>NC_044321.2:1374403-1715921 GCF_007474595.2 Lynx canadensis | reverse complement strand
GAACATATTTTTTGGAAAATCAAACTCTCAAACGAAACACAATAAACTGGGTTAATTAGTAGTACAATTAAGCTAATAAAATAAAGGTCCTATGTATACCTGTATTGTAAAAGTGCATTTCTATGTTTTTCAGAATGTTAAAAGTCATTTTATTTACCTTGTTTTGTCCTTGGTGCCAAGCACATGTCAAACATATCATAGATTGTTTGGACAAGCCAAAATGGAGGGAAGGAAGGAAGGAAGGGAGGGAGGACGGATAGGGAAGGGAGTGAATGGAAGGGCGGGAGGGATGAAGGAAGTAAGGAGGAAGGAAGGAAGTAGGAGGAGAAGGCTCTTCGAGGACAGGAATTCCCTTCCTTCCGGTCCAGGAAGCCGGTCCTCCTCGACAGGAAGCCCTTTCCTCCGGAAGGCCTCCGCCGCCGTGCCTCTGCCGTCACCGAAGGATCCTCCCTCCTTCCCCTTCCCCGTACCTTCCCTCTCCTCCTCCCCTCCTTCCTCCCTGCCTCCTCACTCCTCGTTCCCTCCCGCCGCCTCCTTCCCGCCTTGCCTTGACCTCCCTCCCTTCCGACCGTCCTTCCTCCTTCCTTCCTTCCTTCCTTCCTTCATTCCTTCCCTTCCGTCCTTCCTTCCTTCCTTACTTCCGTCCTTCCTTCCTGTGAAGGGTAAGGAGGAGGGAGCGAAAGAGAAAAGGGATGTTATCTGTTGTCTATGATTATTATTAGCCAATTTTTCATAGACTTCCTTTCAATTGTTGTCACTGATAGTGATAAGCTTTAGAACCGCAAGTCAAGAACATTTCATCGGTAGATGCTTGAATGAGTTAAGGCCAATATTTGCATGATATAGTAGTAATTTCCTCTACTTTTTATGTCTCACCAAAAACCTAAATCTAAGTGGAACACAGTGGTGAAATATGACACCTTCCATCACTCAACCCCGCCAAAAATACTTCAAGAAGCAAGATTAAGATTAGCAAACCCTCCAGGAAATTTATGTTTGCCACAGTCCTTCATCAGTAACAGAATATTTGTGATCCTGTTTGGAGCATAATTTACAGAGAAACACGGAGACGCCATCAACATATTAAATTCAGAAGAAATAGCTGCTCTTGTCCCCCCTCCAGACCTCCAGCTGCGTCCCACGATCGCACTCTGATGGATTATTAATTACGATGCCCTCAGCATATTAACTGACGCCACGGGAATATTTGCATTGCAAAGGGCTTGTTTGCAAAAGGCCTGGAGTCTCTTGACCTTGTGGCCAAAGTCGACAAGAACCTTCCTCGTCTCTAGCGGGTTAACACATGGATAATGAATAACACATGGATAACTGCAGCCCAAAGAAGGTGAAATTGAAGATACCCCAGGAGGAGTGTATGGAAGGACTCAGCACAGCACAGAAGCTGGTCAGTGTGCAACACTGTTATCACATCCAAGAGCGGCCGCATGCCGGGCGCCCAGCCCAAGTGGGACACCACCATCCTGTGGGATCTCTGTCCTCCCTGAGTTCACCATCAAGGCCAGTAACAGAAGCAATGCGTGATCATGTGAATCACACAATCCCCCTGTAGAATTGAGGACATCACTGGGACATGCTACCTACGTTTTGAAAGCCCTCATTAGCAGTGTTTTCGATTTTTCCTGTGAAACAGACGCTGTCCTTCCAACGGCTGAGCTCTATCAGTGCCGGACATCGTTACAAAGCCACAGATTTGTCTCATCTCTAAAGAGGTCTGTGAGTGTGGTAACAACCGATTTCTCTGTGTCCTAATCTTTGTGTGATTCTTTTTTCTTTTTTTTTCTGACTCACATTCCTTGGTTTGAACGCCATATTGATCTGGTGTTTCGAGAGCGCCCTTGTCTTGGAGTGAGATATGCAGGCATTGCAAAAAGGTATTCCAACGAATTCCAGGATTTAGATTTATGCTACAGAGCAGTGGTTCTCAACGGGGATAATTTTACCCCCCAATAGAAGAGTCAGATTAAAGGCAATTTTACATAAAAACAAATATTGTCACCGGGGCGCCTGGGTGGCGCAGTCGGTTAAGCGTCTGACTTCAGCCAGGTCGCGATCTCGCGGTCCGTGAGTTCGAGCCCCGCGTCAGGCTCTGGGCTGATGGCTCAGAGCCTGGAGCCTGTTTCCGATTCTGTGTCTCCCTCTCTATCTGCCCCTCCCCCGTTCATGCTCTGTCTCTCTCTGTCCCAAAAATAAACGTTCAAAAAAAAAAAAAAAACAAATATTGTCACCAAAAAAAAAAAAAGAATTGGGGAGTTGGTCACGGCATCTACAGAAAGACACTGGTGTTGAGGAAGCCTGACACAGAATTGGCATATCCCATTGGAGAAGGGTAATTTATCTTCTTTAATATTATATTTTGGTACATTTATTACTGCACTGAGAGTTCTCTTATTGGGGAAGAATTTATACGGGGAAGCCAGCTACACCCGGCTCTCTCTGGAGTGGTCTTTCCTCCTTTGTGGAATGGGAATGATTGTATTTCTGTTAGACGATGGAAGTGTACTAATGAGCCATGATAACGAGCAAGGAGAGGGTATCTTCCTGATGTATAATTCATGTGCTTAAAAGGATGCTTATGTAATATACTATATCATAGTAATTTACCACAGACCACTTCCATCCATCCAAATCTTAGAGCATGAAAATAAGACTCTTAAAGCATATTTTGAGTTTCAAACGAGATCAGTCACGTGGCCGTCTCCACAAAATGACTCTGTCTTTGAACGCATGAAAGGAGAAACCAGACAGCTCCAGGGAATAAGTTAATTTAGCAGATTGCCGTTATCTATGCACAAAACTACGATTAATAAAAAAAATAAATGATAGTATTAAATCCTACAGAGTATTAAATCCTATTGATTAAAAATAATGAAATACATTAACGAAACATTTATTAACACAGAAAAGCGACCTGTATAGTGTAGGTCACAGTTTCCTGTGGCCCAAGGATGATGATTTTATTACGTTCCAATTTCCTGGGGCCCCGATGAGATTATGACCTTGTGCATATAAAGTCTCCCATGTACATGGCAGGAAATCAGCTTTTCCAGTGGCTCTCTGAACACGCACGGTCATTTCTGCGGCTCCGTATGAACGGTCGAATCCTCAGTCTGATTGATAAGCATCTGATGCACAGCGGATTCTCTCCTTTCCCACTTTCCCTTGATATTTGGAAACAACACAACTAAACCTTGGGACTGTTGGCTAATTCCAACTGGCAAGGCCCAAGAAAGTAACATTAGGTAAGACAGATTCTCAGAACGCCTTCCCCTGGCGTATGTACAACTTCCCCAACGTAATCAAGCAAAACCTTATCCAGGGACCACTCGAAAGGGATTTTGCAGACATAATTAAGGTCCCAGATCTGTTGACTTTAAGATACATAGATCGTGCAATGGCACTAACATAAGCACATGAGCCTTTAAAGGCAGGGAGTTTTGTCTGGCCGGTGGCCTCAGAGAAAGCCAGACACTTGCAGGATGACCAGTATTCAGACATAGAGGACATCGCATGGGAAGCAATGTGGATCTCCTCTAGAGGCTGAGAGAGGTCCCTAGGTGATAGCCAGTGAGCAAGAAACCTTAATCCTATGATTATAAGGAATTAAGTTCTGCCAACAGCAAGGATGACCATGGATGCAGGTGTATTTCTCCGGACCCATTGGATGAGACCTGAATCCAGCCAACGCCTTCCTGGCAACCTTGGGAAACCACACGCAGACCCTTCAGACCCACAGAAACCCGACGTAGTATTTGGACGTTGCTTTAAGCTAAGTTAGCGACAATTGGTTACATTGCGTTGGAAGCTCTTATACCCCCCCCCAATGTGACTATCCTGTGTATTACTCAATAAAATTCTTGGGGAAATGAGGCCACATTGTTCGAAAGTCTCCACTGAAATAACGTGATTTAAAACATCCCCAAATTATTAGGACACCAAGATTTCAACCAAGAGTTCCAAATACGAAGAAGGCGCGCCAGCGACCGACCACTGTTTCTGTAGGTTTTCAATTATTTGCACACAAAGAATTCACTCCTATGGGGACCGGGGCAAGAAAAAATGACCTCTTCCTCGGGAAATGCGTGAACGGTTACCGCTCTGCCTCAAGTTCCAGGCGGTAATCACAGTGGATGTAGCTGAACAAAGTGTAGAGAGCTTCATCTGTAATTATTAAGCATTCCAAGGAAAAGTTCCCGTGTTGCAGCATTCAGTGGGCAGACGAGAGTTTCCAGTGACATGCGCTTCCATAAATCAAACAAATCCCAAGAGTTGGTGGCGTGGTAATGGAGAAACAGACGTGAATTACTGCTTAACAGGAATATTGGATCTTTAAATGAACTGTACGCTCTCATTTTTAATAGGACAAAGCAGTAGCCGGGCATAATAAAAATAATTGAAATGAGGGTCTGGACCCATTAATCTACCGAGAAGTGCGTTAAAGAATAAGTGAGGCAGAAAAACAGCCCAATGTATGTCACAGTGCCCGATAGATGTCATTTGTGCCTAATGGTCTCAGTGGCCATCAATAAAAGAGTGAACAGTATGGAGACTGGAGAATAAAAGTTTAAGACAAATCCCTCCTAGAGGAAAGGCAGGATGAGGAATAGAAAAGGTGATCGATGGAGTTAATGTGCCTCCCATTGCTCTGTCGGGGGGAAGAAAATGGAATCTCGCGTCTACATAACACACGTAATTAATGAAGCGACCTACGTCCTCCTGAATGAGGCACGCTCTGTTCTCGTCCATCCCGTCATTGATTCCATGTGAGCTTAGGTGCATCATTCCCGGGAGAAACGCCAGCTGAGCACAGGTGAACCTTTGTCTCGGGGTCTGAGAAACTCGTGCCCACCCACCACCTTTGGGGCTTCACGGGCTCCTGGAAGAAGGCAGGTGGGCTTGCCATCCTACGAGACTCAGTCTAGACATGCAAGGCACGGCACGGCATATACTTCTCCGTGTTGCCAGACAGGAGCCCGTATTGGATCACCGGGCAGGGTCAGTGTCTTGTGGGATAACCCCCAACCACGTCATGACTCCCGTGACCCCTGGTCCCCGATTGCCATCGGTTTGGTATATAATAAACTGTCATTTGTTCCGTGGGACTGGGTGCATTGACACGACTGAATGATGGTGTGGGTTGAGTTGTAACACCATCACCTAGAGAAGGAAATGTGTGTCCAAATCAAGGCGGGTCGTCAGCAAAACCATCTTGCAAAAATGTGGTCAGGCTCCCCTTCTTCACATGGGTTAAGGAAAATGTATCCGGGTGCAAGGGAGCAGGCTCGAACGTGTCACATCGCCCACAGCCTACCCAAGCTACTCCCAGATGCCTCCCTGTCGTGAGTCAGGGCCCCAGACTCTCCCGACCAGCACTCTTAGACCTGGTTTCACAGATGGACCCCACGTGAGCATGTAACTTTCTGGAGTGGTCAGCTAGTTGGAATTCTTGGTCCTGGCCTCTCTGCCTTCTCGGAGAGATGTTTGCCAAGAAAGGGCATCTCTGACTTTCCGATGTGGCTTCCAGTTTGTCGTTTGTGCGGTCAGTTGCTCCTTGTGGTCCAAGAGCAAGCACCATGCTGATCAGTGAGTCTCCTGCAAGGCTGTTTTTCCAGAGCTACGATTTCCTCCCCTAAACATCACAGGGGTCTCTCCTGTGTAACACCTGCTTCCGCTCACATGCCATCAGAACTTATGAGCAGCGAGCGTTTGCACACGTGAAGTGATCCTAGCGTGATACATTACACATTGCACATGCCGTAAAAGCTGACGCACAAAAATATGTCGAAGGGTTAAATCACCAAAGGAAAAAAAAAAAAAAAAAAAGATGGGGCGCCTGGGTGGCTCCATCGGTTGAGCATCCGACTTCGGCCCAGGTCATGATCTCGTGGTCTGTGGGTTCGAGTCCCGCATCGGGCTCTGTGCTGACAGCTCGGAGCCTGGAGCCTGCTTCGGATTCTGTGTCTCCCTCTCTCTCTGTCCCTCCCCTGCTCATGCTCTGTCTCTCTCTCAAAAAAAAATTAAAATTTAAAAAAATTTAAAAAGCAAAACGCAAAACTAAACCACTGTTGCCCCAGTAAGGCATTTTGCGGAATAAATCCCTGAGGATTCACTGGGTTTTTTTTCTCCTTGTAAACAAGTCTTTTATTTTTTTTTAATGTATATTTTAAGTAGGTAACACACAGTGCAATATTGGTTTCAGAAGCAGAATTCGGTGATGCGTCACTTACCTGCAACCTGCAAAGGTGCTCAACATCACGACCATTAGGAAAATACAAATGAACACCTGAGGTTTCACTCTTCTCATCTATTTCCCTTCTCGTTGAATCAAACGTAAAAGCACGCTGGGCACCCAGTCCCTGCCGATGTTACACGTCCCTGAGCACGGCTGGTTCATTTACTTACCTCAGGTACTTGGGCATCTGATACTAAAAGGTTCTTTTTTCTTTTCCTAATGTTTATTTATTTATTTTGAGTGACAGAGAGAGAGACAGAGAGAGAAGTGGGGGAGGGGCAGAGAGAGAGAGAGGGAGACACAGAGAATCCCAAGCACACTCCAGGCTCTGAGCTGTCAGTGTAGAGCCCGATGTGGGATCCCAACTCACCAACCGTGAGATCTTGACCTGACATGATCACCAGTCAGATGCCTAACTGACTGAGCCACCCAGGTTCCCCTAAAATCTTTAATCAAACAAACTACTAATAAAAGCACACAAACCGAATCTGTACTCACTTTAAAGTGGGTTTTTTTTAATGTCTATTTTTGAGAGAGAGAGAGAGAGAGAGAGAGAGAGAGAGCAAGCGGGCAAGGGGCAGACAGAGAGGGAGACACAGAATCTGCAGGCTCCAGGCTCTCATCTGTCAACACACAGCCCGACGCAGGGCTTGAACCCAGGAACTATGAGATCACAACCTGAGTCAAAGTTGGACACTTAACTGACTGAGCCACCTGGGCGCCCCATGTACTCACTTTAAAGTTTGTTTTTCCTTGAAAGGCCGTTAGACTGTCCTCAAACATACTTGAAACCAGGCTTCCTGATTTAAGAGTGATATCAGCTCCCACAATGAATACACTCAGTTTCACTGCAGGGTCCTGAAAATGAAGATATTCACGTGCCGAAAACACACTAATTGCTGGAGACTCAACTAACCAGTGGGTATGAATGCACTTGGTACACTTTAGCAGCTACTAAAATGTGAGGCCCCTGAAACAGAGCTGGAACGCTGGGTCTCCCGTTCCCCAAATCCTCAAGCTTTCCAGTTCACAACCCTTTCCGGAGCTGAATCGTAAACGTGCCCGTGGCTTTGGTTTAGCTGATTAGTTCCTGGCTCTCGCCCTGCCTTTCTGGATTTGTCTGCCCGTAATCAGCAGCCTGATGATGGGAAACCCACTGAGCTAAGCAACATAATCCACTCTCAGGAAAGTACCCTGATACCTTCCTGAGAACAAGCTGTGCCCCTATGCGCTTGAAGCTGATTTCGTGTACATGCGTGTGTTTGTGCGCGCTTAACTCTGTGTGTCGATGTGACCGAACCATGGTATGCCCAGACCAAAAACTATATCCGGGTGTGTCTGTGAGGTTGTTTCTGGGTGAGATTAGCATTTGGATGCAAAGATTGAATGAAGTCAATGGCGCTCCCTGTGGTGGGTGGGCCTTGTCTAATCAGTTGATGGTGCGAGGAGACCAAAACGGTACGGGAAACAAGTTGGGACGTATCATCTCGTTCTCTTTTGTCTTTGGACAGAAGGGGCTCAGACAAAATTATGTCACCAGCTTTCCTGGGACTCTACCTTACAGAGAACATATGGTGGGACTTCTCAGTCTCCATAATCACAGGTATCTTCAACTGGTGTTGTGTCTTTGGAGAATCCTCAAAATTTATACAAATGTATAACACTACCAATTGTTCAACATATATTACTATATACTATATAATTCTATATCACACCATATAATATTATAATATATTAGAAACAATATAATAATATGATACATATCATATATGTTTATACAATCATATTATACTAATTATAAATATATTGTTGTATAATTATATAAATGTATTATTTATATTATATATAATATATAATGTATATGTAATATACATTATAACATGTTTTGTTTTATATAATTATAAGTTTTAGTGATTTTAATTCTATGACACACAACATAATATATAATCATGTAATTAATTACATAGTTTTATTGTATAGATGATTTTATATGATAATCCACAAATAATATATAAATATTATATATATAATATTAACTATTATATGATATAATATAACATGATATATAATTACATATGATGTGCCATAATTTTATAATGGTTATGTAAAATTATTGTTGCTCTATAATATCTAGTTATATTATATATTGTAGACAATATATTTTATATATTGTATACATATTACATATGGGTATATAATTATAATATATAATATTTACATTATATCATATTTATATAAAATTACAAAATCACAGAGCAAAAAACCACTCTGTGCCTAAGAAGCTCCATCATTTGTCAATACCTCCCATAATGTGATCTCTTGGGTTAAAATCATCATTTGACACACTGTTCCAATCCACACTCAGCACGGACGAGTGATTATTTATATCCTATGCCAAGCTCTACGCACGACCACGTGACTCTGAGCTGTGGACATGAGCGCTCAGTAAAGAGTCTTTATGTTGTCCAAGTATTGTAGAAAATTGCCGCTGGGACACATGTCCCTCTTGGAACCCTCTTGGAACTTTCCATGGGCTTTATTCCTCCTTGTACTGGTTCTGAGTAGGCGGTGTGAGGTTTGTAGGTGTGGATTGCACACCTTGTGTTGCACGGCTCATATTATAGGAATGGCAAGGACCACAAAGTTTCCTCCTGAGCCCTCCTGGAAAAGGAGGGTTATACCTCACCCATCTAGTGACCTCGGTGTGATGTCACAGGACCCACTGCAGGCACAAGACAGAAGAAGGAGTGAGTGACCAAAATAATTCTGCCACCAGCCTGTGAGCTTGCAGGAAAGGGGTCCCTTATGAAACATGGCCTTTCATAGCCATGTGGATGGAACTGGACAGTGTTATGCTAAGTGAGATAAATCAGGGAGAGAAAGACAGAGACCGTATGCTTTCACTCTTATGTGGATCCTGAGAAACTTAACAGAAGACCATGGGGGAGGGGAAGGAAAAAATGAAAAGAGAGGGAGAGAGCCAAACCATAAGAGACTCTTAAAAATGGAGAATCAACTGAAGGTTGATCCAGGGGTGGGAGGGAGAGAAGGGTGGGGGATGGGCATTGAGGAGGGCACCTGTTGGGATGAACACTGGGTGTTGTGTGGAAACCAATTTGACAATAAATTTCATATTAAAATAAATAAATAAATAAATAAATAAATAAGTAAGTAAATATCTTCCTAAAAAAAAAAAAAAGAAAAAGAAAGAAAGGAAGTTGGGACCCTTGGTCACCAGGCTGATAGGAGTGACAATGAATGGCTAAGGACAGACACTGGAGACACGGAGAACACGGTCACCCTAGCAATTGTTGAAAAGGGGTCTGGAAGCATTCACCACTGCTGGGACAGCCTTCCTCACGTCAGGTGACACTGAGACCATGACTATACAGACACCTACGGCAATATTCCTAATGCTATAATAACCACCAGGAGCAGAAATGGGTGAAACAACGTGTCCACATTCTTCTTAACAACGCAGAGAAGGAAGGATGTCTTGGGAGCTCTTGGAAGATCTCCCAGTGGCCAAATCTGGGACACCTGAATAATGATGGGAGTGGATGACACCCATAAAAAATGTAATCCCAGGAGCCCATGCTGATGTAAGTAATTCATGAATTAAGAAATAAATAGTGGAGAAGGGACAGCTCTTCCTTACAGTAGAAACCCAAGTGAGAAATGTAAAAGAAATGGCAGAAAGAGGAAAATCGCAACAGTCTTCACAGGCAAGGAGCACAGAGAGGCTAAAGTAAGCGGTCAACTGTACATTGAGAACTGAGATAGCTGCACCATCCCAAGGTGCCTCACAGAAATACTTATTAGTTACATAAGGAAAAATGGTAACTTTGCAAGAGCAACACAACCTTAACCAAATGATCACAATAAGACTGATGAGATACACAACTCTCTGAGAAGGACCCAACATTACTTCTACAGTAGAGAAATAATAATAAAAATAATAATAATAAACTATGATTACTATCAACATATAACATAATAATAAACTATTCTTTATAATTATTTTCTATTTCCTGTTTATTATATTTCATATTAATGTTAGCTGTGCTTAGCCAACTGGCCAGTGATAAGGGGCTTCCTTCTTTTGTTACTTATATATTTTTTACATTTTCTTAGTTAAAATTTAAATTTTTAATTAATTTTTTTTTATTTTTGAGAGAGAGAAGGAGGGGGAGACAGAGGATCCGTGCTGACAGCAGGGAGTGTGACGTGGGGCTTGAACCCCTGAGCCATGATATCGTGACCCGAGCCGAAGTCAGACACTCAACTGACTGAGCCACCCAGGGGCCCCGGGTGTCCTTCTTTCAAAGGCACAAGAACCAAAAGATCATCCTAGAGAGATGACCATCAACCCTTCATCAGCAAGGAGGCTTCCTCGTCCTCCTTCCTCCATTAACCCTGTCATTGTTTCCACTTGGCCTGGGATCACTCAAATGGGTAGGAATTGAGAAAAATGAGGAAAGCAGAAGAAAACATTCCCCAGCCAGACGTGTGGAGCAGGGTCCCTGACAGATGCAGGTTGATGATACTGCTTCCCGGCTGGAGCGGGCCGCAAAGGGCATCACCGTACCCCCCTGGACTCCTCGCTCATTTCCCAGCGATCAGGCTGACGTGTGAAACGTCTTCCCACGCCGTGCACAACATGCAAACAAAGCAATCTATGTTGACCACACTGTCCTTCCGTGTTGCCGTGTGAACTCACAAACACTCCAACTTGGGGAGCACGGCAGCCACACTCGGCTCGGCTACGTTTCTCTGTTTTAATCACATACCGAAAGCAGAGCCCCGTGCCATGCCAACGCTCCGCTCTCTATGTTCACAGGCCACCTGCTTGCTGTTCGAGATTAAAAGACCAAAATGGGGGCGCCTGGGTGGCTCAGTTGGATAAGCGTCCGACTTTGGCTCGGGTCATGATCTGGCGGTTCATGAGTTCAAGCCCCACATCAGGCTCTGTGCTGACGGCTCAGAGCCTGGATCCTGCTTCGGATTCTGTGTCTCCCCCTCTCTCTGTTCCTCCCCCGCTTGCACTCTGTCTCTGTCTCTCTCTCTCAAAAATAAAAATAAAGATTAAAAAAATTTTTTAAAAAGATCTAAATGATGCTGGACGTTGGGTTACCTACTGCACTCTCAGCTTTACATTCCACAGAGATTATGTTTTGAGGTCCTCAGGGTAAGAGGGAACCACCTGAATGTGCTCTCACTGGAAGCAAAGAGAATGGAAAACACATACTGAACTTTGGTAACGAAGGTACCAGGAATAAAATTCTGTGCACCTTATTCTTGGGTTAGTTTCCCACAGAAGCACACCCTGGACATGAGGATTTTACAACAACTCATTATTTAAGATGAGAGCCCAGGAGACACCAGCCAGCTAGTGTATCTGTTTCCTACAGTCGCTGTAACAAAGGACCACAAAATTAGAGTCTTAAAAAAATAGGAATTCATCCTGTCCCAGCTCTGGAGACCAGAAGTCTGAAATCCAGGCAGGGCAGGACCACTGAGATCCAGACAGGACAGGACCATGCTCCCTCCAGAGTCTCCAGGGGAGGGTCCTTCCTGTCTCTTCCAGATTTGGGGACTCCAGGCATCCCTGGGCTTGGGCCACGTCCCTCCCGTCTCTGCCTCTTTCTTCACATGGTTTGTCCTCTGTGTCTGTGTCCCCTCTTCTGTCTCTTCTAAGGGCACTGTCATTGGTTTTGGACCACCCTAATCCAGTAGGAACTCATCTCAATTAATTACATCCGCAGAGACCGTGTTTCTGAACAAGGTCTCATTCTGAGGTTCCAATGGACCCGAATTTTGAAGAAAACCATCCCGTCCACCAGAAAGAGTGTGGAGTATATCTCTTACAATGGGTGGCCACCAAAAATGTGTGAAAACCACAGCTCAAAATGCCACTCTTGGGCTCACGACAGTCTGTTTTCTCAAGGCTGGATCATTAAAAACTGTCCTCCAGGATCTCATGTCTGTCTTCCAGTAGAAACGTTTGCTGAAGATAAATTCGTAACGTCATTAGATTTTCCGCCTCCTTTTCCATGTTCTCACTCTTCTCCCCAAAGTCATGCTTTTCACAGAAACAGTGACTCCAGGATGCTTTTGCTGTTTTGTGACTGTTTCTGTGCCTTCCATCATCAAGAGAACACTATCACGGCCGCGGCTCACGAAAGACGCAATTTTAATCAGTTGTTCCTGTGCTGATGTCTTCTACAGGGAGACAAGCAGAGAAATACACTATCGAGTGCTGGTGGAAGTTGAGTCCTTAGAATGCCCTGTGCCTCTCTTCATATGACGCTAAGGACACAAAGAGCCCAATAAGAAGAAACCACATTGGTTGTCTATCAACCTCCAACATCCAACAGTTGGCTGCTTGATTGAATGGCTTGCATTTCACGTATTTACCCGTGGTAGTATCTCATCAAGACAACTTGCAAATGGAAAACCAACATAAAAACACCCTGGTGCACAAATTGTTGAGCACGAGAGCTTCTGTCAACCATCTCAGAAACATGGAGCATCGGCACTCAGTGCTGGCGGTGTTCTCTTACACTGCCTTCAACTTCACCCTTCATGCTTACAGAGCTTAGCACACAGAGCACCTGAAATCCAAGTTGTATTCTTCACCATGGGTCTGGAGCTGGAAAGAAGAAAGCAAATGACCGCAGAGACTACTCCTGGCTCCCTTGTACACCCATCGATCCATTTAGTAAACAAACACACGCCCGCAACGCCAGTGAACAAATGTGGTGAGGTCTCCTGAAGGCTTTACAGAGCTTAGCGTATGCCTCATTTACGAAAGCCAACTGAAAATGGCAAATATTAAGAACAACTCCTCAGGAGTAGAGAGCTGGTCGTAAGTGATGATGCGACCTCCCCGAAGGAGCCGACCTCCTTCCAAGGACCCTCCCGTGTCCCACCGTACACTTGGTGATTGTTCGCACAGAATATCCCACTCCCTCCTTACAACAACCCATGAGCTGTGCTTTATTATTTCTACTTTGAGAAAAGAAGTCATGAAGGCTCCAGTTTTTTGAAGTAATGTCCTCACGATCCCATGAGCTGAGACACAAGCCCAGGCTGTCTGAACTGGAATTGCAATATCTATTTCTTCATGACAGGTATGTGGCGTCCTTTTCCAGCAAAATTTTAATCCACCTGCCACTTACTGAGGGCGAATGTTTGACCCCCGAGGGATGCCCCACACCCTTTTTCCAGGTGGCATGGCCCGTGCTATTGTCTTCGCTAATCGCTATGTTCTCAGGGATGAAAACCAGTGTTCATTATAGAGGAAATTTAATAAAATTAAAAGGGAACCACTCTGTGGGGAGCAAGTGGTAAATTGAAACATTAATCAAGATAAAATTAAATAACTTTTAATTAACTACTCAGTGGCACCTACAGTTCCCTGTCTCTTCACGAATACAGAGAAGAGCCGTCTGTATTTGGATATATATTTCAATATTGAAAATTTACCCAAAAAACAAGTGCCTGCATTAAAAAATTTTTTTTTAAGTTTATGTATTTAACTTGACAGAGACAGAGACAGCGTGAGTGGGAGAGGAGCAGACAGAGAGGGAGAGAGAGAATCCCAAGCAGGCTTTCTGTTGTCAGCACAGAGCCCAACACGGGGCTCGATCCCACGAACCATGAGATCACGACCTGAGTCAAAACCAAGAGTCAGGTGCTCAACCGACTGGACCACCCAGGTGCCCCTCAAATGCCTACACTTTTTAAAGAGATCAAAAACGGTGTAAACGTGGTAAATATTCTACACTCCTAGTCATTTTGTTGCGACCATATACCGACCTTGGAATATCTGCCTCGCTCTGTTCGATGCCTACAGAGCCTTCCTTCTGGGAGTCTCCTCACCCGCTGTTAATTCAGAAAAGTGTTCAGAACAGACGCAATTAAAAGAGAACCAGGGCTGGCTTATTTGCTGCATTGCCAAAAGAATAGCACATAATGTCGGTCAGTTCATTAAAGAAGAAACGGTGGCCATCCACTCCGCACCAAAGAGCCATGGAGAACACCAATTAACGCTGTTTGTGCTGGAAATAGTCTCCCAGCACCTCTAGCCCTGCAAGATTGAGAAGACCTCAGATCTACCTCGATTGTTCTTCTAAACCTCAATGCTCCATTGATCCCTTTTAGATTTTTGGACAAACAACAGAGATGCCGAAATATTTGCAGAGGGGAACATAAACGATCAGCCTACACCTGTAAAGAGAAAATCATTCAATCACAACAACGCTGGTCTTGAGACATGTCCAATTACTGAAGGAAGGGCAGGGGCCAACGCACTGAATGTGTTCTGCTTTGGGGGGGGGGGCGAAGGAAATGCAATGAGTGATTTTAAAATCATGCCGTGCATTTTTATTAAAAATCCAATGCATAAAGGAAAGGAATACTTCAGAACAGTTTTCTTTGCACGACCTGCACAGATCACACACAGACTGTAAAACCACTCGAGCCTGTGAGTGTATCGCCAACAACAGCAGGTCCCCGCAAGGTACTCCCACCCGCTTGTGGACTCACCTGTGAGCCCTCCTCTAGTCGCACGTAATGGGCATCCTTGACCAGTTTTCTTAGCTTTATCGTCCGACTTCAGCTCAGGTCACGATCTCGCTGTCGGTGAGTTCGAGCCCCGCGTCGGGCTCTGGGCTGATGGCTCAGAGCCTGGAGCTTGCTTCTGATTCTGTGTCTCCCTCTCTCTCTGCCCCTCCCCCGTTCATGCTCTGTCTCTCTCTGTCTCAAAAATACATTAAAAAACTTAAAAAAAAAACTACACAGCCTTCTTCTTCTTGAATGCTTCAATCTCTTGCGTTAATTTACAGAAGCCATGTAAAATGGGTAATGCTCATGGTACATGAGAGGGGATAGATGTGCAATTAAGACACACAGAGGAAGTGCTGAGCAGGTCATTGGACGCCATCTTACTTTCATTGATTGACTTGCAACCTGTGGGCTGTGTTCACAGGTGGCATCAGAAAAAGTACAATATAGGGGTGCCTGGGGGGCTCAGTCCGTTAAGCATCCGACTTTTGATTTCAGCTCAGGTCATGATCTCATGGTTCGCGAGACTGAGCCCCACGTCTGGCTCTGCGCTGACCGTGTGGGCCCTTCTTGGGATTCTCCCTCTCTGCCCCTCTCCCACTTGTGCTCTCCCTCTCTCTCAAAATAAATAAGCAAACACTTAAAAGAGAGAAAGAGTACAACATAATTAAAGGTCATGCTGGAAATGTTGGAAATGCATCATTCCAAAGTGTGTGAACGATAAGCTGTCACCAGGAATTATATACAGGCTATACATAATAACATAATAATAACAATATAATAATATATGTACCCACAAAATTGTATTAATATAAATACATAGTACAAACACAAATATATTTACATAAGTTGCATAATTATGTAGTGTCTGTAATATATCATTATATACATGGTATCTATATGTAGTATGAAATATCTATATATTATAATATAATAACATACATATTTGAGAGTGCCGTGGTTATATTATAAATATACAAATAGTAACTGTTTTATTAATACAAATATAAAAATGTATTCTTATTAGTTGTATTATGTATTATAAGTAATATATAATTTAATATGTGATATCTACATTTACTATGCAATATCTATACTTGTATATGTTTAATAATATATGCACATTATAGCCATCATGTTACATTATATATAAATATACACATACCAAATATGTTTTGGGGTGCCCAGGTGGCTCAGTCAGTTGAGCATCTGACTCTTGATTTTAGCTCAGGTCATGATCTCAGAGTTCATGAGTTCGAGCCCCGCATCAGGCTATGTGCTGACAGAGTGGAGCCTGCTTGGGATTCTCTCTCCTTCTCTCTCTGCCCCTCCCTTGCTCGTGCTGTCTCTCTCAAAAATAAGTAAATAAACATTAAAAAAATCAAGTAGCAAATATGTTTTATCAATATAAATATATAAAACTACTAATATGTTTACATACAATACCATATGTAATATATAATTATATACACTATATATATAGCATGAAATATCTATATTTTATACATATAGTAATAATTATAAGTATAGTAGTTTAGTTAACTTATATGTAAATATTCAAATGGTAGATATGTTTTATTAATAACATATATAATAAAAATATAAATGTGTTTACATAAATTATATTATTTATATGTTATATGTAATATATAATTTATATACGTGCTATCTATGTGTACTATGCAATGTGTATATGTTTATACACATAACATGCACATATATTCCTATGGTTATATCATGTGTAAATAGAAAATATGTTTTATTAGTATAGATATATAAAAAAACAAATATGTTTTCATAAAATGTGTTAGCATATATAATTTTAATTATATATGATACCCATATTTACTATGCAATATCTACATTTTTACCCACATAATATATGTGCATTAGACTGGTATGGCTATACTGTATATAAATGTATCATAGTAAATGTTTTATAAATATGAGTATGTAACATAGGATATTGAAGTCTGTTTATTATACAAATAATATATGTGGGTGTGACATAAATACATATGCATATGTTAAAATGCTTACTGTATATTATCAACAAGGACACATATTCACAAGCAATGAAACGATGCTTAAGTGCCTTGATGTCCAAGATGCCCTTTCCCAAGATGCGGATCCTTCCTCAACCTCTTTGCCCGTCTGAAGTGAGGTCTTTGGAAATAGGGATCCAAAAGGAGGGACCTGCCCGATAAGGAAACAGTGCACGGGCCCACAAAGCATCGTGCCAACATGTGGTCCCCCTGCATCCAAGCTGCACAGTACATCTCACCTGGGACTTCGACACCCTGTGCCCCGCGCACCCTCAGTCCGATGGAGACCCCCATTTTCTCGCTGGGGAGGGCTCATGTGGTCTTTGGTCTTTCGAACATCATCTGGAACATTGCAGCCATCAAAGGAAGCCAGTATACTGTGTGTGCTTGGAAAGTGGAGACACTGACACTGAAAAATATCTCACCATGGAAAGCTTATCGTAAATCCCGATTGTCAATGATCATCTTTTTAAAAAAAAATTTTTTTTTGATCTTTATTTATTTTTGAGAGAGACAGAGCACGAGTGGGGAAGGGCAGAGAGAGAGGGAGACACAGAATCTGAAGCAGGCTCCAGGCTCTAGGGTTGTGAGATCGAGTCCCATGTCGGGCACCACACTAAGCATAGAACCTACCTGGGATTCTCTCTCTTTCCCTGTGCCCCTCTCCACCACTCACACACACAATCTCTGTCTCCAGAATACCTCCCTAAAGTCTGCAATGAGCATTTTGAAATAGATACCCCACCATTGAGGGGACTTAAGGTATCCCGTCCTGCATACCTTCCCCAACACATAAGTGCTCTATTGCTCTTGACGTGCTGGAGTTCTCAATCGTGGTTCCCACGGCTGGAGTAGGTGGGCTGGAGTAGGGTTTGGAACCATCCCATCCACAACGCTAGAGAAGGACATCAGCCCGCAGAAGGTGATAAAAATTTGCAAACCCAGCTCGGACGCTTTATTTCAATTTTAAGTGTCTACACTCCTCATTCTTCAACATAAGACGAGGAAGCAATGCGGTCGAAGTTATCGGTTACGTGTGCCCGTGTTACCAGCTGTCGTGCACAACCCTCTAGGACACATTGTGTCAGCAAGAGAGGCATGCGGGAAGAGTTCTCTTAGCAAACGTCCTTGCACCTGGCCTTGGTGGGTTCATCTGATACAGAGGCATTCATTGTTTCCCCGTGTATGACTCCACATAAAACCACCCAACTCCCGACTGAAGACAGGGGTCCCATCTGCCTGGTTGTCTGGGGCACCTCAACCCCTCATTTCCTTAATAGCAAATGACCCAATTCAACACCACCCAGGACTCTAGCCCTCCGTCAAATGGAATGTGAGCTTCTTTGAAACCAGGGGACCCACAGATGCATCCCGCGGCTCTCTCCACCTCTGAGGTCAGGAAGTTGTCCCAAACAAGATGAATGTCTCCTACAAAAACAAAGGAAAAGTTTTGAGTTTCAAATATCCGCAGCTGGAATATGAAAAGACAGACATGAAGGATGAGGAAAAAAACGTGTTCACGGACCTCATCACCAAAAAAGGGGGGGATCCAGGCATAAAACATAGGGGGGTGATGGATACACTTATCACCTTGATAGAAGTGATGGCATCATGGGTGTAGACCTTTGTCCAAAGTCATCAATTTGTGCATAGTCAATATGGGCAAGGATTTTTTTTTTTTTTTGGTGTTTCTATTATGCCTCAATAAAGGTATGGGGGGATGCTAAAGAATATTCAAATACCAAGAGAATTCTTCATTAAACATAAGGATCAAAATCTTCAGTGAGAACACAAAGTGAGAAAACAGACCACGGACTGGGCCAGGGGGATTAGAGCATCCCTCTGAGCTGAAGTCGGACGCTCAACCAACTGAGCCACCCAGATGCCCCTCTTTTTTTCTTTTAATGTTTTTATTTTTGACAGAGAGAGACAGAGACAGAGAATGAGTGGGGGAGGAGCAGAGAGAGAGGGAGACACAGAATCCGAAACAGGCTCCAGGCTCTGAGCTGTCAGCACAGACCTGATGCGGAGGCTCGAACCCACCAACCGTGAGATCATGACCTGAGCCAAAGTCGGACAGTTAACCCAGTGCCCCGATGCACTTTCCTTTCTAACGGCTCCTTCTGGCACAGCCGGACCCATGCCTTTTGCCCCTCAAGAGCAAGTATATGGCTTCGTCCTTGCAGCTAATGAATGAACCAGAAGGTTCCCCCCTTGGCCCACCCCCAGCAGAGCCCGGGACATTAACCAGGTTGCTGACTTAGAGTTCTGGCACCTTTAAGATTCGTCGACAGGTTGAGCCTTCGGTGCACTGCAGGATCCCCGCATCCAACACCGCAGAACGTGTCCATCATGTCACCGGGAACGCTCGTAGCCCTGCTTTCTCACTGTCCTGGTTTGCTCTCCTTTTTATTTTCCTTTTTTATTTTCCACGGGGTAACAGCCCCCTCTACTGCCCCCGAGGCTTTTCCACTTACTGAAGGTGGAAAAGTTACAAACCTGTGAAATACTTGGGCTGCTTGTTGGGATGAGCACTGGGTGTCGTCCGTAAGCGACACATCACTAAACTGGATGCCTGAAACTGTGACTACACTGTATGTTAACGAACCTGGGTTTCAATGAAATGTTTAAAAAATTAAAAGTAAAAAAAATTGAGAAAGAAAACCTTAGTAATATACTGAAGTGACTCCGCATTACTATAAGGAAATAAATGAATACGTTGAAGGTTGGCAAAAAAGAGAGAGAAAGAAAAAATGCACATAAATCAGGTCATTCCGGACTTCACACTTGCTATAGGGCAGGGTGAAGTGAGTCTCCAGATTGAAGCTTGTTGCAGAATTTTCCAGGGTCACCCTGAAAAACCAACTATCCCATCACTGGAATACCGGGATCTCCTTGGAGTCATTTATTATGGTTCTAAATAGAAAGTATATGTAGGTTGATAATTCACATGTCTGGTAGTCTGCTCACTAATTAAGAATCTTATGATAATATTTTTTTTTACTTTACTTGAGTAATGAAATAGAGCAATTACACAGAGTCAAGGTCATCTATCCCATCAGGTTTTTGTTATTGTTTTTTTTCCTACTAGTGTATTGAGATTTTTGTTTGATCTCTTATCTGTAATTTTGTCTCCTTGTTCATTCATAACATTGTTTCCTGGTACTACTTCTCAGGCTTAATCTTCCCGCGGGTTTCTATTTTAGTTGCAAAAAATACATAGTTTTGGGTTAATTATCCACTTTACTTTGTACAGTCTTTCTTTTTATTTTCATGTTTGTTGCTTTGTATTTCGTGCATTTCTGTCCTTCGTTCATTTGCATGTTTCTGCTTTTTCGATGATTCTGTTGTCCACTTTTTAAAAACTTCTTGAGTTGAGGGGCGCTTGGGTGGCTCAGTTGGTTAAGCGACAGACCGACTTCGGCTCAGGTCGTGACCACACAGTTTGTGAGTTCGAGCCCCACGTCGGGCTCTGGGCTGACAGCTCGGAGCCTGGAGGCTGCTTCGGATTCTGTGTCTCCCCCTCTCTCTACCCCTCCCCTGCTCACGCCCTGTGCTTCTCTGTTTCTCAATAATAAATATACGTTAAAAAAATTTTTTTAAACTTCTTGAGTTGAATATTGAATGCATGAACTTTCCACATTTCTTATTTTCTAGAATATGCGTTGAAGGTATATTAATATAAAAGTAACTGTTTGGGTACATGGAACTGCCATGAGTTGCTACACTAAGTATTTTGTGATCTACTTTGTGGTTTTAAGTCTTTGGTTTAAAAAAAAATTCTTTATAAGTGATCTCTACGCCCAACCTGGGGCTGGAACTCACGACCCCGAGATCAAGAGTCACATGTTCTACGGACTGAGCCAGCCAGGCATCCTGGGAACACTACCTTCTCACAAATGATTTCAGTTCTTTTTCAATTCAGCTAGAGAATATAATTTAAGTAATAGCATTTGTTATTTGTAAAAAAACGTTTCCTTCGTGATCTAGTATGTTAATAGAAATGTGCCATAGACGCTTGGACAGTGTGTATTCTGTGTTGAAATAAAGGTTCTCTATGGCACCTTTTGATCAAGCTTGTTAATTAAAAGTTCATATCTCCTTCCACCCACCTCTATGCTTGAAATGAGCCTGAATTCTCTATGGGTTGGACCCAATGTTGTCCATGTTGTCATTCTTCTATAATTTAATGTTTGATGTATTTTAAGAGAAGGTGTTAAATTTTTAAGAGGTAAGTTGAAGCTGTTTACACTTATTATTACACAGACATATATTTGGGCTTATTCCCTCCTACTTATTTTGTATTTTCCTTTTAATATGCTAGTCATTTGTTCTTTTTTCCTCCCTTTTTTTTTTTCTTGCCTCTTCAAGGATTAAGTAAAACCTATTTTGTTAAGTAGGCTCCACACCCAACTTGGAGCTCGAACTCACGACCCCAAGATTAAGAGTTGCATGCTCTACAGGCTGAGCCCTCTGGACACCCCAAATTAAATGTATTCTTATATTCCCCCTTTCCTAATATGAAGGTTATGCGTTCTCTTTCATTTAACTCTTTCCCATAGAAACGTCACACAGTGTATCAACTATACCTCAACAAGAACAACAAAAATATGTGAGAATGCATGCTTACGGGACCAGAGTCAAATAATACTTTAGTGACAAATCTAGACAGCCTTTAATTAAATTACCCCCATTCGACAATCCCTACTATGTCTTCTTGGATTTCATTGTGTGTGTGTGTGTGTGTGTGTGTGTGTGTGTGTGTGACACATGGTTGGGAATCTCCATGAAAATTCTGCACCATTTCTGTTTGTTAATTTGCAACCTGTCTCGACACAGTTAGATTTTTCTTATAACAGTAATCAATACGAAAGAATAAAGGTCTCCCTACGTGGCTCTTTGCCCAATGAGATTTCAACATGAATGGCTGTCATTTTGTGCTGAAATATGACGCCATTTAAGATATCCCAACAGGGGTACGTGTTCCTACGTGATGGTTTTGTTGCAAAGGGACCACCAGCCATGTCCCTCCCCATCCAAGCCCTTAGCCGGAGGACTTGATGCCCCCATATTGACAGGTAGAATGCCCTTGCCCAGCTTTTTTGAATCTGAGCTGTCCCTCTGCAGGTAATAACCACACCATGAGGTGGTCCATACAAGACCAGAAGAATCACCAGCCGAAGCCAGCCTGTTATTGTAAAACCAGAGACTCGTGGTGTATTAGAGAAATAAATAACTGATCCCACGTTGCCACAGATTTATAGACAACAACACCACCAAAGAACACAGAATGCTAATTCGACGTCTGAACATTGTACTCATTTGCTTCTGTGCCTCCTATTTTGTGCTGGACGGTGGGACCAGTTTCTGTGCGGGAAATAGACTCCTTCACAAACTTTATTTTTCTCTGTTGGGTAAGTTTTATCAGCATTATAAAACTACAGTGACCAAGGAAATAGAGACCGTAAACCATTGCTGTGATGAGTAGCCCTCCACATCAATGTCCCACACACTCCTTGGTCATTCCACGGGTTTGTGTGGGTTTGGAAGGAAAATAGAGACATGTTCTCGACAAAACTAAAATGATCCTTCCTGATAACTGTGGTTTTTGGAAATGTTCAGAACATCAGCTTTTTAGAAACATGCACATGTACAAAATTAATGTAAACAGGGCAGACCTAAATCCATGGTGACGTAATGTTCGACTTCTAATTTTTCCGTTTAAAGATATTACATCCCCGTCATCAACCAGGTTACATCAAGTGTTTCCATGTACTGAAGGTGGGTTGAGAACAAAATAGTTTAACATCCAACTGCCTGGAGCCTATCTCAATAACTGTATTAAAATACATGTGCCATATTCCTCCAAAAATAGTCAAAGCAGCAAAGAAGGAAGTCTGAGGTAACGCCATCTCCTGAACCCATTCATCAAAGGAAACACTTGTGGCTCAGCTCTCTTGCCCAAATCCACACAGAGAAACACAAACACTGGTCGGTTGGTGTTGGTGGCTTTGGAAAGACTACCCATCCCCTCAGAGTCACTGCATGGCAAAACCATTCATGTTGACTTCTTCCATCCCATTTTCCAGGACACCATGTCTAGACCCTCGAGTAGATTATGACAGCAGCAAGATATTTGCAGAATCGAAGTCCTAGAGAGATGAAATGACCCTCACAGGTTAATAGAGATTTGGATTCAGTAGGTGAGGGGCAGGAGCTGAGAATTCACGTTTCTGTTGGGATCTCTGGCCCTCAAAGGGTTGCTGTGGCTCTGGCCCAACCTGCACCACAACACGGGAACCCCGAGGGTCCTGCAGTCCCGTTAAAGGCACGCAATTTCCACCACTGTGGTTAGTGGGTGTCTAACTCAGGTGCTCAGGTAGAGGACAAAAGCTGTGAAACAATGGAGACCCAGGTACAACAAATGTTCTGCTCCCATCTCCAGGGTGGCCAACATCGGACATTAAGGAATCTCTGGAAGAGAAATTCTCGTTGACCTAATGCTTTGCTCGCCGTTGGAAACTAAGCTGAGGCAAACTTTGCTCTTCAGATGTAGGTGGTCCTCGACTTAGGATGGTTCCACTTAGATTTTTTTTTTTTTTTTTGACGTTATGGCGGTGTGAAAACAATCTGCATTCGGTAGAGAACCATACTTGGAATTTTTCATTTGGATCTTCTCTTAAGTTAACGACGTGCAGAACAATCCTGTCTCAAGGAAGATCAGAATCCTGAATTCTACTTCGTTGAATGATGCATGATGATCTAATCATTACTATGAGCTTGGCATACTAGGCAAGTACTTGTACTTGGCATTACTACGAGCTTGGCACCTAGGTCTATGGGAAAGACCCCAAGTGATACACCACGGGTTTCATGACAAGAGGTGGTTCTCATCAATGTGGTTTTGTAACTTTCCATTGCTTTCAAACATTTAGAAATTCAATCTCAACACATGGTATATTTAGCTTCTCCATCACCGCCTGTGTTCTCATTCTTTTCTTGATAAGATTTGCTTAGGTAAAATATGCCTTGAATCATGAACGCTGACACATTTCAAGAGCCTGACGAACTGGGCTTGAAACGACATCTCCAGGTTTCGACTCACAACCTGAGCCCAAAGAGTTGGGCCTCGGCTGTTTCCACCATTGGTGGCATACAGAGAGTTTCTCAAGTGGAAAATTTTAAGAACCAGGAAAAGGAGCCCATGGCTATTGTCTTTCCGCGAAACATTGTCTGTTGATGGATGTTACCGCAGAGTCAGCATTCAGGGGATTGGGGCTTATTGTAACTGCCAGGCATAAGGTCATCCATCATTGAGAATCAATCCTATCTTTCTACCCTCTTCTGCGTTTGGAACCTCAGGGGAAGGGCATGTGCCTCGTTGGTGTGACAAAACTCTCTCCATTCTACTCAGAGACGGAGACCTGCTTTGGGGAGTCTTGGGGGCACGGATCTTTCACTCCCTAATCAAGACTGGGGACAAAATGAACTATTCAAAGGTGTAAGAGTTTTTACAAAACTCCTCATGATTTTCATGAGACAACCGATTTTCGATTTCATGAGAAATGATTTATAGCGTTGGACTTTCTCCCTTAAATCATAAATCACTTATCGTGGACTCTTGAGATTTCAAAATACATTCTCCACTTGCTTACACGATGGTCTTTTTGGCTCCATCAAATGCCAGAGATAGACCTCTACTGAATAAGTAAACAGGCTTCTCCAAGTAAATAGTTGGAAAGAGTCTAATTATTGCCATATAATGATCCGTTCCCCGGGAAAAATATTCCTAGCGGCAAACACAAGAACATTACAATCCAAAGATGATGTTATGGTGAATTTCCTAATGTCTCGTCCTATAAGGAAGGGAAACAGATCTTTAAAACAGAGAAGGACCCCTCCCTAAGGGAACACTGGATGTAATTTCTGCATAGTAAGGTGTTGTTTTTTTTTTAATGGTGAATATAGTGGAATTTTTGATGCGTCATCGACCAAAAAGTAGGACGATGAGAAAATATTAAGGCTTTGTATTGCTGTTCCCCTATCTAAATGTCTTTGAATGCTCAGGATGCCTGGGTGGTTCAGTCTGCTAAGCGTCAGACTTCAGCTCACGTCGTGATCTCGCAGTTCGTGGGTCTGAATCTTGCGTCGGGCTCTGTGCCGGCAGCTCAGAGCCTGGAGCCCACGTTGGATTCTGAGTCTCCCTCTCTTTGCCCCTCCCCCGCTCACACTCCGTCTCTCTCTCTCTCTCTCAAAAATAACTGAAGATTAAAAATATTAAAAATAAATAAATAAACACATGTCTTTGAATGCTGTTTAAATCCAAAGACAAAATGAGTGTCCTTCAACTCTACACCACAAATGGCCCCTTCTCTTTGGTAAAATATCCAAATATTGTTAGAGACAGTAGACAGTACCTGGTTTTCCTTCTTATTTATTTATTAACATTTATTCATTTTTGAGGGACAGTGTGAGTGGGAGACGGGCAGAGAAGGAGACAGAATGTGAAGCAGGATCCAGGCTCCAAGGTGTCCGCACAGAGCCCAACGTGAGGCTCAAACCCACAAGCCATGAGATCATAGCCTGAGCCCAAGTGAGATGCTTAATGAATTTAGCCACCCAGGCGTCCCTCACTCATTTATTTAGATGTTGCACAAATCCAGCTGCCTGAATTAGTACAGTGTGTGTAAAAAAGCCAGGTATACGGGATGCAAAATGAAAATTTAATCATTGATCAAACGTCTGTCATTCTTTTTTTTTTTTTTTTTCACTTCACGACCATTTTGGGATTCTGTAGCCTTATTTTTTTTTTTTTCTGGTGTTGACTTCTTGTGGCATTTTCTCTGCAGATTTTTTATGTAATCCTTATATCTGGGTTATTTATATATATCACTTGCTTATATGTAGCTCATTTATATATAACTTCATCTTTACAATGTGTTTGCAAATTCCAAGAAAAGCTCATGTTCTTGGGACCCGAGTTGTTTGCAATGAATTAAAAATAAAACCCCTTTTGCCAGCTTAGAAATTTCTAGGAATTCAGAAAAGATGATATCACCTAGCTTAGACCTCATCTCGACATATCTGTGCAAGAAGAAAGGAAACGAAAACCACAGAAATCATTTATTCAGAATGCTTCGAGTAGATAGATACTTTTGGGTAACGAATGGACAGAGGGGTAAGAATGTTTCCTGGATCTCCAAAGCAAAAGGAACATGAGGAAAACGACATCGGATTCTCCAGCATATTTCTTCTGTAAGACAGAGTGCAGAGAATAGTGTGCGGTCTGGAGTTTCCATTTGCTGGGACGAGCTGGGTACGCAGAAAACGGAAATGAATTTTCCACTTCCACGTCTTATCCAAAGCCGTGCAGGTACACCTGCCCAGTACGTGGAGTCCCTCGAAATCACCTCCTTGTTCCTTACTGTAGTAACTGAAGTTCCTGTACCACATTTCGTGATTCCGTCAGCAAACTGGGAAGAGACAGTCTGAGGACAATGATGGAAAGAACCAGGGAAACACCTTATCTTGCCATTTGGTCGATCAGTGTTTGGAGAAAACACTTAACCTGTTCACCCAGTTGGCAAGTGGCTTTGTTTGGGATCGTGTCAGGGAGTCCTGAGTTGGTCCAAGATCAAAACAACAGCTATCTCTCCCGTGAGAGAGGCGTCTTGCTAAGCTACTGGCAGAGGAGGGAGGTTTGGGGACGTTGTCGATGTCTCCAGCTCATGTCATGCTGGCCAAGCAGAAACAGGCGTTTTTTCACACGGGTGGACAGGGGCACCCCAGGCTAACGGCTGGAATCTAGGCTGCGGCGGGGTGAAGGCCATCATCACACGTCTCCCGACCTCTTGAGCCAGAAGATGCCATGAGCACCGTCGCGGTGGGTGTGATTGCTGAATAACAGCATCTCACAAAGGAGAACAACACACGCGTATTATGAGACTCAATATACAGACAGTGGCCGGACCATCTACGCGGACAGAGCTCCGGCCCACGACCCACAGCAACTGCCCAGGGGACCAGCCCCTCGTCTTCGGGGGCCCAGACTCGGGAAGCCAGCCAGCCGTCTCCACAGCAGATGTGCAGGAAACCAGATGTCTGTCTCCGTGACAGTTCGAGAACCTGAACGGTGACTTCGGGAACAGCCAGCCCTGAATGTCCGGGATTTGGTCATGAACTGACACCTTCCCTGCTTTCTGATACCACTTCTGCCTTAGGACCAACCGGAGGAAGCCCGATGGGCTGTCCTGATGTATCACAGGGGCGCCCCGCTTCTAGGGAGTCACATGATCGCCCCCACACCCACAGCCTCTGCTCTGGGCACCCCTGACGCCTTCCCCGTGTCCCCCATCAACCTCTCCCCCGCCCCTGCCTGCCTGGGAATCTCCACCAGACACCAGCAAGGTATTCAATAATACATGAAACACGTATTTTAGAAAATTTTTTTAATCTTTATTTTTTGTTTGAGAGAGAGAGGGACACGAGTGTGAGCAGGGGAGGGGCAGAGAGAGAGAGGAAGACACAGAATGGGAAGCAGGCTCCGGGCTCCAAGCTGTCAGCCCAGAGCCCGACGTGGGGCTCAAACCCAGGAACAGTGAGATCATGACCTGAGCCCAAGTTGGACACTCAACCAGCTGAACCACCCAGGTGCCCCGAAAAGCGACAGAATTTTAAAGCAGGAAATTTGCTTTGGTGTTAGACACTTTCACAATATAGTGCACCAATATTAATTTAATATAATTATATAATTATACATTTAATATATTTACATTTAATATATAAGTGTTATTTAATTCAATATATAATGTATGTTATATAATTGCATAATATATGTTTATATGCATATATTTATGTATCTATATTATTTAAATGTATAAATAACAAATGCATTTATATATTTTAATAAATAAGCATTTATATATTTTAATAAATACAGTTATATAATTAATATATTTTACATATTTAACAATATATTTATATTTATAATACATATTGTTTTTATATTTTAATAAATATTTGTGTATTTAATAAATATACATTTATATATTTTTATAAACACATTTATATATTTAATATACTTACATATTTAATAATATATTTATATTTATAATACATATTGTTTTTATATTTTAATAAATATTTGTGTCTTTAATAAATATACATTTATATATTTTAATAAAGACATATTTATGTCAATAAATATACACTTATATTTTAATAAATCTATTTCTATTTTATATATAATTATATCATATTTATGACTAATAATATTATATTCATTTTATATATATGTGTCCAATAAATATGTAAACAAAGATATTCACAGTCATAACACCGAGGTTAATGCAAATTAATACTACCACATAATCACTAGAATAAATCAAATTAAAAAAATTTTTTTTAAATATTTTGTTTATTTTTGGCAGAGAGAGAGACAGAGCATAAGTCAGGGAGGAACAGAGAGAGACGGAGACACAGAATCCGAAGCAGGATTCAGGCTCTGAGCTGTCAGCACAGAGCCCTACGCGGGGCTCGAACCTATGAACCGTGAGACCATGACCTGAGCCAAACTCAGACACTCCACCAACTGAACCACCCAGGCACCCCTAGAATGAATAAAAATTTTGAAAGCCTGACCATAGCAACCACCGCCTGTGGACCAGCTGGGATCCTTACCTATTCCTGGGTGGGACTGAAAAACAGTCTGCACATGATCCAGAAATTCTCCTCCTAAATATTTAACCAAGAAAAAAACGAGGGGGAAAAAAAGTGTAAACAGCCCAAACAGGTAACTGGGTCAGCAACGCTGGTGAACCATCAGCATCACAAAAACACTGTAGAGAAGGGCTCTCTCATTTCACCTGGGCACCTGTGCTCCTTTGTGGGCACCTGCTGTCTTCCCCCCCCCCCCCCGCCGACCAGGGGGTGCAGGGAGGGGCGTGTCCCCAGCAGGGGACCTTGCCAGCTTCACTCACCCCTTGGGGTGCACCTCACCTGGAGGGAACATGGAGCCTTTATTCTCCTAATCTAAGCTCCCCTGTGGGACCTAGGCCGGATGATCAATATTCGATAGATGGGTTCCAGGAGCCAGGCCCAGCCTTCCGTTCCAAATCATCTCTGTTCACATCTTATCACCTGCCAGGTACACCTCAGATAAGGCGCAAGGTAGGAAAACCCTAGCCAGCCGCCAAAATCCACAGTTGCTGAGCTTACTGGGAAAATGTGAGTGTTTGGTGCCACCTAGTGGGCGCGATATGCTATCAAGGCCTAGAACGAGGTATCCTTACTTGACCGCGAACACAGGGTACACACAGCCCATTTCAAGGTCAATGAATCGGACTCTGTCTTTCCGAAACGATTGTGACCCGGCGCTCAAAATGTTGACACTGTATTTTTTCTACTTAAAATGTACCTCAGCCTATAGGTACGCGGTCTCCTCTTGGGTTGGGAAAGATGCATGGAGACTAGAGAGAGGTACTACCCTCTTGTAGGACATCGCATACGTGTTATGTGCCGCGGAATTGTGCGGTTTAACACGTTATGTTTATGGGGGCGCCTGGGTGGCTCAGTCTGTTAAGCATCCGACTTCGGCTCAGGTTATGAGCTCTTGGTCCATGAGTTCAAACCCCGAATGGGGCTCTGGGCTGATGGCTCAGAGCCTGGAACCTGCTTCGGATTTCGTGTCTCCCTCTCTCTCTGCCCCTCCCCCACTCTCGCTCTGTATCTGTCTCTCAAAAAATAAATAAATGTTAAAAAAAAAGTAAACGTTATATTTATGTTATGAGGAAATGAGCATAAGAAAAAAGGAATTTTTTTCTAAAAATGAGGGTTGGTCCACAACATGATCTCCCCTCTTAGAACAGTCTTTGTTGGGGCGCCTGGGTGGCTCAGTCGGTTAAGTGTCCGACTTCAGCTCAGGTCACGATCTCATGGTGTGTGAGTTCGAGCCCCGCGTCGGGCTCTGGGCTGACGGCTCAGAGCCTGGAGCCTGCTTCCGATTCTGTGTCTCCCTCTCTCTCTGCCCCTCCCCGTTCATGCTCTGTCTCTCTCTGTCCCCAAAATAAATAAAAACGTTAAAAAAAAAATTTAAAAAAAGAACAGTCTTTGTGCCCAATAGCGACCCTGTGGCACTTTGCCTTTCCCCACCCCTCACGTGGGCTACCTGTGAAAATCATATAACAGACTGTGTCTTTGCCTTTCTGAACACCGCTGGTTTTCACCCAAATAACCTCTCCCAAGAAAATGTCCTGAGTGTGCAGAGCGCTGAAGTGACCTGTGTGAACGTAGTAGAGGTGGCCATTGGAACCACCGGTCCCTTCTTTAAAAGCCACCGTCCCTGGGGTGGGAGTTGTGGGGAGGGGAGCAGTCACACCTGCCTGTAGAATCTCCTCCTGGAATTGCGTATGTTTATAAGACGTACCATGGAGGTGGTGAAATGATACATGGAGGTGGTGAAATGATCACCATAATGTAGTTAATTAGCACATGAATCACCTCACCCTTACCTATGTGTGTGTTGGGTGTGCACACCCGAGATCTACTCTCTCAGCAAATTCCCCGTATGCCATAGACTATCCTTAAGTACAATTGCCTTGCTGTGCGTCAGAATAAGTCCCCAGGACTTTTCATCAAATCACTGAACATTGCGTCTCTGTCCAACGTCGCCCCGAGTCCTCACAACCTAGCCCCTGGCAACCACCACCATACCCTCAGCTTCTATGAGTTGAACTTTGTTTTAGATTCCATATACAGTATTTGTCCTCCTCTGTCTGGCTCATCTCTCTCAGTGTAATGCCCTCAAGGTCCATCCACATTGTTGCAAATGTCAGACTTGTCTTCTTTTTAAGACTGAACAATGTTCCATTGTATTAGGTTCCACATTATCTGTACCCATTCCTCCCTTGATGGCCATGGGAAGGTGATGCTTACCTAAATCCCTGACTTAACCAGAGGGAGAATGCCATGAAGAAGAACAAATACTTTTCTCTTGTATATTCAGTAAAACCTCAGTTTGCGAGCACAATTCGTTCTGGAAACACGCTTGTAATCCAAAGCGCCTGTATATCAAAGTGAATTTCAAGAATCAGGCTCAGTTGTGATCCTGTGACATTCGGCATCACGTACTACTCGTATTGCAAGACATCACTCGTTTACCAAGTTAAAATTTATTAGAAATGTTGGCTCGTCTTGTGGAACACTCACAGAACAAGTTACCATCCAAGGTTTTGCTGTATGTACACACATATCTTCTTTGTCTATTCATCCGTTGATGGACACGTGGGCTGCTTCCATATCTTGGCTATTATAAATAATGCTGCAAAAAAAATCCATACGGGTGCATACATCCTTTTGAATTACTGTTTTCATTTTGGGAGGGGATGTACCTACCCAGGTACGGAATTACTATTCCGCATTCGTATTTTTAATTTTTCAAGGAACCCACAGGGTGTTATGCTAAGTGAAATAAGTCAGACAGATGAAGACAGGTACCATATGATTTCACTTATATGTGGCATCGAAAAAACAAAACAGATGAACCAACAGAGACTCACAAATACAGAGAACAAACGTAGTTGCCAGAGGGGAGGGGAGGGAGATGGGTGACCCTCTGTTCCCTCCCCCTCCCGCCATCTGACGCACTGCGCCACTGTGTCATTACCTGCTTACAGCCGTTGTTGAGTGGCGCTCAATAAACACGCGGCCCCATTGTCCCTGCTGTAAGCACATGACAATGCTCTTACGGTGCACATCCAAGAGCTCAGAGGGTGCTTCAGTCAATGCCATCGTGCACAGCATTCATTAGGGGCATACTAAGTACTTTCGATGTAAGTGCCTGGCGAGAAGCGCTCTGGGAAGGGAAAGCGATGTGCAAATAGTTTTTCAAGATCATGGATGGTTGTTGGCTTCCTTGTCATGTGGGCATTGGATGACTCACTTCCGTGAGGTGACCCACTGCCTTGCCTTTCCCCGACCGTCTACAGCGTGCTTATGCTCATGGCGGAGGAGGTCTTGCTGGACAGCCCAAGCCCTGCCCCACAGGACCCCAGGCCATCCTGTGTCCTTCCGGGTGACCAGGGAAAGCAGAGTGACCAGCTCTCAAATGGAGCGTCACCAAACTCCCCCGTCTTTGTGGCTCCGAACCCAGGCAGCCTGCCTCATTCCTGTGCGACAGAGAGCCCAAGACTCTGCTTTGATAAAGAAACGTCGTGAGCTACATTTCATCAGATGGAAAGGGGATGGCCGACCACGAAACAAAATAAAAATAAGGACCAAGAAATTGTGATGACACTCAACCCTCCAAAATGTGGCAGAGCTCTGTGCCTATTAATAATTGATTAAAACCTTCAACGTTGATTCTCATCTCCTTGTGACAATCCCCTATTGTATTGTCTATGCATATGCAACCAGAAATGTTTAATATTCTGCCTGCACCACATTGCCTTTTGCTGGAAGGGTGATTCTAGATGAAAATGTTTTTGCCATTGTTTTGGTTTTTTATTTGCATTATTTCCTTTGCCTCAGGGTTATAGAGTGGAAAAACTCACGTTCTCTTTTTCTTACCTATGTTTTCAGGTATTTCAACATTACATTCTGTCTCTATCTATCCATCTATCTATCTACCTATCTATCCAACCATCATATCTATCTATCCATCATGTCTATCAATCCATCATCCAGCTATCTATTTTCTGTCAATATCTGTCTATCCGTACATCTATCTGCCCATCTCTGTATGTATCTATCCATGTACGTAACCATCCATTTATCTATCCACATCTATGCATGCATGTATCTAACAGCTGTCCATCTGTGCATGCCTGTGTGTATATCCATCCATCTATGTATGTATCTACCTATTATATATTTATAAAATTACATATATATATATAATTTCCATCATATTCAAACAACCAGGACGTTAATTAAATCCCAACTAACACAAATTACATTTTACAAGGTTGGTGTAGCAAAAAAGCACAGTATTTGACCTTGGGACCAAGGTACGCACCATGGGGCTGAGCAATGACTTATGTTTGTTAGACTATCTTTCTCCTAGATCATCAAGCTAGAATATCTTAGAAATACCTTGTTGTCTTGAAAGGCATGGGTCCTATGGCTACAGGATCCTAGAGCTGTGAACATATGGATTAACACAAAGCCGTGGTGTCACCCCACAGGACCCTCGGGATGACGGGGTGATGCTGGCTCCTCAGGACACCCCAAATGCCAACTTGCTCTCCCAAGGGCCATATTTTACAAAGACCGTGGTGTCCTGGGAACATGGCCCTCGTAAACATCTCTTCTTGCAATGGAGCTCTGACTTCTTCAGGTGATTTTTTTAATGGCTCTTTCTTGTTATTTCCCTTTGGCAAGTACCCTTAGAATGAAGGCAACATCCCTCCACGAAGAACGTATTCCATTTAGGAACTCAACCCAGACAAAAGTAACCAAGCTCTGCTATTATCTCAATGTCTGTTCTGTCCCCTCCCCATGCTTGACCAGAAGTAAATCGTTCTCCAAGCTACCAATTTTATCTATGGCCAACATGAGAGTCTGGTGGGAAAATACTGACCTTCATGGCCACACCGGTCCCGAGAAATCACTCCTTAGACACTCAGCAAAAACTGAGTACAAAGGCCAAAGGTATCACTTCGTTTAAATGCTTGTGTGTCGGTTGCCCCAAGAGCCTCCCCTCCATACCAACAGTTCTTTCAAGAGCTGCCTCTATTCCCCGCGTTAGCACAGGAGTACAGACCTCTAAATAAGCGAGCATCCAGTTTCCACCCATCCCACCAGTGTGAGCGTCCACGTGTGGACATCGCTACCCACCGCATACCTCATCATGCCCAAGAGCTGTGGCCTGCCATGAAACAGTGGGCGTGCTGCTCTCCTGGCTTTCCAGACCCAAGGTCAATGTGTTCGTCACCCTCAAGTTGTCCACGGAGGCGGTGATGTTTGAAATGATCACTCCAAAAGGGCTCACTGTTGTAGAACAGAGGGTTGAAGAGGAAAACAATTGAATCAACATGGAGATAGAAGGATTGAAGAAATGAACCGAGTTACAATCCCAACGAATGGGGAGAAGCTAGGACTAAACAGGACCCCTGCCTAGTTACCCTGGAATAAGCCTTTTGGCTGGAAAATAAAACTCAACTCTCTTATATATTAGTTTCACAGGGGCTACAGTAGCAATTAACCACAGATTGGGTGGCTTAAGAAAATACAAATTTATACTGCCCCAGCTCTGGAGACCAGAAGTCTAAGATTCTGGCAGGGCCACTGAGATCCAGGTGGAACCTATATTCACAGGTTCTGCATGTTAGGATTTGGACATATCTTTTCAGGAGGGCCACTATTCAATCCAGTCCATCTTAGCAATAAACTCATGCTTCAGATTGCCTTAAAGGTCTTATATATAGGGGGCACCTGGGTGGCTCAGTCGGTTAAGCGTCCAACATCGGCTCAGGTCATGATCTCATAGTCCGTGAGTTCGAGCCCCGCGTCGGGCTCTGTGCTGACAGCTCAGAGCCTGGAGCGTGGTAAAGATTCTGTGTCTCCCTTGCTCTCTGTGCCTCCCCTGCCCTCTCTCTCTCTCTCTCTCTCTCAAAAATAAACATTAAAAAAAATTTTTTAAGTCTTATATAGAACCAGTATCCACTTAAAAACTGAAGTAGTCACCCACCCTTTCTTGAAAATACCACATGTGACTCTCCTTCTGTACCTCTGCCCATTGGTGTTGCTACCTCTCAAGATGACATCGTAATATGCCTTTGTCTACCTCTGTGACAGCCGAAATCCTCACCCCGTCGGATAATAGAACCACACACTTCTTCAGAATAAATCCATACTTTATTTCCCAGAAAATCCATACAATGCCTTGCACATAATAAGCACATAACGTTTGCCCAATTGACATGAATGTATCCAAAACATGAGCCTTTCAGTTTTGTTTTTAAAAAATAGAGAGCTATTTTTCCACATCATTTCACACTTGTTCTCTAGTTATGCATGCCCTTTATTCTAACCCATACATATATATATTTTTTTTCATTTCATACATCATTTGCTGAAATGCCCTTTAAAATCTAATAGAACACGCAGCTTTAGGAAACAAAATTCTTCAGAAAATAAATTATCTTCTCTCTGTGTATTGACACCCAAAGGTCTCACCTTATTAACGACCTCGGGGACCTTCCTAACGCAACTCTAGCCATGAAGACAGCTGAACTCCAGCTTAATGGGGGCCCTCATTCATCAGACAAAAAACACCGAGGGCCGGACCACGGCGGCTGGTACCATGGTCCCCCCATGAAGCTCTGTTACGGTCGTGTTGCTCAAGAGCTGGTTCAGGGCACCTGTGTCCTTGTGCTCTGACGTTCACGTCTGCAACACTTTCCGAGTTCACCTGGCTGTCGGAGTTCAATCACAGGACGGAGGAAGGAGAAGGGACGTTCCTTTGCTAGGGCCACCAAAACAAAACCCCACGGACCAGGTGGCTCAAACAACAGACAGTTAAGTCCTCATGATCCCAGAGGCAGAAGTCTGAGCTCCAGGAGGGAGTTGGCTGACAGAGATACACGTGCACTAGCCGTTTCTTCATACAGAGTCGACCCAAGAGAGGAGGAGTGTGAACATTTGGTGGACGGGTGGTCATTTCTGTGTCGACAATATTTCAGGACACTGTCCACTCGGGGTCTCCATCACTGCAGAGATCACTCCTATAACACACCCTTTTTCTCCGTCAGTCACTTCTCCTTGTGAACACCGTTCCGGAGAAAATATTACAATTTGATGCTTGTATTTCGATATTACACTCGTGCTTTTCAATGGCCTCGAAACCAGGATGCTGCTTGGATTTGTTATATTTTACTGAGTGTAATTAACTGGACAGAGAGGGGCAAAAGAAAATCCCTCCGTTATTCGACACCTGGTATTCGACACCTGGGCCCGGCGTGAGGAATGGGGTGATGGCTGATGTCCAGGGCGTCGACTTGGACCACCTCGCAGTCTGGATGTCTCGGTAGGGGCCGCCGACCCGTAAACAAATCACTGCAGCAAAATGAGGTAAGTATTCCGACAAAGCTGTGTTCCAAATAGATAAGAAGGGGCAGGAGGGGTTCTCTTCTCCTCTGCTACCTCTGCGGGCACAGGGCCTGAGAGATCCTTATCGTTAAGGAGCCAGGTGGTTTAACAAACAGACAAATGCTGTTCTCCTTCCATCGGTAACCGTCACAGGCAATGTTGCAAGCCAAAGATGAAGCCCGGAGTGCAGGTGACTTTCTGGGGTCCCATTGTTCTCCGAAACCACGGGTGCAATTTGAGCTCTCCTACTCCTATCTGGAAGGGTGGGGAGGGAGGGACACGATTGGTAGCCATCTCCTGGGTCTGCAAGGCCAAGATGTCCCCAGCCCAAGCGTGCGGACGGCCAACCGCAATCTTCGTCACCCTCTTCCACCATGAAATTCGACGCAGTGAGAGCCTGGGGACACGAAAGGAAGATCTCAGAGGGGCACGTGTGTCTTTCTAATGTCGTCTTGAATTCATTTCACTGACTGCCATCGGGCAGGGGTGCTGCTCTGCCTTGGGGTCGTGTCTCCCTGACCCAGGAGCAGAAGGAAGTGTTGACATTTTTTTCCCAGGACCTGATTAGCTACAGACGCGCTACTCTTTACCAATATAGGGAAAGGAGGTGTCCCCGCCACATGACTTCGCATCGCTGCGTCTTTAAACAGGAGGGCAATGGGTACACCAAGTGTGGTCCGTGCACGCGACAGAACATTACTCAGTGTTGAAAAGGAAGGACGTTCTGCACCTGCTACAACATGGATGGGCCTGGGGGACATGATGTTGGGGGACAGAACGCAGATGCAAAAGGGAAAATCGCATAGGATTCCACTCATACGAGGTCCCCAGAGGAGTCACTTCCATAGAGACAGAAATTAGATAGTAGGAGCCGGGGGCTAGGGAAGGAGGATAAGGAGTTAGTGTCTCATGAGGACAGAGTTTCCGTTTGATAAGATGAAAAAATGATGGAGACGGATGGTGGGGATGTCTTTAAGTTTATTTCTAATGTCGTTTTGACCTCTCGTGTTACTCTTGGCTACTACCTCTATAAGTCAAGGTGGTAAAGTTTACACGGTGTCTATTTGACCACAATTAAAAATTAAAACGATGGGTGCCTGGGTGGCTCAGTCGGTTGAGCATCCGTCTCTTGATTTCGCCTCAGGTCACGATCCCAAAGTCGTGGGATCAAGCCCCGAGTCAGGCTCTGTGCTGACAGCATGGAGCCTACTTGGGATTTTCTCTCTCCCTCTCTCCTGCCCCTCCCCCACTCTGAAAATAAAAAATAAACTTTAAAAAAAATTAAAAGGAAAGGATGCTCCTTTAGAACTGTAGATACAGGGGCGCCTGGGTGGCTCAGTCAGTTGAGTGCCCAACTTCGGCCCAGGGCATGATCTCACGGTTGGTGGATTTGAGCCCCACGTCGGGCTCTGGGCTGCCGGCTCAGAGCCTGGAGCCTGCTTCGGATTCTGGGTCTCCCTCTCTCTCTGCCCCTCCCCAACTCATGCTCTGCCTCTCTCTGCCTCTCAAAAATAAAGAAAAGTAATTAAAAATTAAAAAAAAAAGAACTATGGATGCAAAAGGCAATCGGATCTGCTCTTTGATTAAACACCCCAAAAGTTCTTCTCTGCCCCCTCCCTGCCTCCCTGCAGGAACAAGGCTGGATCGTGCCATGACATCCCAACCAGTGGCTGGTGCAGAACCATCCTTTTGGATAAGAGGCTCCTGAGATTATTGGAAGAAATCCTTCCCCCGGGAATGAATGCCCACAGGTGCCATTCCATACAAAGCTCCTCTCTGACCAGGGCAACAGCAGTCAGTAGAGCAGGTGACTTCAACAAATTCCTTCCTCCAACTGTATCCACTCTTCAGAACCATGGTCCACGGGCAATTGTCCCCACAAAGGAATCACTGGCGTCATCGTTAAAACGAACAACATTTTGCATGCCGGATTGACTCTTATTTACGTGATTCTCGTAAAAACCCAACATTCCATTTTCTCCGTGATATAAACCCATCCAGCCCTCAAACCCTGCCTAGGTGTCTTGCAAGTGTATGTGCAATGCAAACACTAACACATAAGCAAGCATTTAGTGATGGATCCCCTGCAATCTTGTTCCCTGGGCCCGCGTGGGTAGGACTTTAATAGCCTAATTGCGTGTAGATGGTCAAGTACTCAGAAACAGGAAATTACAGGACTTCAACATGCTGAACAAAATATATATGTTAAAGGAATACTTACGGGTGCCTGGGTGGCTCAATCGGTTGGGCGTCCGACTTTGTCTCCGGTCATGATCTCACGGTTTGTGGGTTTGAGCCCCGCGTCGGGCTCTGTGCTGACAGCTCAGAGCCTGGAGCCTTCTTTGGATTCTGTGCCTCCCTGTCTCTGCCCCTCCCCACTCACACTCTGTGTGTCTCTCTCTCAAAAATAAATAAACATTAAGAAAAGAAAAAGAGTATTTTATAAGTGCATCAGAAAATCGGTAGGTGAGTAGTGAATCTTTTAGATTCCCAAAGTCTAAGTGAAGATATGAAGTCAGAAAGATGCGCTGGGCACTGTAGACCGCACAGAAATTGACATGTCATTGGATGGCATATTCATACATCCCGAATAAAAAATGTCCCCCCAGAAGGGTGCCCCAGCAGACCAACACAATTGCAGGAAATAATAAACACCCTTGTGTTTCAGGCCACTCACTGTTGCAATGAATCACTAGATAGCATTCAATGACTGCTGCCGTCGGTGACCTTAAGTCACCGAACACACATATGTCTTACCCACGCCGGTGACGCTACTCAAACACACACACACGGTCCTCATCGTTGGCAGACTCCATATATGAAAATTCACCTTCCCGCTAAAATGTATCTGCGACCCTCCCCCACCCCCAGCCAACATGTGCAGCCCTTTTGAGGTCAATCCTGAAAACACTGAGCTTCTAGATGACACTGGAGAAAGTAACTCTCTGTCATCCTGGTTCAGCTCTTCTCTGGTATAGTCTCCCTTCCACAGTACAAGTCCTGCTGTGTCTTTCACATTTTTCTGTCTTTGGGGGATGATTGTCTTGTTTAAAATGACCTCCAGGGCACCTGAGTGGCTAAGTCGGTTGAGCATCTGACTGTTGATTTAGACCCAGGTCATGATCCCAACATCATGTCAGGTTCTGAGTGTGGAGCCCTCTTGAGGTTCTCTCTTTCTCTCCCTCTGCTCCTCTCCCCCACTTGCTCTCTCTCTCTCTAAAAAAAAGAAAATGTATTTTACTTTCAAAAACAATATGTCTGGGTGCCCGGCTGGTTCAGTCTGAAGGTCATGGAGTCTTGATCTCAGGGTTGTGAGTTTGAGCCCCATGTTGGGTGTAGAGATCATTAAAAAACAAATGAACAAAAACTTAAAAAGAAACAATATGTCAACTATACTTCAACTTAAAAAGGGGGGAAAAGTCTTCTACTTTCTGGAAATTGAAAGAAACTTGGCTATTCTGCAGCGTTCCATCTTGGATTCACCCATGACCTCAAACCCCAGGGGTCATCATCTTTTTACTACAGAGGCTGGAAGATCTATTCATTCCCACTTTGGGCTCCTCTTGGGGCTCAAGATGGTTGTTACAGGATGAAAGTGTGTGCCCCCCCAGCACCCCAGAAATTCACGTGTAGAAGCCTTAACTCCCAACTGGATGGTATTAAGGCATGGTGTCTCTCAAGGTCATTAGAGTTACATCAAGACATGACGTGGGGCCCCCGTGACGGAACTGGTGTCCTTAGAAGATGTGCATTCCTATTTTGGGCCACTGCAAGGCGAATGTCTCTGCTACATGCAGCCAAAGGCACCCTTCATTAAGAAGCTATATACATCTATATGCAGGCATGTGTGTTTCATGGCAAAACGGGAGAAAACATTTGAGGTGTGATTCCAACCCAACAATCACAAAGTTAATTTTTGAAGCAAAGCTTTCCCACATCCCTATAAAAGCTATGGCTTTTCACAAATTTATAACCAGAACCTGCATTTCATTTTTACCATAAAAAGTTCAGTCCCTCAAAAGTAATTAAAACTGGGGCACCTGGCAGGCTCAGTCAGTAGACTGCACAACTCTTGATGTCGGGGTTGGGAGTTTGAGCCCCACACGGGACGTAAAGATTACTTGAAAGTAAAATCTTTAACATGTAAGTGATAAACCCCAGAATTCTACTTCTGAAACCAATATTGCACTGTGTGTTAACTAACTGAAATACAAATAACAATAAAAATGCAAAAGAAAAAAGCTTAAAAGTATGTGCAAAATGCAAATTTTAGAGATATACAGAAGCAGAAGGAAAAACAGAAATTCTTGGGATGTGTAACATTAAATGATGAGCTGTGCTTGCAGTATTTTGCAAAACGTGTTATTATTATTTTTTGTTTTGCATTCCACAGGAAAATATGGTAGTATTCAGGTCCGCTTTTTTTTTTTTTTAATTTTTTTTTCAACGTTTATTTATTTTTTTTGGAACAGAGAGAGACAGAGCATGAACGGGGGAGGGGCAGAGAGAGAGGGAGACACAGAATCGGAAACAGGCTCCAGGCTCTGAGCCATCAGCCCAGAGCCTGACGCAGGGCTCGAACTCACAGACCGCAAGATCGTGACCTGGCTGAAGTCGGGCGCTTAACCGACTGCGCCACCCAGGCGCCCCAGGTCCACTTTTTAAAGCTCCTGAAATCTTCTGGTGAATTAGTTATGTAGTTTTGCATTCCTTGAAATTGTAGAAGCAATAGCCTTCAATTCACTAGTTAATATAGCGCAGTTATAATTAGTTAATATAATAAATAAGACATATAGTTAAAATATAGTTCTGTAAAACAGGTAGTTGTATGTATATAGACACAATACAATACCATGTACAATATATGAATATAACAAAGAGACTCAAAGAAACATCCAGAACTTTGCAAGAAGGTTTAGGGCTCTACCTTCAGGTAAGGAAAATGAATTTAAAGGACCCAGTGTGGTGCATAGGTATTTATGGGTGGATGCAAAATTCACCATCGTAACCACATTCAGGGCACAGCTCAGTGGCACCGAGCACACTTCACGCTATTGTGCAACCGTCCCCACCTTCCGTCTCCAGAACTTGCCCTCTTCCCAAACCGAGACTCTGTCCCCGTCAGTCCGTAACTCCCTCCATCCCCCTCCCCCAGCCCGTGCCCCTACCATCTACTTTCTGTCGCTGTCGATGTGACTCCTCTAGGGTCCCCATGCATGTGGAATCACACCGGATGTGTCCTTCCGTGAGATGGCACCCTGTCCGCAAGGTTCACCCATGATGTAGCAGGTGCACAACATCCTTCCTTCACAAAGCTGAGTCGTACTCCACCGTGCGTATAGACCGCATTCTGCTTATCCATCCATCCACCGATGGACACTTGGGCCACTGCGACCTTTGGTCATCGTGAGGTGTGCTGCTATGAACATGGGTGTGCCAGTGTTTCTGCGGGTTCCCGCTCGCAGTATTCTGGGGTATACGCTGAGACACAGAGTTGTTGGGTCTTGTGGTGGTTACACATTTAATGTTTTGAGAAACCACGCTGCATCCCACAAGAGCGCCTGTTCCCCACCACTGATGCCCGATGGACCCAGTCTTTCCACATCCTCAACAACACTCACCGATTTCTGGTTCTTTGGTAGCCCGCATCCCAGCGGGTGTGAAGTGATGAAGCTTATGTTGCAAGGCCAAGGACACTGTGCAGTAAGCAACTGTAGGCCCGCACTGGAGTCCAGACACGTAACTGGCACACGGCCCTTCAATCGGACCACAGACATCTGGCTGAGGAGTCTTCCTTCTCTCAAGAGAGCCGAAGGCAGATGTGCCCACGTGGTGGGAATGTGGGCAGTCGGCCCACGCTGACTTCACAACTGGTTAGGCCACTCACAAACCATCTGCGCAGAAAAGGACCCTGTGGGTTTCCTGAGTTGTTGCAGACGTCACACAGCACAACCTGAACCCCACTGCTCTCATCAGAGACCAGACCACCAGGAGTCCCCAGGGACAGATAGAGCTCGTCCTGTCCAGCCGTAAATCACTTGTATCTTCCACAGTGGGTCACATGGCCATTCAAAACCAGTAAGATTGATCAAGCCCAGAGTTCATGAAGATTCCACAGTGGGTCACATGGCCATTCAAAACCAGTAAGATTGATCAAGCCCAGAGTTCATGAAGATTATTGCCTGTCTGCTCCGAACCCCAAAAGATGTGTGGAAGGACACCGCTTGTGGGGCTCCAGGCGTCCCTGGCTTGTGGCCACGTCCTTGTCGTCTCTGCCTCTGACTTCATGCGGTTCCTCTTCTGTGTCTCTGTCTCCTCTTCTGTCTCTTAAAAGGACACTGGTCATTGGACGCGGAGCCCACCCTCAGTGCGCAATGGACTCATCTCGAGATCCCTGACCAGTGCCGTCTGCAAAGGCCTTATTTCCAAACAAGCTCACGTTCCAAGATTCCAGGCGTGCATGTATCTTGGAGGGAATCTTCTTGAACTCAAAACTTTGGGAATTCAAAAGGCGCTGAAGTGGAGAACCCATTCATCAACAGTAAGGGGACCTGCGCTCCCCCTTCAGACACCGGCATCTCGGAGACAAGGCGAACAGACCTCAGTCCCCAGAAACAGTCTGCTACGCCCATCCCGTGAAGGGGCAGTGGGTAGCTCCTGTCTTCTGGACAGCAGAGTTTCATCCCTCACCTGGGGCACTCACGTCTAAGAAAATCTCTTAGTTTTTTTTCAACAGCCTTTCCTGCAGCAATACCTTTCCGCAAAATAGCGGCACTAATTTAGGGAGCTCTGGACTCTTCAAGACGCTGGAGAAGACAGACAGAGCTACTGGTAATGACGATTGCCCGTTGGCAACGTTCCCAACCTACAGGTAGATGACACTGTCCCAGTGCTTCTTTCTTGAGGGGCAGCGTCAGACCAGGAACATCAGCTCTGTAACAGGCTCCTCCCCCGTGACACTTGGCTAAGTCGATGGCCACACGGGCTGGTGACACCGTTGTTCCCCAACAGCCCTTGAGGCGGTGAGAAATGCACAAATGAAATGAAATGGCGTCGAGAGCACTGCCCTCCTCGTTTTCATGAACTCGTGTTTAATCCTGACTGGCAGCGAGCCCCCTGCTGGGATCCACGGACCCTCCTGAGTATCAGGAGACTCTTTGTAATCAGCAGCTCCTGCACAGAGAATACCAAGTCCCTGATTAAAAAGAAGAAGAAGAAATTAAAGAAAAAACATAAGAGTGCCTCAGAATTAAGGACGGCACTCAGAGCAAGCTTCTAGAGCTCAGAAATTCCTTCATTATGAGGTGTGGGAGTGGGCTGGGGATGAGGCCACATGCACAGACTGTCACCATGGATCCCCTGGGCTTCGAGGCAGGCGTATGGTCAACCGCACTCAGGGCATGCGTAGGGCCCGGTTTTCCCGTCATTCACAGCCCTCCAGTTACTCTGTTAGTGTCATTTAAACAACACAGCTCCTCTGCTGTCACGGAAATGGCTGGAAATTGTCACTGCCATCTAGATGATCACACACATGTTATGTTGTCAAAAGAAAGGGGATGGGGAGGAGGAGAAAGCTTTAAAAGGACAGAATCATCCCACCGATGCAACGGCATGTATTAGGTGAAGACTTCACAGCATTCGGCATGAATACGTTCACTCCATTGGACCGTGAATTTTCAGGGCATATTTTAACCCTGGATTTGATTCTCCCCAAGTGGATGTCAATTAGCACCTTAACATTTCCATTCCCATCATCTTATTCTACTCTCTTCCCAAGGTATTTGGTGGCAAGCATAGGTAGGTAGATAGATAGATAATAGAGAGCAGATATAGATAGATAGGTAGACGGATAGACAGAAGAATGGATGGATGGATGGATGGATACATGGATGGATAGATGATAGATAGATAGATAGATAGATAGATAGATATGATGGATGGTTGGATGGATGGATAGATAAGACCAATGATAGACAGATGATAGAGACATAGAAGATAGATAGATAGATAGATAGATAGATAATAGAGAGCAGATATAGATAGATATATAGGTAGACAGATAGATAGAAGAATGGATGGATGGATGGATGGATGGATACATGGATGGATAGATGATAGATAGATGATAGAGATAATAGACATAGATAATGTATAGGTACATGGATACATAGATAGATAATAGATACATAGATGATAGACAGATAGACAGACAGATAGATAATAGATAGGTAGATGATAGATAGATATCCATTTTCGATATTATTGATCCAAAGGCTTCTGTGAGCATCGCAATACTTCCCTGAGTCTCAAATCAATATGATTCCCAAGGAATCATATTCCAGATATACCTGCACACTTCCGGTCCTCTGTGAATAATTAAACATACCCTAAAAGACTTTAGACCTAGGAACGTGCCCCACTCTCACGCACAGCTCATGGGTGTGAGCATTTCCATGACTGGACAGCACTCAGCCAACGCTGGGATCTTTTTCCACCAAAAGACATGCACGGAAGTGTTTGTTGAGTCATTGGTCCTTGTAGCCAAGAGCCGCAAACAACCCAATGTTCATCCACAGCAAGTGGATAAATACAGTATGACATTTTCATCCGCAGAAAGATTTCATAGCAGTGGAAAGGCGAGAGCTCTTGGGTGGATCCACCTCTACTGGAAAGAAAACAGGGCTACGTCTCAGAAGGATATGTTGAGGCAGAACCCACAGTGCCTTTCTTATGTTTCCACTTATACGAAGTTTAAGAACCAGCAAAACGAATCCAAGGCTGTAGTTTATTTATTTTTGAGAGACAGAGAAAGACAGAGCACGAGCATGGGAAGGGGCAGAGAGAGGGGGAGACACAGAATCCGAAGCAGGCCCCAGGCTCTGAGCTGTCAGCACAGAGCCCGACGCGGGGCTCGAACTCACGAACCGCGAGATCATGACCCGAGATGAAGTCGGACGCTTAACCGACGAGCCATCCAGGCGTCCCATCAATCAATAAGCTTTTTAAATGGAAACAAACAAACAAACAAAAAACAGAAAAAATAGTGTTCCAAATTCTGAAAGAGAGAGGTGAGGGTGAATACTTCTGAGGACTCTGAAACCCATTCTATATTCAGTGGAAGCAAGTAATACCCAGTCATTCTATTCATAATACATATTATTAGTGAATGTACAAATTACTAATGAATGTAGACACACATTGGCTAATTCTTAAAATCTGTCCCGTACGGTAATGATTAACTTCACGTCTCAATTTGACTACGTCATGGGGTGCCCAAATAATTGGTCACACATTATTCTGGTTGCTTCTGTGAGAGTGTTTTTGGATGACATTAACATTGAAGTTGGTACACTGAGTAGATTTCTAGCCCTACAGTGGGTGGGCCTTGTCTAATCAGTTGCAGGACTGGATAAAACAAGTAAAGGGAAATTCTGCCCCTCTTTGGAAACAGCTGCTCCTTCTGCTTGTGAGTCTTTTCACAAGTTTCACTTGTGAAATTCCAGGAGAATGAGAAACTCCCGGAACAGGATGAGAAACACACCCGGTCCCACACTTGGATGTGTTGACTGCCTTTCCAAGACGAGCGTCCCTTTGGAAAGCTGGTTACACGACAACGAGAGATCCACACCACACCAGGTCAGCACGGCCCTTCACTGTGGGGGGACCCGGGAGAAGCTGGGCGGGATGGTCAGAGCCAGAATGGGAACGTAACTATTTTCCTAACGACGCGTTGTTCCGAAACCCTACATGCGTGTGTGGTTCACGGACCCACAGTGACCTCCGAGGGTCGCTTGTGGGTCGTGTAACCCATCTGGGGAGAGAGTGTCCTGAAATGGACTTGCTCACGGTCCACGTAAACCCTGAGTGGGCGGGCCACCACCGCGAACGGCTTTCCTTTCACAGACCTCGAGGCTCGACTTTCCTACCGTTCCCGGGAGAACAGAGCAGGAAGGCAGTGTGAATGAGCCACACGGCACCAAATGAATTCTGCAGAATTAACCCCGTCTGGATGAAATTCCCTTCCCTTCCCTCAAGCGGACGGACCCTTCCCTCCTACACACACGCACAAATTTAAAGAAAAAAATCTATTTGCCTCCTTCTGTCGGGAAGTGGTGGCTTTTATGCTCATTATGCGCCACTGGTCGGGACGTTGTCTGCGAGGCGGTCCTGCGTGGGGGGAGCCACGGGCTTTTGTCCCTCTGCAAACCCCGGCTGCCGAGACAGAAGCTGGTCAGGCACTGTGTGTGTTTTCTTGCCGTCTGAGGACTTACTTCTCCATGAAAACCCTCACTGTTTCCTCGGAGAAGCAGGGAAATGACCAATGTTTGAGATCCGACGATGAAGCGTTTTTCCGGGCAACCCAGACAACTGGGCAGGGGCCCACCATCCTCGTGACCATCGTCATCACCAACAGCAGCTCAGGATTAATGGTCTCTTGGCGATTTTTCCATGCTACTCAGGAACCAGCACAGAAATCGTCTCGAACAAGTCCGTTCAGCACCACAATCTCCAAGAGCAGTTCCAAGCAGGTGATGCCTTGACAAAAACATTCCCTTTTCCCCCCTGAAATGAAGTCCTTTTGTGTTTCAAAGAGAATACTTTTTGGATTTTTTTTTTTTTTGGTTTGTTTTCTTGGTGTTTTTATTTTTGTGGGGCTCATGGTGGCTCAGTGCCTTTCTGGGTGGGGGGCGGGTGCGGGTGAAGGATGTACCCGATAAACGGGCTTTTGTGTTTCCCGGCTCATTAGCCTTCATAAAGTAGCTTAGTCTGAAAAATGTAACGTTTCACCTTATTCGGATGAATAGTGTTGGACAAGCCACCTTCCTTCTTGAACCACATTCTGGGGCACGATTTACGGATTCTGAAACTATTGGAATAATACCATTGGTTATATTTCTATAACTATTAGACATATATGTATATTAACCATTATCAATGGTATAATCATAAGCATTGTCAATAACAGAGACTCAATAGATTTTTGCTTCTATGGGCTTTGGGTCTCTCTCCTTCCTTCTGCTGGTCGTACAACACACGCCATCCCTCTTCCTTCGTACGGTCCTCTCCAAGACCAACCTGTGGGTGACCGTGACTCATGGGGTTAGACCCCGGATCCGAGACTCTACTGGAACGAAGGCATCTGGGAAGTTGGTCCCACTTCAGATGCAAACGCTCACCAGCAGGTGAACAGTGTGTCCTGGAAGAACGATGCTGGTCTCATGGCTGGACCGTGTCCCAGGCCAGGTCGTAGGTGCTGTGGACCATGAAGACGTGAGGGATCTCAGAGCAGCGGCGAGATCTTCCAGAAGCTTCTCCACTGCAAACCTCCACCCTCACCACATTCCCAAGCTTTGTGGTGAATAGTAATAATAATAATAATAATCTACAAAGTCCCCTAGAAGAAGAAGAAGAAGAAGGAACTACTCACGAAACCTTCTCTCCCCCTTCCCGCAGGGGTACGGACGGCTAGTGTGCTCTTTCTACTGGGTCGCAGGCTTCTAGCCTCAGCCAACATCCGAAAGCAACTTCAAGGACCCGTGACATGCATGGTCCCAGGTGGTGAGTTTCAAACTTAACTCATTTGAGCGTATTGAAAGGATAAGTTTGCCAACCATGGATGGACACACACACACACACACACACACACGAAGGGTGGAAGAAAACCCAACACCTTGGGCAATGCCCTCCGAGGCTCCTGGGGGAGGAGTCACATTTAGGGAGGCAGAAAGTAGAAGGCGGGGCCAAGGGCTGGGATCAGCGATCAATACTTAGCATCTCATGGGGACAGACCTTCCGTTGGGGAAGATGGAAAGTTCTGGCGATGGACGGTCTACTTTCTGCCTCCATAAATGTGAGTCCAGCCTCCCGCCCCTGCCCCCCACCTCCCTGGCCCCACTCACCCATCGCTGTCGGCACAGCTCCCACCTCTCCCGGGAAGCCTTCCAGGATTGCACCTCCAACACGGTGCGGGTTTCTGTCTTGTGTCAAGCACCCCTTCTCGTTAACCGTGAAGCAGTGTCCTGGGTGGCTCAGTCAGTTAAGCGTCCAACTCTTGACTTCGGCTCAGGTCATGATCTCCCGGTCCGTGGGTTGGAGCCCCGCGTCGGGCTCTGTGCTCACAGCATGGAACCTGCTTGGGATTCTGTCTCCCTCTCTCTCTGCCCCTTCTCCACACTCTCTCTCTCTTTCTGTCTCACCAATCAATAAATAAACGTTAAAAAAAATAAAAGAATGGATGGAAACATTTAAAAAAAAAACCAAAAACACGGCACTCCAACACTTCAAAGGTGACTGGAAAATTTCCCGTGCAGAGATCTTCAAACCGTGATCTACTCCCGTGCCCTGAGAGCCCATCACCCCCGTGATTAAGGGCACACAGGGTCGCCTGGGTGGCTCGGTCCGTTGAGCGCCCGACTCCGGCTCAGGTCATGATCTCACGGTTCCTGAGTTCGAGCCCCACGTCGGGCTCAGAACCTGGACCCTCCTTCGGGGTTCTGTATCTCCCTCTGTGTCTCCACCTATCTTCTACTCACATTCTGTGTCTCTCTGTCTCTCTCTAAAATAAATAAAAAGTTTTAAACCTTTTTTAAAAAGGGCACTCACGATACAGAAGCCGAATTGCAGGGCGATGTGGAATTAGCAGAAAACCCCCAGGTGAAGCTTCATCTTCATCCATGACACCGTGGCACTGGTCTAAGCCCGGAGGAAGGTGCTGGCCGGGGCCACACCCTTCCTGTCCCTGCAGAACCAGTCAAGGGCTCTTGGGGAGGTGGGGATCCCCGGAGAGATGTCTTGGGTGACCCAGGGGAATCGGAAAAAGGAAAAGACCAGAACTTTTTTTAAAGCTTAGTTGTTTATTTGGGGGGGGGGGGCAAGGAAGCGTAGGGGGGGGCAGAGTGAGCAAGGGAGAACCAGGAAGAGAGAGACAGAGAATCCCCCGAGGTGGGGCTCGAACTCACAAACCATGCGATCGTAACCTGAGCTGAAATCAAGAGTCAGACGCTTAACCTTGGTCACCTAGGAATTTTCTCCGGGGATGCCCGCCTCCCCAAGCCACGTCCCATCCCATCCCATCCCACTCAACCCTGGGACTCTGACTGCCTTCCTTCAGGCCCCACAGGGGACCTTCCAGGAATTTAGTCCCTGTCCCAGGACAGGTGCACGGCGTTTCCCGTCTGCAAACAAGACTTGAACAGCACAGCCGGTGTGGGGTCCGGGACCGGAGAAAGGTGGGGAGCCAGCAGATTCCCTGGGGAGCTAACGCCCCGGCCGCGCTGTCCCCCCTCCCCAGCGCCCGGGCACAGGCGGGACACCCACAGCCCCCTTGTGTGTGACCCCATGGAGGGGAAATGTGCAAACCAGCTGAACCCCCAGAGAGGCAGCACAGAACCCCCAGAGAGGGGTCACCGGGGGCTGGGGGAGTGATGAGTACTGCGTGTGGGGCTTCTTCATGGCGTGATGGCGATGCCCCAACACCCACACGAGTGGGGCGCCTGGGGGGCTGAGTCGGTGAAGCGTCCGACTTGGGCTCATGGCTCGTGGGTTCAAGCCCCGCGTCGGGCTCTGTGCTGACAGCTCACACCCTGGAGCTGCTTCCCATTCTGTGACTCCTTCTCTCTCTGCCCCTCCCCTGCTCATGCTCTGTCCCCCCCTCCCCCCAAAATAAGTAAACATCAAAAACCCGTGGGCGGCCCGCCCCCCCACATCCAGGCCAAGAGCCAAGAGCAAACAGGAACCGCGCGCCCGCCCGCGGGGTTGAGCCTGTCCGGGCGCGCAGCACCTGCCCCGACTCACCTCCCTGTGCGACCCCGTGAGCCCCAGACCCTGCGCTCAGGCCTCCACGCACGTGTCCTCGCGTCCCCCGAGACGCCCAGGGAGCGGGGCGAGGACGGCGGCCGGCCGAGCCCCCGAACCCCCCCGTGCTGACCCCCGGTCTGTGCCCTGGAGGAAACCCAAGAGGCCGCCCCAGAAACAAAGCTGCGCAGCCTGGGATCCGCGACCTGCCTCTCGGGGCGGGCGTGCTGTGGGAGGGACCTGGGCCACCCCTGTCACCTGCAGCGTCTGTTTCCTTCCAAGCCCCGGGGCTTGGGGGCGGGGGACCCACCTGTCTGCACAGAACGACGGGCTCTGGGTCTGCGGCGAGGCTTCCAAGGACGGATCCGCAGGCGGCGGGTGTTCAAAGGGGGCTCTCCAAAGAGGGGGGCACGGGGTCTGCCCTTTCCCAAAGCCCCCTGCCCCTCCGGGACCCCCGTGGGAGGGACCGGGGAGATCGGATTCCCCCGCAGGGTGCTCGCGCGCTTTGTCTGGAAACCTCCCCGGGGAACCCCGAGGAGCCAGGCCCCTCCTCCTCGTCCCGTCTCACCTTTCGGGCCTGGGGCCGCCGTGACCTCAATTCAGGCCCAGTAACAGGAGCTCCTGCAACGCTGTCCACCGGGCTTTCCACGGCACAGCGGGGACGGACACGCACAGCGCCTGCCCAGAAACGAGCGCTCGGGCCTGAGCGTAGGACCCCCGCGTCCCGGGGCGCCAGGAAAAACCCAGCAAATTAAGCGCTTCTGCTCTCTCTCGCCCCCCAAAATACATAAATAAACATTAAGGGTCAGATGCTTCACCGACTGAGCCACCCAGGAGCCCCTGTTGGGCACTCTTCAAATGACGCCACTATAAGAAGGCACAGCAGACCAGTGTTGCTCAAGGGCTCAGGCAAGGGGAGGGTCTGATCATAAAAGGTAGGGTGAGGGAGTACCTTTTGCCAGACCCTGACTCTGGAGATGCTTGACACAATTCACACAAGCACAATTTGATGCTTGATCAAATTCCACAGGAGGACACACAGACCTTCACGCAAAAACCCAGTGAAAACCAGCCTAACGTAATTTAGCCAATACTCCCCTACCAACATCCGGTTACTGGTTTGCACCGTCTTCCGGGGCCCAGATGCTACAGTAGCAGGTAAGCTTGAGGGAGGGGCAAGCCGGGAGCCCTGCATTAGTTTTGCAAAACCTGCGAGTCTCTGATTCTTTCAAAACCAAAACCTGAAAGCATTCACTGAGCCTGATTCCTAGTCTGTCCCCACGGGGTGAATCGTATGGAGCAGAAAATACAAACCCCCGGCGACACACTCTCAGGATGCACTGGGTCCCCCCCATCCCTTCCTTCACGTCCGGGTGCAAATCGAAAGCTTGGTGGGTGTTGCTGGCGAACTGTTACCGCGGGTTCTCGTTATTCACGGTAGTGACGGTAGTTTCGCTTCATTAAGTCCCCGCGAATGCCGAATTCGCGGAAACCGAGGCGTCCCCCTGAGCCGACGCGCGGGGTTAGGTCCCTGCGGCTTCCGGTCACATTTCGTCAGCTTCGGCGCTCTCGGCGGCCACGGAGAGCAGCGAAATCACCCACGGAACGCACAAAAACGCTAAAAAAAAAAACAGGGCACCAAGTAGGGATGTGAAACGTGCGTTGTTGCGGGTGAGAGCCCAAACAGGCAGGCAGAGGGTCCCGTTGTGCCCCCTCAGCTGGGAACAGCAACTGACGTGTCGTGCCGCTGGGCGCGTGCCCACAAACGTGCCTCGAGCAGGTTCGACCCACAAAGGACCTGTATGTAGCGGGTGTTCAGATGCGCAAATACAGAGTCCACTAGTAATGAGGACCTCCTGCGCTTTGGTGACCCCGGATGAAGCCTGGCCTGTGGCATTCCTATCCCTGTCTCTGCCCCTCCCCAGGACCTAGGGTGGCCCCAGGACGCAATCCATCCGGGTCTGAGCAGGGCTGGGGGCTTCCGTTTTGGGGTCAGCCTCCGTGCCGTGAGATCCAAGCACCTTGAGATGCACCCGAGGCACACCTTTGTCCTTGGAGACGGTCACCTTGACCTCCACGACTCCATGCCCAATCCCCAGCTGCTTTGAGAGGCATCGCTTTCAAGAAGCAAAGACACAAAGTACCAGAGAGCAGGCGGAAACAGCCACCAAAGAGGGGCTGCGTTTTCCCAAATCCCACGGCGGGCGTTTCCCGCCTGGGTTCGGAAGCAGGTACGCGTGCCCATCAAAGTGGCACCAATGTGGCCCTGGGGCCGGTTCCAGTATGTGCCAAAGCCTCTCCTGTCAGGTTCTCTCCTGGGTTCAGAAGGGGCAGATATTTCCTCTGTGCCCTGAAGGTTGATCAACTCAAAGTAGGTCAGAGACGGTAATTCTTCCGGAAGGGACACAAAGACCCAGAATTAGCTCGAAGGGAGGCAGAGTTTGCCCACGTATATGTCTCGAGACGTGGTCAGCACAGAGGACACGTGGGCGTCTCGGGGCCTGGCACTACCAGAACCTTCAACGCACAGGCCCAGGCACGCGAGCCCCAAATCTGTTAAACAAGACCCAAAGCTCACCGTAATGACACGGGCCCCATCCCAATGAGAAACCACGTCTACACCCTCCCCTGGGCTCCAGAAATATATACTGGGAAACACAACAGCCACGGGTCACAATGAAGTCCAGGGCACGTTACTTAAGCGGCACGTTCCAGAAAAGTCGTGGTGCACATCCTGAGGCTGTCTAGGGACCTTCGGGACAGCTCAGCTTTCCAAATAAGACCAGCAATGACGTCAAAGCCGCGTTGCTAAGGGAAGCCTGTACGTTGCTAAGGGAAGGGATGCTTTTGAAGTAAGGCACCAGAATGATGCAGGCTTCCTGAGGAAGTGAAGGAAAGACACCCGTGCACATCAGTGTGGACCAAATGCGTTAGGAGTAACGCTTGGGTCACTGAAACTCGAAAGCAGGCAAATGTCCCGTGGCCCACATGCACCGCAGAGAGAATGACCCACAGGCAAACTCACTATGCCTACAAGTGTTCATGAAAATGGTACACCAGAAGCAAGCTCGGAAGAGCTGGGAGAAGAATGAATATCAGGGGCGCTGGGGTGGCTCGGTCGGTTAAGCGTCCGACTTGGGCTCAGGTCATGATCTCGTGGTCCTGGGTTCGAGCCCCGTGTCGGGCTCTGTGCTGACGGCTCGGAGCCTGGAGCCTGTTTCAGATTCTATGTCTCCCTCTTCCTCTGACCCTCCGCTGTTCATGCTCTCTCTCTCTCTCTCTGTCTCAAAATAAATGAATGTTAAAAAAAATTTTTTTTAAAATGGTACATCAGAATTCCTTCCATCCCCTTGCAACCGATCTCGGGGTTCTCTGAAACGTCGCCAGGGAGGAGAAAATCAACATCAGACACATGTGTCTCTCTGAACACGGTGAGAGAGGAAAATTGAATAATTGGAAATCAATAATGGATCAATACTGACTGTGAGAATAGCTTTATTCTCTACCTCCTGGTGTGAGTAGAAGGTGATTCCAATCACCTTCGGGCATTTCCAGGGTCAGAACTACTCACGTAGATCACGGTGAACCATAGTTCAGTGCTCCCGACCGCAAAGCAGATTCGGGGAAAGGTCAGGCAACTGCTTAGCGATTTCAAGAAGAAAAGTAAACAGTTGGCAGGGCTGGGTTGTGGGAACTCGTAACCCAGGGCGTCCCTTCTGACAGTCTTGTCACCTTCCCATCACCTTGGGGGCACAGGGCACACAGAATGGATGCTGTGTCATTGAAGTCGCGTCTTCACAGATACGCCCAATCCCCACTATGCACGCAGTGCGAGGGCCGTGCAAGAGGAGGTCGGCACTGCACACGCTTGTCCACACAGCCAGCTGGGTTCTCCACGTAGGCATTCTGATCTGGAATATTCCATTAAGTCAGACAGAATGTCTCTGTCGCCTCAAATGTCACTTCTCCCATTGTCAACATGCACACAGTCTTCCAAAGGCTTCGCCTGATTAGGTCAGGCCCACCCTCCTTGTTGATCAACAGAAAGTCACCCGATTTGAAAGCTGTCGTTCCACACCTTTTGGGATGAGCACTGGGTGTTGTATGGAAACCAATTTGACAATAAATTTCATATATTGAAAAAAAAAAAGAAAGAAAGCTGTCGTTCCACCTGCAAAGTCTTTTCGCCTGGTATATGCACCAAGGGGTGAGAATCTTAGGGACCATCTTAGAATGGGCCCAGCACACCACAGTTGTAACGTAGTCCTTACTGACCACCTATTAACAAAAGAACGCCCAAGGCCGAGCATTTTCATGTACCCCAAAACAAATTAACAAAAGGAGAAAAACTCAAGACATCACCTGAATCACCACATCCACATCTTCTAGAAGTCTTTTCCTTCCCGTTCCCTCCCTCCCCCCACCCCCGTTAGCTAGGTAAGCCTCTAACTGGATGGAGGAAGGAGCCCTGAGCCCATCTGTCAGTTATCTCTCCCTGACCTCACTGCAGGTGCACTGACATGAGCCTTCTTGACTGTAGTTGGCCCGTAAGTTAAAAGCACCCCTCCCCTTGTGGTTCCAAGCTCGTTCTGTGTCCCAAAGAAGCCCTGTTCTCTGTTCCCCAGATCTTTTTTGAGAATGGAAAGAAACCCAACCTCAGTCAAGTACCCAGAGTTGAAGCCTCTGCCTTGCTGAAACTTGCTGAAGTTTCTTTTATATTCGGGTGAATCTACTCTTTAAAAAAAAAAAATAATGCGTGTTCATTTTTTAGAGAGACAGAGAGAGAGGCAGGGGAGGGGCAGAGAGAGAGGGAAACACAGAATCCGAAGCAGGCTCCAGGCTCCGAGCTGTCAGCACACAGCCCGATGCGGGACTCGAACTCGTCAACTGCGAGATCATGACCTGAGCCAAAGTCGGATGCTTTACCAACTGAACCACCCAAGTGCCCCCATCAGGGGAATCTCCTCTTAACTGACACCCCATCTGAGTTGGAGAAATGGAGCTCCCCCTCCCTGGGTCCCTGTGTTGACCTCTTAAGGGCAGAGAAAGCAGATGTGGAAAGCAACGATAATTCATCTCGGTCAGGAACCCACGTACAACAGACCGATGGTTTAAAATTTCGTTGAAAATGCGTCTCCACGTTATAGTCTCTGGTTCCCACCAACACCACTCTATTTTTCAGCGGAACAAGGAAACCGAAATCATTACTTACTCAGGACACATAATTGTACAGACAGCTCTCTGTCAGCAATTACAGAGATGCACTCCGTTGAAGGCCGTTTTGATCCATCACGGCTTCTTCCTGGGAGAAATTTAATTTCCTCTACATCGAAAAGGAAAGTGCACGTCAAAAGAAATGATTTTTCATCCATTTAGCTGAGTCCAGCCACCCTCAACACCAGGGAGAGATCGTAGAGATAAAGAAGGTCTTCAAAAAGCAAGTGGATAATAGATAAAGTCTCCTTCACAGGAGCGCCTTATTGATTTTTATATGTATTGTGCTGTCGGTAAATATTCTCCGAGCTTAATGGAAAAGGAGTTGTGGCAGATACATTTCACGTATGCTCCTTGGGTGAGTCTCAGAGAGGACCCACTTCTCCTGTCCTTTTTGCACTAACAACCCCAGCTCTGGAGGATCCACAGGGGCCCTCTTTCCAGACGGGGTGTGTTGGGGCCACAGAAAGCATCCCTGTGAACTTCCTGAGGACCCAGCCATTGGTCGTCACGCTCACCGCGGACGTGGAGAAATGAAAACACGCCCTACTGTCCGCCACGGCTCTGTGTTTTCCCCCATTCCTGTTCATCTCTTCAAGACAAGTCATCGATGGTCCCGGCAAACGTTCAGCCTCTCGTTACAGGAATTTCTCCAAACGCCCGTCCAGTCTTTGATGGAAAGGATCCATGGACCATTGGTGCACTAAGATCTTCGGACTCCTCCCATTAAAACCCTCCCCTTCCTGTTCCCAGCAATCCTAGACCCTCTGACCTCCTTTCCTCGCTATTTGAACCCCCTTGTCTTGATCCCATTTCCCGACTATCACTTTACGGTGCATTCCACTAGCGTTGAGGTTCGCCTCTGTGGATTCACCCCACTTTCCACCACTGTTTTCCGTGGGACTTTCGCCAAGCCCTCTGTCTCCTCCAGCTGATCTGTGCATTTCTTCCACGATTTCTCTCGCGTACTTCTCTCCATTGACTCTACAAGGTGCAACCTCCAGCATCAACTCCTTAAAATTGCCTTTTCTTTGGTTTGCATCAACTGTTTCTGCCCTCAGTTCACATGAGTCAGCCTCCGCCACATTATTTCTGCACCTTCCATATTTGATGTAGTCTAATTGCTTTTTCCTTGAGTTTAGTTATTTATTTTGAGACAGAGAGAGACAGTGCACCCAGAGGAGGGACAGAGAAGGGGGGGAGGGAGAGGGAGAATCTTAAGCTGACTCCATGCTGTCAGCATGGAGCCCAATGTGGGGCTCGAACCCAGGAGCCATGAGATCATGACCATAGCTGAAATCAAGGGTGGGACACCTAACTGACTGGCCCAGCCAGGCGCCCCGTCGGTCCAATTACTTCTTAAAGAAGGACTCATGTACAAGTGAGTACATCTTAGTTTTGGGATGCACCATGAGCTCTCTGTTCCATCCATGACACCTGCCATGATTCTATCATTCAGAGCACAGGACTCCCCACCCCTTATCTGTGGAGAATACATTCCAAGATGCCCCAGCAAATGCCTGAAACCAGACAGTACCGAAGCCTCTATAGGCTATGTATTTATACACACGTTTTTACGATAAAGACTAATTTGTAAATTAAGCTGAGTTAAGATACTATCAACAATAACTGAAGGTAAAATACAATAATTATAACAATATACTTCAATAAAAGTTACATATGCACATGTGGTTTCTCTCTCTCTTTCGCTCGCTCAAAATATCTTACTGTCCTGTACTCGCCCTTCTCCCTGGGAAGATGTGAGTTGGCAAGATGCCCATGTGATGATGGGACGAAGGGAGGGGAATGACGTAGGCGTTGTGACATAGGCTTAACCAACTACTGACCATCTGACGATCTGTCAGGAGGATTATCTGCTTCCAGACCACGCTTGACCGTGGGTAACTGAAACCACAGAGCACAAAACCACAGATAAGGGTGAATTACTGTACATTCAGTAGATTCAGGTCAAATACTTGATATTCTCAGATTTCAACATAATTTCATTTAAAGAAATAGAAAACAGTATCTGTCGTGGATCGAATTTGGCTCCCCCAAAATATAGGTAGAAGGCTTACTCTCTGGCAATTCCGAATGTGACCCCATTTAGAAATAGGGTCTTTGGGCTCCTGGTGGCTCAGTCGGTTGAATGTCCGACTTCGGCTCAGGTCATGATCTCGTGGTTCGTGAGTTCAAGCCCCACGTGAGGCTCTGTGCTGACAGCTCAGATTCTGTATTTCTCTCTCTCTCTCTGCCCTTCCCTTGTTCAAGCTCTGTCTCTTGCTCTAAAATAAATAAACATTTAAAAATTAAAAAAAAAAAAGAAAGAAATAGGTTCTTTGCAGATGTAATTGAATTACAATGAGGTTATTCTGGGCCAGATGGACCTGTGGACCCCACGAGTGGTGCCCTCGTAGAAGGGGAAGAGAGATTCACACAGAGCAAAGTCAGTGTGCACACAGAGGCAGACGTTGCAGTGATATCTCCACAATCAAAGAATACCACGCAATGCCAGCAACACCACAAGTGGGAAGAGGAGAGAAGGACCCTCCCCCAAAGCCTTCTGAAGCCAGCGTGGCCCTGTGACAACTTAATTTCAGACTTCTGCTCTCCAGGACTCTGAGAGAATATTTTTTTTTGTTATGGTAGTTTTAAGCCGTCCAAATGTGTGTTAATTTGCTATGACGGTCCTAGGAAACTAGCACAGAACCCAATAAACTTGAAAACTGTACTATGTGAAAACGCAAAATACTTTGCCCTGAAGATTGAAAAAAAAAAGATGTTTCTCAAGGAGTTTGGAGAATTGGTCACTTGAGACACACTCAACTTTATAGCATTTTCAATAATTCAGAAGCAAGAGGCAAGAGCGATTACATGGAGTTTTTGAACTTGCAAATAAAACATTAAATCAAATTATAGAACTAAATACTTCATCACACAAAGACAAAACGCCCTATCTATAAATATATGCTCTCCGGGGTGGGCCCGTGTTTGCAACATCACAACATCGTATTAATAAATATTTCATAGAAACACGCCTTTGGACTTAGGCAGAAGCGTTGTTCCCGGTAGTGGCTGAAAATGGTGTTTTTTTTTTTTTTTCCCCTCCCGTAAAGCACCACCCCGACATCACTCCTGGTGGCTAGAAGTGGGCATGGAAAGCCATTCTCAAAGCAAAGCAAGGCACCAACGTAGCAGGAGCAGGAAAGAAAGGAGGCGACCAGGCGATGGGTTTGGGATGAAGAGATGCATTTCAGGTCCCAGTACCGGAAGATTCTATTCCCCAAGCAACTCCGGGACTGTCTCCTCCCCAGGCACAATCGGTCCTGATGCTGAGCTCCTTTCCTTCACACCCACAATTCTGCCCGTGCTGTCCTTGCCCTGCAGTTTCACAAGCTGAGTCTCCCAATAACCCGCACTGCATGGAACGCATGGCCGAGTCAGCCCCGGGGAACCTCCCTTTGCCCCTTCCTGGGAGGTCCCCTCCTTTTCTTCTCCCAAGAACGGTGCCCCAGTTTCTTCCGTTTCTTCCTCGCCCGCCTCATTTGACAAGACAACCGTTTCCTTCACAGCACCGTCCTCACAACGAGCAGTCTCCCGTTAACCTCACTCCCCTGCACCTGCAACAACACCTTTCTCAAGAAAGCATCCCATTCTTCAGACTTCCGCACCCTCCCTCCAGCCTTGCTTAGTTAGCGCCCACCCTCCTGCCTTCAGGATTCGCTCCGGCCCGATGGGGAGGCCCTCCCCCAAATCTGAGAGAATCGCTCCAGATTCCCCTCGAGGGCGTTTCTGCATCGTTGACCTTCCTGGAACAGCCCACGGGAAGGCTTCGGTGTGTGCAACCAAGTGCACGCCATGTTTTGTCACGCTCGAGGTCTACACAGCAGCGTGAGATGCAGAGAAACCTTATTTACCCAAGCATCCAGAGGGACGTATTGAATCGCACACGCTCCCACAAGGAGCAAACTTTAATTCCCAAGTCGGGAAGCCCTTCGCATAAAGAGGAGAACCATAGTTTTCATGGCCGAGCTCCTCTGGGAAAAACCAACGCTAAAACAGTGCTTGGGGATCGGGGCTTTTATTTCCTCTCGTTCCCTGCCTCTGTCCGTTGCTTCCCTTCTAACCTCCAGGAAACAGGTGGCCTTCTGAGCCTCGTATTCGAAACGGGCTCCACTCGCTCAAACCTATTTCCGTTCCTTCAGATAAACACAGGGGAAGCTTCCACTTTGTCCCTCCAAGGACGCACTTAAGTTGCCAGTGGAAGACGACCCCTCAGGCTCAGACTGGGGACTTATCATTCTCTCAGTCGGACATGTAACAGGACGAAACTCTCCTTTGCAGACCCAGCAGCTCAGATGCGAAATCCTTGAGCACGTGGCACTCGACAGGATAACGGAAGACTGCTGTTCGGAAAACCTGTCTACCTCAGTAGAATATGTTTTCGGTTTGGGGAGAGAAAACATACCCACTCGTTAGCTCATTTTATACCACGATCACAGTGGTTAAAAAAGAATCACGAGGGGCGCCTGGGTGGCTCAGTTGGTTAAGCGTCCGACTTCGGCTCAGGTCATGATCTCACAGTTCGTGACCTCAACCCCTGCATCAGGCTCTGCACTGACAGCTCAGAGCCTGAAGCCCATTTCAGATTCTATGTCTCCCTCTCTCTCTGCCCCTCCCCTGTTCATACGCTGTCTCTCTCTGTCTCAAAAATAAAATAAAACATTAAAAAAATTAAAAAAAAAAAAAAGAATCACGAGACCTTCTAAGGCAGTGGTTTTCCAAGGGGGTCGTTGGGCCAGCAGCATCAACACCCCTGGGAACTTATTCCAGATACAAACCCTCAGGACAGACGCCGATCTCTGGACCCATAGAATCAAAGCCTGTATTTTCACAAGCCCCCTGGGCGTTTCAGGCACACAGTAAAGCCTGAGAACCACGCTTTAAGGGTGCTTTTCTCCTAAGTAGGTTAATATCCTATTTGGTGTCTGGCTTCTGGAATCACAGTCATGTTCAAACCAACCACAATGAGCAGCAGCCACTGTCCAGATAATGACTCTGTCGTCCGTGTGTCTGGTGAGATAGACCGAAACAGACCACCCGGAGGGAACAAATTCTCAGGGAAACGATACGTGACCTCTTTTAGAATACCGAGGCACATCAAATTGCTTTTCCCGTATGAAGTGTCATCTGGAACATGATGGGTTTGCCTTGGGCTTGTCTGCGAGGACATTTGGGATGACACATCAAGAACGGTCACCAGTATGGCCCCCTGAGCACACTCACTCCCCTGGTGAGCCGACGGAGTCTGCAGACTCGGTTAGTCTCCCTTGGCCTGGTTCCCCTAACTTCAGCCCCTCCTTTTAAATGAAGAATGCCGGGTGTATACCCAACAGAAGTGAAATATGGACCTCAGAGGGATATCTGCACCCCTAAGCTCGCTGCCCCATTATTCACAACGGCCACGATACGAAAGCAACGTGTCTACTGACAGGTGAATGGATCAAGAAATTGTGGTCTAAATACACAGGGGACTATTGCTATTCAGCCTCAGAACAAGAAGGAAGTCCTGCCATTTCCAACAACAGGGATGAACCTAGAAGGTGTTATGTTAAGAGGAATAAGCCACACGCAGGTGCCACTTACACGTGGAATCTAAAAACGTTGGACACATAGAAGCAGAGGGCACCATGGCAGTTGTCAGGAGCTGAGGCTACGGGAAACGGGCGACGTTGGTAAAGGATACGATATTTCGCCCGCGTAGGACGCATAAGGTCCGAAGATTTAATGGACAGCATGGTGCCCATAATTAATTAAACTGCACTGAATATTGGAAATCTGCCAGGGGAATAGATCTGAGGGGCGCTCATCACACACACAAAAATGATAACTATGTGGGTAGATGGGTGTGTTAATTTCTTGACCGTAATCATTTCACGACGTATAGGTCTATGAAAACACGTGGAACGCCTTAAATATATACAATTTTATTTTAACAAGAGGAACAAAAACATTTAAAACCTAAAAAAAAAAAAAATACAATGACTACAGAGATATCATTTGCATTTGGATTAGACTTAAAACACCACATCAACTTAGTATTTTGCATTTACCCCAAGATGATGGTTCCATTGGAGAACCTTCTCTCACCAACATTGCACGAAGACCCATCACTTTGGCCCCGGACCGCTTTGAAGAAACGATCCCATTGTCACCTCTTCCAAACCCTCATCGTGACTCCACTCTCAAAGGGCATTGAGGAAAGCTAACCTTCCACCAAATGGTGCTTTTCTGAGAGCTAAATTATTCCTTCAGTTCTGCTTAAAACACCCTCGAGTAGAAGCCATTAAGAGATATGTATCTTTGGAGACTTTAGCCCACAGAAACAAATGTTCAAATACACATTGGGTGACACATTCATATATTTTGTTTTATTACCTAGAAAACTTTCGCCAAAATGTATGTCGTGGGAGAGACACTTGAAATTTTAAAATTCTAAGAACATTTTCCCTGGAGCTGGAGTCAAGGTTAACATATGACTTAATAAGAAAAGAAAAGAATCCTACCATTCTGTTTCTACAAAAAGTAGCTTACGGTGAGGAATTGGTGAACATTTGTAGACCCGGGCGGAGTCTATGCTTAGTTCTACATTCACTAATTACCGGATACGTACTAACATCCCATGCAACGCTAGACAATGATTTTTGTCCCCGAAATAATCAAGGAGCTGAGATCCTTGCTTACCATCTTTCTGTTTCATTCAGTGTAGAGGGAATACTACACGGAAACACTACATGGTTAGCACAGTGATGGACATTGATGTGTTTACACTCAACACAACAGTGTTTCTCTCTCTTTTTTCTACTCCTGAAATTAACACACAGAGGATCCCGGTGGACGCTGACATCCTGAGCCGCCTGGCTTCACATGACTTACAGCCCTGAAATACCCACATCTTATCCCCATTCTGCAAGTGGGAAAGACGGTGTTTTCTATGTGACTTCCAAAAGCGTCCACCTTACGTATGTCATTTCCCTCGATAATAAACCGCCTGAGGGGGTTGGGGCCCTCCAAGAGGGAAGTGCAACAGACCGGCTCCCCAAACCACTAGACCACACAGCACTTTGTCAGGGGACGGGGTAACATCTTCACGAAATGTACATTCTCAGAGTCCGGCTGTCATAATATTGAAGGATGCCTCCAGCTCTAAAGTGTTGTCTCTTTCCACTCAGCTACGAAAAAGTGCATCCTGCCAGCCTTTAAAATGATTCGAGGTACTTCTTCATTGCCATAACTATTGAGATCGGAAATCTCAGTGTGAAATTGCATCATTAAGGGATGTAGTTGTTATTAAAAACATTGGCTGTCTTCCATTGATCTGTGATTGGCTTCAGATAATAGCATCACGAAAGTTCGTCTTTCAAGGGATGGCATGTATTATTCTATGAGAGAAAAGGGAAATCTAGTCTAGGAAAGAAATTGATATTTCTTTAAATCGGCAACACGGACAAAATGAGCCACCTGTGAATGGCCTCTCACTGGATACCTGTGCGTGAGAAGATGCTTCTCCAAATGAAAAAGCCGTCTGTATCCAACACGAGGTGGATTCAAAGAAATGTTTTAAGTCGTTCTATACAGAGTGACAGGTAAAACACCAAGTGTGACATGTGGTGCATCTCTGCAGAATTGAAGAAAAGAATAATAACATCACGTGGTATTGTAGTTAACTGGTTTCATCCAAGTTAACCGTAGTCATCGAATCCATTGATGCTATTCACCCTTTCCACAATGGTGCATACAATTTGGACTCCTGAGCAGTGTCTGGCTGGCTCCGTCAGTAGATCGTGTGCCTCTTCATCTGGGGGTCATGCGTTCGAGCCCCATGCTGAGCACAGAGATTACTTTAAAAAATAATTCAAAAAATAAATCAATAATTGTTTTGACTTCTGAGCACTCGCTCAACGATGAGATTGCTCTGACACACACAAGCGAAAACGAGTGAAGGCACAAACAAATGAAAATCAAACATCTATGTGAAAGAAAAGGCCTAACCATCTTTGCTGGGTGTCTCCCACGTGCCCTCATCATCCATGGGGACTCAGTTCGTCTGTCTCCACTCTGCTCCAAGCTCCCGGACAGTTCCTTGGATCAAAGTGTTCCCTTAGCTCTCATTTCCAGTCGGTCAGAAGGCTGGGAGATACCAGCAGAAGGCAGGAGCGAGAAAGAAGGGGGAAATTAGTCCCATCCCTCCCGGTCGAGTGTCCTTTCCCACGCACCCCACCCAAGCGTCAAGATTGTGGTCGGTCTTCTTCCCCCTGCTCCTTTGTGACTCACTTTCCTGCACTCTTGCCTCGGGGTTCCCTACATCCTTCCCACACCCTTGCAAATGGTTCTTTTTATTTTTTTTAATTTTTTACTTTTTAACGTTTATTTTTGGGACAGAGAGAGACAGAGCATGAACGGGGGAGGGGCAGAGAGAGAGGGAGACACAGAATGGGAAGCAGGCTCCAGGCTCTGAGCCATCAGCCCAGAGCCCGACGCGGGGCTCGAACTCACGGACCGCGAGATGGTGACCTGAGTTGAAGTCGGACGCTTAACCGACTGAGCCACCCAGGCTCCCCACAACCGGTTCCTTTTAAAACCCATCCTCAAATCACAAAACTGGAGCATGTCATGTGTTCCTGACCAGGACCCAGTCTGAACTCTATGGCTCTTTTGGAAGGAAATGTGGAAGTTGATTCAACTTTACAGACCCAGGCTCCTACTGTTACTTTGGTTCTTAAGACCAACAGGTCAAAGGTAGGGATGTGAAACTTTTGACCAGGTGCAAGAACACTTGGGAAGACCATCGCTGTGAGTAGGAGGAAAACATATAGCACTGGACAAATTTGAACAAAGTTAAGGAACACAAGTATTTTCATGCTCTATTGTCAGAGAAGGAGAGCTCCTACTTAAAGAAGCTTATTTAAGAAAATAAGCTTACGCAATGATGAAATAAATAGTTTCTCATTCCCTCATGCAATGAACACTAGCAGGACCCAGCCTTTAGTTGATGTCACAGCCGCCATCACTCCTCACGTTGGCCCATGGCATTATGAAGGCATCTCATTGCAGGTGTAAAGACATGGGTGGAAGGTATTGGGGAAAAAAAGGTGCATTTGAGGAAAAAATTCCTCCTACAATATGAATGTAGCATAAGCAAAGTGTGACGTGTTGGTGTGATACGACCAATTTCATGTTATATAGAAAATGTATCGTTGAGTATTGTCAACATGGCTTGGGAATTTCCCAAATGGCCCAGATGTCAACTTAAAATACACATGAAATAATTGCCCTTCGGGTCCAGGATCACAATTTGAAGTGAGGTAGGAAAAAAGAAATGAAAATGCCTGCTCTACGACATGTTTCTGAAAAACCTTACGTTTTTCCTGACACGCAGCCGAACATTCTTATCTGAGGTCCTCACTTCTCTTCCAACATCCCAACATCAGCTGATTCAGGGCTGCTAACCTAAAGTCACCAACGGGAAAGGGAGACATAGCGGGGTTCGGAGACAACATTCTTCTGATTCTAGATGAAGTTAAAACTTACAGAAACCATCATGTTATTGGTTATTTTCAGACTCAGATTCGTTGCCTAACCAGGTTACTCAATCACTTCGTGAACCATCGGGATGTAATAAATCCCAAAAAGAATTAGTGAGGGACTTTATTACAGTGGATGGACACATACGATCCTCTCCCTCCAGGTCCTCAGCTCTTGGCTTTCAAATTTCTCTTCCACCCCTTGGCGACTAAACCAGAGGGAATGTGGATGACTCGGCACCTGCTGGTGTGGGAGTTCAGGAGTCTCGGGGCATCTCCGCTGCCCACTGAGCTCTGGGAAACCAAGAGTGGGCAAGAGGGTACTAGAAATAAGGTGAGTACAACAACTCCAGGCAAGGGACGCGAAACGCAGTGGGATGTATGTGAATGCCGAATTTCATATAGACGGTGGTAGGAATCCCAGGTCAAAATGCAAACAGCAGAAGGAGCAAAGTGAACGTGGAAATGGGCAGATGGTAGAGAAAAACAGTAGGCAAGGGTCAGCATCAGAAGCCAGGCACCTGCTGGCAAGGAGGTGAGGAGGCCAGAAGTGTAGGACACACTGACAGACCATGGCCAGGGATCTTTCCAGAAAAATGGGATCTACTGGCTAATCAAAAATGAATTATTATTTTCAAAATATGTGAAGAGGACACATAAAATTCTAGGCGAAGTGTTCAGCCAGGCTTTCTTAGAAAAAACACCAATTTAGGTGGAGTAAACCTGAAATCAGCCAGAGAAAACAAAACACGTGGGCTCCCCAACATTTAAGTGACCTCTTGTTTTGTTTGTCTTTGTCACTTCAAAAACAATAATGATATATTCCAAGGAAAAATGAACAGTAGGAAGAAAACAAGTTTCAAGCTTTCCACATTAAAAGTGAAATTTTCCCAAGTGATGATTTTAAAGCTCTGAAGCCACAGGCACATGAAGAGTCTGTCGAAAAGGCTGCCAAATTCACCAGATAGAGACAGTTTTGGCAAATGTCTTTTGAAAGGTCCAAAAAGTTCAATGCTTTGGGCTCCATGAGCCACAGGATCTTGTTTGAAAATACTGAACTCTAGAAAAGAACAGGAAAGACTGAATTCTGTCATTGTAGCAGGAAAACACCATGGACAGTACCAACATGCAAATGAATGCATACGGCTGTGTACCAATAAAAGTTTATTTATGAAAGCAGACCGTGGGCAAGATGTAGCCCTCGGTCCGTGAATGACTGACACCCGAAACAGAGCAATGCAGCCATTTCTAGAAGTCTATGTGGCAGTGCAATCTCATTTGAATCATCCCTTCCCCAAATTCTCAAAGCAGGTGTCTCTGCGTGCATGCCACACCTTCACCATAAATCTACTTAAATTTTTAATGAGGAAGGTTCTGGAGACCCTCCCAGATGAGCTTTGGTGGCCTCCTTTGTTTCTGCATTAGTGACCACAGTTTTTCCAATAGTCTTCTGGGACAACGCCCTGCTCATTACCAGAGATTGAAATGTCAGCTCTAAGTGTTTTGTATTGAGCAATTAAAGTAAGCCCCATCAAGGAAAACGCAGGCCTCTGCTTGTGCCCTGCTCATTCTCTGTCTCTGTCTCTCTCAAGTAAATAAATAAATAAACATTAAAAATTTTTTTAGGGGCGCTTGGGTGGCTCAGTCGGTTGAGTGTCTGACTTTGGCTCAGGTCATGATCTCACAGTCCGTGAGTTCGAGCCCCACGTCGGGCTCTCTGCTGACAGCTCAGAGCCTGGAGCCTGCTTCGGATTCTGTGTCTCCCTCTCTCTCTGCCCCTCCCCTGCTCGCATTCTCTCTCTCTCTCTCTCTCTCTCTCTCTCTCTCTCTCAAAAAATAAATAAGCATTAAAAAAAATTAAGAAAAAAAATTTTTGGATTCCTGACAAGACTTCAATGTCGCCAGAGGACAACCCGTTTTAACCCTGTTAAAGGGACCATCCATGACAGAAGTCTCCCCGGCTTGTGCTGAAGCCAAGTCTGCCAGGCCAGCCCCAGTTTCCAGCCCTGGCAGCTGGTCCCCACCCTCGGGATGGAAGGACACCACCACGGATGGATGCGTGCTCCTCTCTGTGAGCCTCGCCCATCAGCAAATGAATGGCTCCCATCAGCATGGGTCTCGGGCTCTCGTTACATTTCCTCCTTTCTAGAACCTTGGATCTTAAGCACCCAGGTTATTGGTGCCAAAGACACCACTTGACTGGTCCCCTTTGTAAGACTATCGCCCCACATCGATGATCTTCCCCAAAGACTGTGTGGCATCCCACAACCACACAACATTCACAGCAACGACAGGGCAGACCAGAGTCGGCAGAAAACCGTCCATAACAGGACCCATGGATAGTAGTCTACACCACCCACCACTGCCAAATCCCCTTTAGAGAAATAGTAGACACCCTGCATTTGTTAATTTTCTCATGCCAACAGCAATTATTGGAGTTGGGGCTGAGTGTCTAGGACTGCACCTGATGCTAGGAAATATAACAGAAACAGCTCAGTACTCCAGGAACAAAGTTCAGATAAAGAACCGACTTTTGTCCACTGCTTTTGTCTCTATCTGTGGTGTTTATCATCTTCTTCATAAACAAGAAACTGGACACTATTTTCATATGAACTCGAAGGACCAGCTATGCACAAACACACACAAACACACACACATTGAGATATACATGAGATGTGTGTATATGTAACTTTTTTTTATATATATATGAAATTTATTGATAAATTGGTTTCCATACAACACCCAGTGCTCATCCCAAAAGGTGCCCTCCTCAATACCCATCACCCACCCTCCCCTCCCTCCCACCCCCCATCAACCCTCAGTTTGTTCTCAGTTTTTAAGAGTCTCTTATGCTTTGGCTCTCTCCCACTCTAACCTCTTTTTTTTTTTTTTTCCTTCCCCTCCCCCATGGGTTCCTGTTAAGTTTCTCAGGATCCACATAAGAGTGAAACCATGTGGTATCTGTCTTTCTCTGTATGGCTTATTTCACTTAGCATTACACTCTCCAGTTCCATCCACGTTGCTACAAAAGGCCATATTTCATTTTTTCTCATTGCCACATAGTACTCCATTGTGTATATATACCACAATTTCTTTATCCATTCATCAGTTGATGGACATTTAGGCTCTTTCCATAATTTGGCTATTGTTGAGAGTGCTGCTATGAACATTGGGGTACAAGTGCCCCTATGCATCAGTACTCCTGTATCCCTTGGGTAAATTCCTAGCAGTGCTATTGCTGGGTCATAGGGTAGGTCTATTTTTAATTTTCTGAGGAACCTCCACACTGCTTTCCAGAGCGGCTGCACCAATTTGCATTCCCACCAACAGTGCAAGAGGGTTCCCGTTTCTCCACATCCTCTCCAGCATCTATAGTCTCCTGATTTGTTCATTTTGGCCACTCTGACTGGCGTGAGGTGATACCTGAGTGTGGTTTTGATTTGTATTTCCCTGATAAGGAGCGATGCTGAACATCTTTTCATGTGCCTGTTGGCCATCTGGATGTCTTCTTTAGAGAAGTGTCTATTCATGTTTTCTGCCCATTTCTTCACTGGGTTATTTGTTTTTCGGGTGTGGAGTTTGGTGAGCTCTTTATAGATTTTAGATACTAGCCCTTTGTCCGATATGTCATTTGCAAATATCTTTTCCCATTCCGTTGGTTGCCTTTTAGTTTTGTTGGTTGTTTCCTTTGCTGTGCAGAAGCTTTTATCTTCATAAGGTCCCAGTAATTCACTTTTGCTTTTAATTCCCTTGCCTTTGGGGATGTGTCGAGTAAGAGATTGCTACGGCTGAGGTCAGAGAGGTCTTTTCCTGCTTTCTCCTCTAAGGTTTTGATGGTTTCCTGTCTCACATTTAGGTCCTTTATCCATTTTGAGTTATTTTTGTAAATGGTGTGAGAAAGTGGTCTAGTTTCAACCTTCTGCATGTTGCTGTCCAGTTCTCCCAGCACCATTTGTTAAAGAGGCTGTCTTTTTTCCATTGGATGTTCTTTCCTGCTTTGTCAAAGATGAGTTGGCCGTACGTTTGTGGGTCTAGTTCTGGGGTTTCTATTCTATTCCATTGGTCTGTGTGTCTGTTTTTGTGCCAATACCATGCTGTCTTGATGATTACAGCTTTGTAGTAGAGGCTAAAGTCTGGGATTGTGATGCCTCCTGCTTTGGTCTTCTTCTTCAAAATTCCTTTGGCTATTCGGGGCCTTTTGTGGTTCCATATGAATTTTAGGATTGCTTGTTCTAATTTCGAGAAGAATGCTGGTGCAATTTTGATTGGGATTGCATTGAATGTGTAGATAGCTTTGGGTAGTATTGACATTTTGACAATATTTATTTTTCCAATCCATGAGCAGGGAATGTCTTTCCATTTCTTTAAATCTTCTTCAATTACCTTCATAAGCTTTCTATAGTTTTCAGCATACAGATCCTTTACATCTTTGGTTAGATTTATTCCTAGGTATTTTATGCTTCTTGGTGCAATTGTGAATGGGATCAGTTTCTTTATTTGTCTTTCTGTTGCTTCCTTGTTAGTGTATAAGAATGCAACTGATTTCTGTACGTTGATTTTGTGTCCTGCAACTTTGCTGAATTCATGTATCAGTTCTAGCAGACTTTTGGTGGAGTCTATCGGATTTTCCATGTATACTATCATGTCATGTGCAAAAAGCGAAAGCTTGACTTCATCTTTGCCAATTTTGATGCCTTTGATTTCCTTTTGTTGTCTGATTGCTGATGCTAGAACTTCCAGCACTATGTTAAACAACAGCGGTGAGAGTGGGCATCCCTGTCGTGTTCCTGATCTCAGGGAAAAAGCTCTCAGTTTTTCCCCGTTGAGGATGATGTTAGCTGTGGGCTTTTCATAAATGGCTTTTATGATCTTTAAGTATGTTCCTTCTATCCCGACTTTCTCAAGGGTTTTTATTAAGAAAGGGTGCTGGATTTTGTCAAAGGCCTTTTCTGCATCGATTGACAGGATCATATGGTTCTTCTCTTTTTTTTGTTAATGTGATGTATCACGTTGATTGATTTGCGAATGTTGAACCAGCCCTGCATCCCAGGAATGAATCCCACTTGATCATGGTGAATCATTCTTTTTATATGCTGTTGAATTCGATTTGCTAGTATCTTATTGAGAATTTTTGCATCCATATTCATCAGGGATATTGGCCTATAGTTCTCTTTTTTTACTGGGTCTCTGTCTGGTTTAGGAATCAAAGTAATACTGGCTTCATAGAATGAGTCTGGAAGTTTTCCTTCCCTTTGTATTTCTTGGAATAGCTTGAGAAGGATAGGTATTATCTCTGCTTTAAACGTCTGGTAGAACTCCCCTGGGAAGCCATCTGGTCCTGGACTCTTATTTGTTGGGAGATTTTTGATAACTGATTCAATTTCTTCGCTGGTTATGGGTCTGTTCAAGCTTTCTATTTCCTCCTGATTGAGTTTTGGAAGAGTGTGGGTGTTCAGGAATTTGTCCATTTCTTCCAGGTTGTCCAATTTGTTGGCATATAATTTTTCATAGTATTCCCTGATAATTGTTTGTATCTCTGAGGGATTGGTTGTAATAATTCCATTTTCATTCATGATTTTATCTATTTGAGTCATCTCCCTTTTCTTTTTGAGAAGCCTGGCTAGAGGTTTGTCAATTTTGTTTATTTTTTCAAAAAACCAACTCTTGGTTTCGTTGATCTGCTCTACAGTTTTTTTAGATTCTATATTGTTTATTTCTGCTCTGATCTTTATTATTTCTCTTCTTCTGCTGGGTTTAGGCTGCCTTTGCTGTTCTGCTTCTATTTCCTTTAGGTGTGCTGTAAGATTTTGTATTTGGGATTTTTCTTGTTTCTTGAGATAGGCCTGGATTGCAATGTATTTTCCTCTCAGGACTGCCTTCGCTGCGTCCCAAAGCGTTTGGATTGTTGTATTTTCATTTTCGTTTGTTTCCATATATTTTTTGATTTCTTCTCTAATTGCCTGGTTGACCCACTCATTCGTTAGTAGGGTGTTCTTTAACCTCCATGTTTTTGGAGGTTTTCCAGACTTTTTCCTGTGGTTGATTTCAAGCTTCATAGCATTGTGGTCTGAAAGTATGCATGGTATAATTTCAATTCTTGTAAACTTATGAAGGGCTGTTTTGTGACCCAGTATATGATCTATCTTGGAGAATGTTCCATGTGCACTCGAGAAGAAAGTATATTCTGTTGCTTTGGGATGCAGAGTTCTAAATATATCTGTCAAGTCCATCTGATCCAATGTCTCATTCAGGGCCCTTGTTTCTTTATTGATCATGTGTCTAGATGATCTATCCATTTCTGTAAGTGGGGTGTTAAAGTCCCCAGCAATTACCACATTCTTATCAATAAGGTTGCTTCTGTTTATGAGTAATTGTTTTATATATTTGGGGGCTCCGGTATTCGGCGCATAGACATTTATAATTGTTAGCTCTTCCTGATGGATAGACCCTGTAACTATTATATAATGTCCTTCTTCATCTCTTGTTACAGCCTTTAATTGAAAGTCTAGTTTGTCTGATATAAGTATGGCTACTCCAGCTTTCTTTTGGCTTCCAGTAGCATGATAAATAGTTCTCCATCCCCTCACTCTGAATCTAAAGGTGTCCTCAGGTCTAAAATGAGTCTCTTGTAGACAGCAAATAGATGGGTCTTGTTTTTTTATCCATTCTGATACCCTATGTCTTTTGGTTGGCGCATTTAATCCATTTACATTCAGTGTTATTATAGAAAGATACGGGTTTAGAGTCATTGTGATGTCTGTATGTTTTATGCTTGTAGTGATGTCTCTGGTACTTTGTCTCACAGGGTCCCCCTTAGGATCTCTTGTAGGGCTGGTTTAGTGGTGACAAATTCCTTCAGTTTTTGTTTGTTTGGGAAGACCTTTATCTCTCCTTCTATTCTAAATGACAGACTTGCTGGATAAAGGATTCTCGGCTGCATATTTTTTCTGTCTAGCACCCTGAAAATCTCGTGCCAATTCTTTCTGGCCTGCCAAGTTTCAAAAGAGAGATCAGTCACGAGTCTTCTAGGTCTCCCTTTATATGTGAGGGCACGTTTACCCCTTGCTGCTTTCAGAATTTTCTCTTTATCCTTGTATTTTGCCAGTTTCACTATGATATGTCGTGCAGAAGATCGATTCAAGTTACGTCTGAAGGGAGTTCTCTGTGCCTCTTGGATTTCAATGCCTTTTCCTTCCCCAGTTCAGGGAAGTTCTCAGCTATAATTTCTTCAAGTACCCCTTCAGCACCTTTCCCTCTCTCTTCCTCCTCTGGGATACCAATTATGCGTATATTATTTCTTTTTAGTGTATCACTTAGTTCTCTAATTTTCCCCTCATACTCCTGGATTTTTTTATCTCTCTTTTTCTCAGCTTCCTCTTTTTCCATAACTTTATCTTCTAGTTCACCTATTCTCTCCTCTGCCTCTTCCATCCGAGCCGTGGTGGTTTCCATTTTGTTTTGCATTTCATTTAAAGCGTTTTTCAGCTCCTCGTGACTGTTCCTTAGTCCCTTGATCTCTGTAGCAAGAGATTCTCTGCTGTCCTGTATACTGTTTTCCAGCCCAGCGATTAATTTTATGACTATTATTCTAAATTCACTTTCTGTTATATTATTTAAATCCTTTTTGATCAGCTCATTAGCTGTTGTTATTTCCTGGAGATTCTTCTGAGGGGAATTCTTCCGCTTGGTCATTTTGGATAGTCCCTGGTGCGGTGAGGACCTGCAGGGCACTTCCCCTGTGCTGTGGTGTATAACTGGAGTTGGTGGGCGGGGCCGCAGTCAGTCCTGATGTCTGCCCCCAGCCCACCGCTGGGGCCACAGTCAGACTGGTGTGTGCCTTCTCTTCCCCTCTCCTAGGGGCGGGATTCACTGTGGGGTGGCGTGGCCCGTCTGGGCTACTCGCACACTGCCAGGCTTGTGATGCTGGGGATCTGGCGTATTAGCTGGGGTGGGAAGGCAAGGTGCACGGCGGGAGGGGGGGCAGGCTTAGCTCGCTTCTCCTTAGGTGATCCACTTCAGGAGGGGCCCTGTGGCAGCCGGAGGGAGTCAGATCCGCTGCCGGAGGTTTGGCTCCGCAGAAGCACAGAGTTGGGTGTTTGCGCGGAGCGAGCGATTTCCCTGGCCGGAACCGGTTCCCTTTGGGATTTTGGCCGGGGGATGGGCGGGGGAGATGGCGCTGGCGAGCGCCTTTGTTCCCCGCCAAACTGAGCTCTGTGGTCCGGGGGCTCCGCAGCTCACCCTCCCTTTGTCCTCCGGCCTTCCCGCTTTCCGAGCAGAGCTGTTAACTTATGACCTCCCAGACGCTAAGTCGCGCTTGCCGTCGGAGCACAGTCCGTCAGGCCCCTCCGCTTTTGCGAGCCGGACTCGGGGGCTCTGCTTGGCCGGCGAGCCGCCCCTCCGCCCCGGCTCCCTCCCGCCAGTCCGTGGAGCGCGCACCGCCTCGCCGCCCTTCCTACCCTCTTCCGTGGGCCTCTCGTCGGCACTTGGGTCCGGTGACTCCGTTCTGCTAATCCTCTGGCGGTTTTCTGGGTTATTTAGGCAGGTGTAGGTGGAATCTAAGTGATCAGCAGGACGCGCGGTGAGCCCAGCGGCCTCCTACGCCGCCATCTTCCCCTCCCTCCAGTGGTATGTCTGTATATGTAACTTTTATTCTTTTTTTTTTTAAGGCTTTGCGGACCATTCTTTTTTTTTAACGTTTATTTATTTTTTCAGAGACACAGAGCCTGAGTGGAGGAGGGGCAGAAAGAGAAGCAGACACAGAAGCCAAAGCAGGCTTCAGGCTCTGAGCTGTCAGCACGGAGCCTGACGCGGGGCTGGAACCTATGAACCGCGAGATCATGACCTGAGCTGAAGTTGGATGCTTAACCGACTGAGCCACCCAGGCACAACAATATGTTCTTGTGCACACATTCTTTTATCTGTATATGTGTGTGATATATATGTGTAACTTGCATCCATGTGAAACACATATATATGGACAAAAGAGCGAGTGTTTGGGACACCTGTGTGGCTCAGTCACTAGGGCATGTGGCTCTTGATCTCATGGTTGTGAGTTCAAGTTGAGTGTAGAGCTTATGAAAAAAAACATTGATTCAGATATAGATATAGATATATAGATATGTAGATATATATACACATTCATAATATATATATATGTAGTACATATAAACATATAAAAGAATAGGTTTATATACATGTACATATGCACACATTCTTTTATATATTTATAAATATTATACATACACATAAAGTATTTATAAATGAATATATTAAATAAAAATAACATACATAAAAAGAAACATGGTAGATACGTAGATATGATGGATGGATCGATGGATGGATAGACAGACATGACGTATGGGTAGATGGATGGATGGAAGGATGGATGGAAGGATGGAAAGATGATAGATAGATAGATAGATAGACAGATAGACATGACATATGGGTGGATGGATGGATGGATGGATGGACAGACATAATGTATGGGTAGATGGATGGATGGAAGGATGATAGATATATAGATAGATGGATATGATAGATGGATAGACAGATATGGATGGATGGAGAGATAGATAGATAGATAGATAGATAGATATGACATATGGGTAGATGGATGGATGGATGGATGGATGGATGGATGGAAAGATAGATAGATAGATAGATAGATAGATAGATAGATAGATATGATGGATGGATAGAAAGACATGAAGTATGGGTAGATGGATGGATAGAAGGATGATAGATAAATAGATAGATAGACAGATAGACATGACATATGGGTAGATGGATGGATGGATGGATGGATGGAAAGAAAGAAAGATAGATAGATAGATAGTCAGCTAGATAGAACCCCTCGTTCTAGGTGAGGCATTCTCAGCCTGAGCTGGGAGCTGGATGACAATGCCACGTGGGGCCTGCTGACCACTGTGGCATGTTTTGCAGCATCCCATGGTATCTCCCCACCCCATGCTGGGAACACACATCCAGATTTTGCTCTCAAACCAAGGAGTCTCTGGAACCCGCCCTGGTGTGTTCATGTTCTTCAGTGCCCAGCGTCCACCCTGCCATCAGCCATCAGTGTGTTAACAACCACTGTCATCTCTGTGACAGTGACACCAGCACCCCGCTTTGCAGAGACAAGGAGACTGCGGCAGAAGGGGGCTAGGGTGCCTTCCAGGGGAACCTAAACTAGCCAGGATTGCTGTCCAGATTCATTTGGTCTCTCTGCTTTGCTATTTTTTTTCCTCCAGGGTGAGATGTCATTCGCTCAGAGCTGCTCAGGCTCCTGTAGAGGCTGGCTCTGTAAAAGGGGAACAAGTGTCCCAAGTGGTGAGCGCCCTTGAAAGTGGCCATCGTTCCTCGGCTCCTGAGCAGAAACTCTGAGCTCACTCCCAGCTCCCATCTGCCCTTGAACCACCAGGCTTCCTCGGCAGACAGGATACAGCTGTCCTGCCCCCGTCCCAGCCTCACTTTGTTCCTTCATGGTGCAGGGGGACGGGGGAGGGGGCAAACTGAAGGAAGAAGGTCGGGCCGGATGAGCCCAGAGCCAGCTCACGGGAGTGGACAGACCGCGCCAGGGCAGGGGACAAGATACCACAGCGACTCACCAGCAGGGCCATCTGCCCTCGGCCAGACCAGATCGCTCGCCAGCCGCTGACATCAGCCACGAGAGCAGCGGCTGCCTGCAAGTCCTGGAACACCGACAGGCAGAGCTGAGGTGGCCGCAGACAGCACCTGGCAAGCTGCCCTCCTTGCCCCATTCTAGAAGCCACCGAAGTCCCCTAGCAGAGCCCAGATGTCACTCGGGGACGGCGGGTTCCCTGACGGGATTGTGTCAACGCATAGACTGGACTAAAGTAACCTCATTAGTGAAATTCTAATTCCCTTGTGCATCTAGGATGGGTCACCCAGAGACACACATGTATGCATGCATATACATGCACACCACACACTGCACACATGTGCGTGCACACACATGCACACCGTACAATGTGTGATGATGTGTGGATAAACAGGTACACATATAGATGATAGATAGTAGAGAGAGAGAGAGAGAGATGGTAGATAGATAGATACGATGGATAGATGGGTAGATGGATAGATAGAGGTAGATAGAGACAGAGACAGAGACAGAGACAGAGATAGAGACAGAGAGAGAGACAGAGATAGAGATAGAGACAGAGATAGAGATAGAGATAGATGGATGCATGGATGGATAGATAAATAATAGATGGATAGATAGATACATACATACATACATAGATACATAGATACGTAGATAGACATGATGGATGGATGGGTAGATAGATATGATGGATGGATGGATGGATGGATGTAGGGATGGAAAGATGGATATATGCATGGATGGATGGATGGATGGATAGATGATAGATAGATAGATAGATAGATAGATAGATAAATACATACATAGACACGATGCGTGGATGGATAGATATGATGGATGGATGGGTAGATAGATATGATGGATGGATGGATGGATGGATGGATGCAGGGATGGAAAGATGGATGGATACATGGATGGATGGATGGATGGATAGATGATAGAGAGATACATACATACATACATACATAGACATGATGCGTGGATGGATAGATATGATGGATGGATGGACAGATTGCATCCACACACTACACGTGTGTGTACATGAACACGCATGCAGACACACATACATACCACACACTGTACACACATACGTGCACACATGCACACCACAATGCATCCAGACATCACATGTACATGCACACATACACGGTAATCCACGCTGCCCATGTATGCACAAGCACGGCACATATGTTTGCACACCACACATGCGAGCTGTGCGTGTACCACATGTGTGCATACCAATGCACACACCACAAATGCAGGCAGACGCCACAACACGCACGTGCCCACCACAGATGCATGCACGCACACACGATCATGACACACCACTTGCACACACACCCCACATAGGCACATGAGCACATGAAAACACATGTGCCATGCACACGTACAGAAATGCACACACATACACTGGCTCACCGCTCGTCCCTGGGAGGATCACATGATCTCATCTTGCCTACACACCTGAACACTCCTGAGCAAACACAATGACGGGGGATCTGTGAGTAACGAAGCCTGAGTCTTCCTTCCTCATGACACAGAGGACGCTCTTCTGAGACGCTTCCCTCCTTGTGAAAATCGATAACCACGCTGCTATGCCTGCAGTTGTGAAGACATGACCATACCAACTAATGTCAAGCAGTCTTGAGCCTCATGTTAGCTTTTCTTTCTTCTATGTAATCCAAACAGTAGATTTCACGGAACGATCCACATTACCCATCAAAAAATCATCTTTGTGACTATGCTCAATCCTAGAACCCTCGAAAGCACATCCTAGAACCTCGAAAGCACAGGCTAGAACCCTGAAAAGCACATCCTAGAACCCTTGAAAGCACATCCTAGAACCCTTGAAAGCACATCCTAGAACCCTCAAAAGCACAGCCTAGAACCTCGAAAGCACATTCGAGAACCCTCAAACGCACATCCTAGAACCCTCAAAAGCACAGCTTAGAACCTCAAAAGCACAGCCTAGAACCTCGAAAGCACATCCAAGAACCCTCAAACGCACATCCTAGAACCCTCGAAAGCACAGCCTAGAACCCTCAAAAGCATATCCAAGAACCTCGAAAGCACATCCTAGAACCCTTGAAAGCACAGCCTAGAACCTCGAAAGCACATCCTAGAACCCTTAAAAGCACATCCTAGAACCTAGAACCTCTAAAGCACATCCTAGAACCCTCAAAAGCACATCCTAGAACCTCAAAACCACATCCTAGAACCCTCGAAAGCACATCCTAGAACCTCAAAATCACATCCTAGAACCCTCAAAAGCACGTCCAAGAACCTTGAAAGCACAGCCTAGAACCCTCGAAAGCATGCATTCAATACATACACAAGAACCGTCGTTCACTAATACGTTACCTGTCCTCAAGGCTGTTTCTCCTGCTTGGCAGATGAAACACCTCTAAATGTAAGTTCTATATTTTTCCATACCCACATAACTCATCTTGTGTTGCGGGTGCAACATACAAATACATACAAAACCGTGAGTTACTTATTGTAGAGATGTCACCTGAATTAAAGCGCACACACACACACACACACACACAGCATTTGAAAGTGCTATCTCGTCCAGAGCTACAATGACAGCAAGCACCCAGACACACAAAGCCACGCACGTTTCGCTTGGGCATATTTATCCTGCCCGCGTTGGGGACTCAGGCCTGATCTCCATCTGCCACGAGCACCCGGCAGACCCAACAACAGACCCCCGCCCAGCAGGGCTGGTGCAAAGGCTCGCATTTCCATCTGCCGCGTGGGCACCAGTGTCAACAATGGGCAGAGAGCCCAAGGCCCGCCTCAGTGACAAGGCAGCGTCCCATCCCAACCAAGGCAGCGAAAGGCAGGGACACAGGCTGTGGCAGAGTCTGTGTGTTTCGTGTTCTCCCTCATCGGGCGTTGGGACGACACCCATTTACCGCGATCACTTCATTCAACATCCCGATAACACACTTCAACCTCATGGGCAATTTTGTATAGATTTAATTTGTTTAGAACCAAAGACAGTAAAAGATCTGTGCTTGCCAGGGATCCTGGGGACCGAAGGATGAATTAAAAAAAAATACAGAGCAGGTGTTACCTGGTTGGCTCAGTCCAGCGAAGCGTCCGACTCCTGCTTTCCGCTCAGGTCATGATCTCAGGGTTCATGAGTTTGAGCCCCACGTCAGTCTCTGCACTAAAGAGCCTGCATGGGGTTCTCTCTCCCCCATCCCCAAAGTGTCACTTTCCCCCATCGTGCGCTCTCTGTCAAAAATAAACATTAAAAAATAATTTTAATAAATGGAGCACAGGAGAATTTTAGCACATTGGAACTATTCTGTACGTACAATCATGGCGGACAGATATCAACATCCATTGTTTGGAGCCCATAGGGTATAGAAGACACAAGCGAGGGACCCTAGTTAATAATAGTGTAGCAATTGTACCACATGCACCACACCGATGCAGATGTTAGAAACAGATAAAATTGGGCGTGTTTAGGAAGAGGCAGGGCATATGTAAACTGTCCATACTTTCTGCTCAGTGTTTGTATAAATCCGAGCTCTGTCAATAAATAATACCTATTATTTTAAAAGTCGAATAAAGCTTTAAAGTAAAAATAAGTAAGCCATCCTCTCAATCTCTTTATTTGCCCTCACAAAGCTTTGATGTTGAAAGGAACATATTGGATCAACACAAGAGAGAAGAAATTGGAACTCTGGGTGATGATGGACGTTCTCCACATTAACCGTGGTGATCCTTTCTCAAAATACACACATATTGAGGGGCGCCTGGGTGGCTCAGTCGCTTGAGCATCCAACTTCAGCTGAGGTCCTGATCTCACAGTTTGCGGGTTCAAGCCCCACGTCGGGCTCTGTGCTGACAGCTCAGAGCCTGGAACCTGCTTCGGATTCTGTGTCTCTCTCTGTCTCTGCCCCTCCCCTGCTCACACTCTGTCTCGCCCTGTCTCTCAAAATTGAAAAAACATTAAAAATTTTTTTAAATATATAAATATTGAATCATCATGTTATACAAACGTAACTCATACAGTGTTATAGGTCTATTACAGCTTGATAAAGGGGCATCTCTTAGTTAGCAAATACATGAATTCTCTGCAAATGCTGCTATTTCTAAATACTATCCAGTTATTTTTTACATTCAAGTCTCCATGAACTTTAAAAGAAAATGTGCTCAGCACACAACATCCTTAAATTTCCTAAATGGTGTTCCTCGTACTTAAAAAAAAAAAAAAAAAAAAAAAAGATCTATTTTTTTTTTTTTAATTTTTTTTTTCAACGTTTATTTATTTTTGGGACAGAGAGAGACAGAGCATGAATGGGGGAAGGGGCAGAGAGAGAGGGAGACACAGAATTGGAAGCAGGCTCCAGGCTCTGAGCCGTCAGCCCAGAGCCCGACGCGGGGCTCGAACTCACGGACCGCGAGATCGTGACCTGGCTGAAGTCGGACGCTTAACCGACTGCGCCACCCAGGCGCCCCATAAAAGATCTATTTTTTAAATTATCTTTTTCTATCCAGGAATGACAAAATGCTTAAAAAAGGAAAAACCTAAAGGATAGTGATCTAAAATGATTACGCCCGCCCCCCCCAACCAGTGTACTTTATTTCCACACATAAGTAGAATGTGGGTTTCAGGGACCTTGAAGGGGCTCAGATATAAGTACAGATTAATGAGGAATAACGTTTGTAGTTCTGTAACGCAAAGTAATTTACCTACGCACGTGTTAACGTTTCTTAAGAAACAGGAAGTTTCCAAGCAACTCACAGTAGATCTGATCATATTTGGCATAATTAAAAAAAATTGTTTTTAATGTTTATTTATCTTTGAGAGAGGACGGAGTGCAAGCAGGGGAGGGGCAGAGAGAGAGAAAGGGAGACACAGGATCCGGGGCAGGCTCCAGGCTCCCAGTTGTCAGCACACAGCCCGACGCGGGGCTCGAACTCACAAACCGGGAGATCATGACCTGAGCCGGACGCTTAACCAACTGAGCCCCCCAGGAGCTGCGGATCCTCACTTCTACATAACAAACAAACAAAAACAGACCACATTGCAGGAAGTTAGCAAGGCAAGGCGTAGAAAGAGAGGCAGCGTCATGCCTGCAGTAATGACTCGCCCCAGGGAACTCAGGGTCAGGGTTGCACAGGCTTGTTCCAAAGTTGCTATCGGACGCGGATCTGTCCTCTTAGGGCCACACGCCCCACACAGGCTCAGCTACAGCCTTCATTGCATTGAAGAAGCAATGTTTGTGTCCAACAGTGGCACAGGTCACGTCTTCAGGAGAAAGAACCCAGAGGAAACACTGCGGGGGTCCCCGTGGGCTGGACTCCTATGTTACACATGACTTATTATCATGCCGCAAATCCCTTCTGAGCTCACGGGTACATCAGGACTCATCCACCCCCAACTCACAAGTACATGAGGGTTTTTTAAACACAGCCTCCCGGGACCTCCAACCTCCTGCCTTTATCTGGCTTTGTGCTTTTTAAGATGCCCCGCAGCTGTCTTCTTGGAACTTGCAACTTCTAAGTGCCTGGGTCTGGGTCCCGGATGCCCCTTGGAAGACCTTGAACACATGACAGTCTCTCCACGACTCGTTTCCTCTGGCTGGAAAATGGGCATCTACTAATACGTTATGGAACGACATTATTTGGCATTGTGTTGTGTGATCTATTATATTCCACGGGTCCGTGCCTTGCATGTGATCCCTACTTTCCGAGCACCGGGACTCAGTTTTGCCGTCCCAAGAACCCCTCCCCCCCCCCCAACCGAGAAGCTTCTCACCACTCTCGCCGGGCGGCCATCCTGCTCCCTGCATCCCTTGTCTCCCTCATGCTCCCTCTCTCTGTCTTCTCAGACTGCATCTTCCAGTATATTCCAATCAATTGCGCAGGTGCAGGGGAGGTTCCACCCTGAGGCGGGCATCCTGCACCCGAGAGACCAGCCGCCTCTGTCTCCTGGGGAGCCCCTCCCGTGGCATCACCGGGCTGAGTGTGCCGTCCCGGTGTTTGCCCTGCAAAACGGTGACAGCATTGACTGTGGACTTCGGGTTTCCAGCGCCTCTGTCCCACAGTGCAATCCCCTGTTTCTTTCTGGACTCTTTGCACGAGTCTCTGTCTCTCACTGCCTATCATTCCAGGTTTCCTTCGGGCCCTGAAAGGCCCTTCGCGCCTCCTGGCGAGGCAGACCCCCGGGCGTTCTCCTCCATTGCAAGACTTTCCAGACATTCTCCTGCTTCCACTTCCGTCACAGGTACAGGCAACCTCGTTGTACTTTGTCTAATCTTCTGGGCAGCAAGGTCAAGGGGTAGGAGCCACAGTTGGACCTCTGCATGCTAACTAGGTCTGACGTCTACGGATGGCGCCCATCCATCTAGGGAACACGTTTCTGATGGCGGAGGTTGTGAGGCTCCGGGGGGACAGGGCGCGTGGAACCTTGCAGGTGCCCTTGTCCCCCTCTTCGTCTGTGAGAAATTATGGGAAACGCAGGTTTATAACCAGAAAAATGGGGGAGCTGCTGTATTAAATGCGGCTGCTTAATATTTATTCCCTCTCTCTCCGTCTTGCAAAACGTACATACGTTGGCATTAAAGAGGAAACTGAGGACAGACAGAAAGAATGTGTGAGGAGGTAGCAGATAATAGATGATCCCGGAAAGCTATGGCACGAATTGGACCAGGGCGGTTGTCAAGGTGCCACCCGAGGCTGGGCTGAGAACAAGGGAACTTGCTTGAACCCCCCCCCCCCCACGCTCCTTGCAGCCAGGCGAACACGTCTTTCCAACTTTGGCAAACTACATACAACGTGTTCTTTGGAATCGAGGACAACTGGGCAAGGATATGGACAAGGAAAGAAAGCCCGCCCCTCCTAGGTAGATGCGTCCACAGCACTGAAAACAGGGTCTCTAGCAAGCACGCACATACACGCATATTCGGAGCAGTGGTACTTGCGAGACGCACAAGGTTGAACCAAGCCAAGTGTCCATCCATGGATGAATGGAAAAACTCAGTGTGGTCCGTCCGAGCTGTGGATATGACTCAGCCGGTGAAAAAAGGAGCAAAGGCCTCACACCTGCTACCACACGCACAGACGGACCTTGTGGACATGGTGGTCCGTGAGAGACACGGGACACACAGACAGCACGGTGCATGACTCCATTTATATGAAACATCCAGAAAATTCATACAGTGAGAAAGATTAATGGGTGGGCAGGTGTCTGGGAAACAGGGCACAATTACCTAACAGATTCCTGGTTTGGGGTAGCGATACGCATTGTCTGGAACTAGATCACGATGGTAGGTGCCCAACACTGTGATTGTACCAAATTCCACACATTGCTCACTTTGTAATGCTTACTTGTACGTCATGAATTTCACCTAATGGAAGGAAGACAGAAAGGCTGCAGATTGCACGTTGAAATACCCCTGTCCCCATCGTCCTCCTGGGCATTCAGAAAGCATTTCTGCTATGATTCCTGCTCGAGGAAGTGACTGACCCATAGTGTTCACTACGAATTGGACAGCAGTAAAAGAAAAAGAATGGAGTATAAGAAAGAGCTCTTGGAATTTATAACGCATGGCAAAAACAGTATTCATAACATGTCTGCATGGTAACAAATAAGCAAATCATCTAGAATAAAGGAAAGAAATAACACACAGAGACACAGAAAGTCGGAAAGAAGAGAAATTCGAGTTGGCCTCACATCTGAAAAATGGGAGTTTCAGGGAAAAAAAAAAAAAGAAAGAGGCAACAGAGAATTGGAATGATGAATTTGACAGTCCAATAAAATATTCCAGAATGGAAGGATTTGAGTGTGGACTCAAGGGGCCCATCGTGACAGAGAGGAAGTTAGGTGCGACCCGGAGCAGATGGTAAAGAGAGGTCCAGGCGGCCCCCACCCAAGCCAGAGAGCCCACATCACCTGCTCCACTGGGACAGAATCCCATTCGAATGCTTAGAAATTCGGTGGCAGAAACAGCGTTCACTTTTTTCTGCTTCAAACGAAGGCAATTCAAGGTGGAAGACAGACAGTGAATATATCCCCTTTGGTGAGATCTTTGTTTTACCCAATTCAAGATATTTCAAATAAAACAACCAAAAAAAAAAAAAAAAAAGGATGAGTTACTTGGTTGCATAGGGCGTCTCCATATTTTCAAAGATTAATGCGAATAGAGTCTATCCGTGCAGCGTGTGAAGAAGGTTGCTTACATACAGGCCTCCGTTCCCAACAACATGGAGGCAACCAACGTGTCTGTCATCGTTCTCAGAAATGTCACAGAATCCCTTGGACAAAAGTCTCTGCTGAAAGTTGCTTTGGTGTCTCTAGTTCGTCAGTAAAGGTGTTTGTGTTATTTCATCAATAATAATAATTGTGTTATCATCCAGCCATTGCACGGGCAGCGGCCTTTGTAAATGAAATGAGGGGACAGCCGCTCTATAGAACGTGGATCCCAACACGGATGCAACCCTCCAAAATACAAGTCCCTGCCCCACGTCAAGGTCTGCATGGTTCAGACCCAAAGACTCCATGGGGTTCCCAATCTGCCACGGGTGACTCAGCACCACCCACCCAGTGTGACCCAGCAGCGTTTGGGTCTTTGGAAAAGTACCAACCAACCAACCAACAATAGACCAAGTCTGTAACGACCGCCATGTCATTTTCCAGCGTGTGACTCACAGGTCTGATTGAAATGCAAACGTGTCTCCAGCTCAGGCACAGAGCCTGTGACCAGGGCCTGCCTGTCCTCACGGAACCAGATGCTTTTGTGGGTTGTCACATGACCATATCCCCAAGATCTAAGAACAATAATGGTGTGAGCTATGGTCAGGGGCGTGTTCCAGCCCAAGGAAAACACCAGGGGATGGTTGTGGTGAGCACAGGGGCATAAGCCCAATGTCGTCCTGCCGGAAGATTGAGGGCAGAGATAAGGAAAGAAGGTTCAAATTTGAAAGATCTGATAAACACAAAGTCAACAGGATGTGGTAGTAACTGTGTTCTGAAAACTAGAAGACAGAGATCACTTCTGAGTTAGGACCCGAGAGGTTTAAACAGAAATGTGTGTTTTTTATTTGTTGTTCTGCTTTTTAACAACTGAGAAAGGGAACCCAGATTGGTCAGGGGAAGATGGGAAGAAATGAATTCACTTTTTATTATTTTCTTACTCTATAAAATCAATTTTAGACCCTGAGCACGTGGAAAGAAATAATAAGAAGAAAGAAATCTTGGAAGCACATTCTTCTTGCTGTAATGTTCAAGAGTCAGGTTCCACCACGACCACATAATATGCTCCGTTTTGGGTATTCGCTGAATTTTAGGTTATCTTATTAACAGGTGAAGTAATGCAAAAGTGCACTTATCAATGAACAGTGAATTGTTTTCACTTTGACAAAGCCAAAATACTTCTAGACGAGCTCATGACATGAGGTCGGCTTGACTTCTTGCCTAGAGAAAGATCAAAGTCAACACACTTGACAGATGTCCAGTCGCATGTGGGGTATGTTGAAAGATTTAGTCAGATTCCATTAATTTCATTTTTTTAATTTGTTCTTTAAGTTTCTTTCTCTCTCTCTCTATTTTTTTTTTTTTTTTGAGAGAGAAAGAGAGAGAGAGAGAGTGCCAGGAAGGGCAGAGAGAGAGACAAAAAGAAATAATCCCAAGCAGGCTCCACGTTCTCAGCATAGAACCCAATGTGGGACTTGATCTCATGAACCATGAGATCATAACCTGAGCCTAATCAGACCCTTAACAGACTTTGCCAGCCAGGTGCCTCTTAATTTGTTCTTAATTTCACGAATCGTCTTTACTATCTATTACTCCGTTGTGTGGGTATTACTCAATGACCATTTGGATGGTCTTTGATCTTTGCTACTACGAACATCGAGGCCATGAGCGTATTCCTATATGCTTCTTGGCACACACCTTTTAAGAGTTGTTAGGGATAAGCCATCAGCAGAATGGCTCGTCCTCACTAACGAATGCCACATGGTTCCCCAAAGCGCCATAACCAACGGGCCCATCTATAGGCAGATTCTGTGAGTTCCCTGCCTCCACGTGTGTGCCCTGCTTTGCTCCTCTCCAAATTGGCACTTGGGGTTTCACTTTTGTATCCCCTGCCTACCACCTCTCAGTGAGGCACGTCCATCTACTGGTGATTTCCACTTCCTCTTCTTTGAAATGCCAATTGGAGGCTCTCATCTCTCTGCAACTGGGCGGTCTTTTCACATCGACCTGGAGGAGTTCTTTATGTACGAGGAATACTAGCCTTCTACTAATTCTTTACAGCAAATATGTGCTCGCAGTCCATGCCGTGGTTTCACTCTTTTCCTGGAGTCTTGAGGCAACAATTCTTAACTGTCACGCAGTCAACCATATCACTCTTTCCAGTGGCTTCTCCTTGTTCGCCCCTGGTTGAAGAAAGTCTGCCTTAATGCAATGTCAGAATGTTATTTGCCTGTCTTCTTCTCTACAAGGGGTTGACTTTAGCCTCTCATACCTAACAGCTCAACCTGGATAGCTGAGAACTTTAAAGCTTGGTCTGGTCCCTCTGGATAACCCAGTGTCCAAACGCCATGCTGAACAGCCCATCGTCTTCCCACCAAACAACACCAAAATGCCTTCCGGTAATGGTCTTTAATCCAGCCACCCATGCTGCATCGCAATCAAACGATGGCTTCTTGAATGGAAATGATACCGGCCGTGATAGTCTCCACCTGATTTTTTTACGTATTTTAGCAGTATTGGCTATTTTATTTTATTTATTTTATTTTATTTTATTTTATTTTATTTATTTTATTTTATTTTATTTATTTTATTTTACTTGTTTAAGAACTTTAAGTACTCTCTACACTCAACATAGGGCTCGTACTCACTACCCAGAGACCAACAGTCGCACCCTCCACCCACGGAGCCAGCCAGGCTCCCCTGCATATAAATTTCAAGGTCAGATTCTCAAGCTTTGCAAAACATACTGATGTAACTAGGATTAAATGACAGAAAGAGACAGAGAGAGGGTGTCCCCGTCTTTATGTGTCTTCATGCTACTCAATTGTCAAACTTTGAATATGATATGTTTTCAGCACATTAAGTAAAGAGGTTTGTAGTTTCTTCATTTGTTCTTACATTTCTTTAGCTAGAATAATCCCATTATAGTTATTATACATTGCTTATTTTCTATTATAAATATAATAATTATTATCATTTATATTACATACTATAATATATCATATATAAAATAACATATAATTGTATGTTACATAGTAACATAATTATGTTATAATTATGTATAGTATATGTCATATATTGTATATAATTCTAATTATGTTATATATTATTGTATATTATATATTGCAATATATAATATAGCATGATTATATAATATCACACTACATATTGTAGTATACGATTATATATTATAATATATTATATGTAGTATAGTATATGATGTATTTTAATTATATTGTATAATATATTATATACAGTATAATTATATATCTAATATTATCTTATACTAAGCATTCTTGTGTGGCTATATTAAACGGAAATTCACTTTATTTGATGATTTTATAAATGACAGTTTGCTAAACTCTGATTAATTCTATGTTTTATCTAGAAGTTGATTGGGGGGGTAATGGTTTACACATATAGAAAATACCTTGTGTAAACAGGTATTTTCCAACTGGTGATTTCCTTCTTTCCAACGCTTGTATTTATTGTTCTTGTTCGGTCTGACTGCACCGTCTACTGCCCCCACGACAGCATCAGGTTGATATATGATAAGAGCTATCCTTGAACTGTTCCTTACTTTTAAGGAGATCACTTCCATAATTTCACTAATATATGTTGCACAATAAGTTCACTGGTAGAAAGCGTTTCCCCAAGTTTTTTGGATTTTTGTGCATGTGTGTGTGTGTGTGTGTGTGTGTGTTTACTGGGCTTTGGTGTAAAAGTATTTCCAGCCTCATAAAATACCGTGGAGATGTTATTTCTTTTTCTCTCGCCTGGAGGGGTTCAGATAATACTGGCATTTTCAGCAACCTGATGAAATCACCCAGGGCTAGCATTTTCTTGATGGGTAGCCTTTTAACCACTGATTCAATTTATGAAAATGCCATGATACTATTCTGGTCTTATATATCTCCTTGAGTCAGTTTTGGTTGGGTCAAGTTTTTAAATGTACCGGGACACTTACCCGTAACATTATCTCATTTTCCTTGTAAACACAGCTGCCTCTCAAGTTATGTCTCCTTTTTATTCCTGGTATTATTCATCGGCACATTCTATTTTCTTTTTCTTTTCTTTTTTTTTTTTAACGTTTATTTTTTTTTGAGACAGAGAGAGACAGCATGAACGGGGGAGGGTCAGAGAGAGGGAGACACAGAATCTGAAACAGGCTCCAGGCTCTGAGCTGTCAGCACAGAGCCGGACACGGGGCTCGAACTCACGGACCGCGAGATCATGACCTGAGCCGAAGCTGGACGCTCAACCGACTGAGCCACCCATGTGCCCCGTTTTTCTTTTTATTTTCAATGTTGCCAGAATGTTGTTGCTTCCACTATTTCTAACTTATTTACTATATTTTAATTTTTATGACAAATTAAAATTTCATGTGAAAATAAAACCAATCTGTTAAAAGTAAAATGTAAAAAAAAAAAAAAGAAATTTAAAAAAACTTTTAAAAATGTTTTTATTATTTCTTTTAGAGAGAGAGAGAGGGAGAGAGAGCATGTGAGCAGGGGAGGGGCAGAGAGAAGGGAGACACAGAATCGGAAGCAGGCTCCAGGCTCTGAGGCATCAGCCCAGAGCCCAACGCGGGGCTCGAACCCACGAACCGTGAGATCCTGACCTGAGCCGAAGTCAGACGCTTCACCGACTGAGCCCCCCAGGCGCCCCCATGTTATTAAAATTTTGTTTAATTATTTTAAGTATCTTCTTCGGAAACCAAGCTTGTGTGCGTAAATACGGGGCACATGGGGTCTAAATAAACATTCGCCAGGTGCCACGGCCACTCCATTCCACCTTCTCTGCGGTGCCTTTGGAAAGAAGGGACGCTTTCTCAGGCTTTCAGGAAAACATGCGGGCACGGCTGGAGGCAGGGACAGGATGCCCTGAGTCCCTTAACTCACGGGCACTCCTGTCACTCAGCGAGAAACCAGCAGACAGATGGATCTCGGCGCCTTTGGCTTTGTGCTAAAAGTATCTGTCACCGTGTGGCTGAGGGACCCGAAATGGCACCAGCAAGACCCAAGTGGGAGAACGCTCCAGAAGAGAATTAGCCTCCCTTCCTGTGGGTTCCAGCGCTCGGGGAGATGCTCCGTGCCCCCAGCTTCCTCCGGGTGGAGGACAGGGGTCCCTGCTGGCTTCCAAGGGGGACCGTGGGGGCAGAGGGCTGCAGGAAGGGGCCCGGGCACAGACCACTGCAGGGAAGCTGGGCTCAGTGTCCCCGGGAAGGTCCTGTCCATCTTCGGACTGCTGCAGCACCCCCCACCTGTGCTTCCCCAGCAGCACGAAGGCACAGAAGGAACCAGCCTGGCCCAGCATCCCGTGTGGGTACCGATCCTGACTTTGGATCCCCACGCTGGCTGGGGGCTCCTTCTGCATGGACTCGTTGCTTTGCTGACATCCGTTCTGAGTCTTCGTAAAAAACATCGCATTAAATACAACCTGCAGGGGGGCGCAAATCCTGGGGGACGGGCAGGTGCACCTTCGGTGGGAAAGACATCGCGCCCGCGATGCTCATGCCCCTTGAGCCCAGCTTTGTGACGACACTCGGCACGCGGTCCAAACAGCGGAATAAAGGACACCGAAACCAACCAATAAATCCAAAACCAAACAGGCAAAGAAAAACAAAAAAACAAAAACAAACCCCTCTCTTCCCCCCCGCCCCCCACCCCAGAAACCATTCTCACAACACTGTGATTGCTTTGTGAACGCCGGGGACACAGCTCGACTTCCTTTCCTCGCAGAGAAACGTGCTCCCTTTATCTGGAAAACTTCTGATTATATACTCATTAGATTCGTAATGGCACTTGCATTATGCGCTAGATTAGATGGTTCGCGTAATTATAGCAACCGTTGAAATCTGTATTAAAACCATGTAATTGCTTGGGAAGGGCCACGCGGGACCACAGGCCGATTCTCTGGAAAACGTAGATACTGAAGGAAACCCTCCCCCACCCTCCAGGACGCCCGTCCCTGACACGATCCTTTCGACAACAGAGGAGGGTTCTCAGCAGTGGCACACTGCCCAGAGGAGACTTCCCAGTAAACCATGAAGCAGGGAGAAAAAAAAAAAAAAATTGGCGGACAGCAGAGCTCTGTGTGAGCGTTTCGAGTGTTTGGGTGGTCGCAGAGAGTCAAGCAGGAGGCTGGGCTCTGAGTCTGTTTGAAGAAAGCATCCGTGTATTTTAACGCGCTAGTGGAAATGCACGCTGCAGAAACACGTTTCTGCTTCCTTGTCAGCAGCCACACCGAAGGCAGAGGGTGTGGCCAGTGGAACCGTTAGAGGGCCCCATGTGGAGGGTTGAATGCGTGGCCCCCAAATGTATGTCCCCCCGGAACCTGGGAACGGAACCTTAGTTGGAAACAGGGTCTTTGCAGATGGGAGTAAGTGAAGGATCTGGGGATGAGCCCATCCTGGATCACGGGGGACCTAAATTCATAGCAGTGCTTTAAGAGACAGAAGGGGAGAGAACAGAACAAGAAGCCACGTGAAGAGGGAGGCAGAGACGGGAGGGAGGCGGCCACAAGCCCAGGGACGCCTGGAGCCCAGAAGACGGAGAGGCAGGAAGGACCCTCCCCTGGAGCCTCAGCAGGGAGCACAGCCCTGCCTGGATCTCCGTGGCCCTGCCCCTCCTGGGTCTCAGTGGCCCTGCCTGCCTGGATCTCAGAGGCCCTGCTCACCTTGGATCTCAGCGGCCCTGCCCTGCCTGGATCTCAGGGGTCCTTCCCTGCCTGGATGTCAGTGGCCCTGCCCCACCTGGGTCTTGTGGGCCCTGCCCCTCCTGGATCTCAGTGGCCCTGCCCTGCCTGGATCTCAGCATCCCTGCCCTGCCTGGATCTCAGTGGTCCTGCCCCTGCTGGATCTCAGTGGCCCTGCCCTGCCTGGGTCTCAGTGGCCCTTCCCTGCCTGGATCTCAGCGGCCCTGCCCTGCCTGGGTCTCAGCGGCCCTGCCCCTCCTGGATGTCAGTGGTCCTGCCCCTCCTGGATCTCAGCGGCCCTTCCCTGCCTGGATCTCAGCGGGCCCTTCCCTGCCTGGATCTCAGCGGCCCTGCCCTGCCTGTTTCTCAGCGGTCCCTGCTCTGCCTGATCTCAGCGCCCTTCCCTGCCTGGATCTCAGCGGCCCTGCCCTGCCTGGATCTCAGCGCCCTGCCCCTCCTGGGTCTCAGGCGGCCCTGCCCCTCCTGGATGTCAGTGGTCCTGCCCCTCCTGATCTCAGCGGCCCTTCCCTGCCTGGATCTCAGCGGTCCTGCTCTGCCTGGATCTCAGCGGCCCTGTCCCCCTGGATCTAAGACGTCTGGTCTCCAGAGCTGGGAGACGACCCATATGTGGTGTACCCTCTTCCTTCTTTCTCCTTCCCGTGTACTTGTGTCTGCCTCCCAACAACGTTGTGCCCGTAGCATCACACGCCAGCTGCCCTCTGTATCTTCCGCACCTTGGAGTCTCCCAAGTGGCCTTGTGTGGAGAATGCTCTTCCCCCAGTTCGAAACCCAACCGAAACACAAATAATCTCTTTTCCTCTGTTGGGGATAAAACCCCCACAGACTGGGTGGTTTCAACACAGAAATTGACCGCCTCCGGGTAGAAATCCCAAATCAAGATGTAGCTTGCACGGCTCGTTCCTGCTGGAGGTTTTAGGACACAATCTATCCCAGCCTGTCCCCAGCTTCTGCTGGTTTGCAGACAACGCCTGGCGATTTTCAGCTTGGACGTGCCTCCCCCCACAGACCACCCCCATCTCCTCCTGTGTCCTCACACGGGCCTCGCCCTGTGTGTGTGCACGTCCCTGTATCCAGGGCCCCCTGTTTATAGGACACCAGTCCCGTTGCATTGGGCGGGGGGGGTGCCCTGATGAACTCACTTGAACTTATTACACCTGCAACAGCCCTATTTCCAAATCACGTCACCGTCTCAGTAACTACAGGTAGGAGCTTCAACATACAACATGTGGGGAAGCTAGGGGGCAGGGGGAGACGCAATTAAGCTTAATACATACCCTTTGATAAAGAAACCCCTGACGTTGACATAAGCAGCTGTCGGCGACCCAGGAGCGAACCCTCTTCCGGAAGCTCCTGCCACAGGGAAATATCCCCAACCAAAAGCCAGAGCAAGGCAGCAGATGCCTCCTTTGGCCGTTTCTTCCAGCTTGTACATTCCAATCGCCCCGGGGAGCCTTGTAAACACAGCAGCCTGGGCCTCACCCCTACTTCTATGGAATTGGAAGGCCCTTGGGTGTGGCTATTTTAAAATATTTTTTCAACGTTTATTTATTTTTGGGACAGAGAGAGACAGAGCATGAACGAGGGGAGGGGCAGAGAGAGAGGGAGACACAGAATCGGAAACAGGCTCCAGGCTCCGAGCCATCAGCCCAGAGCCCGATGTGGGGCTCGAACTCACGGACTGCGAGATCGTGACCTGCTGAAGTCGGACGCTTAACCGACCTGCGCCACCCAGGCGCCCCAAGGGTGTGGCTATTTTAAACAAGCCCCCGGTGTTTGCCTGTGGCAGGGACCTTGGAAGGCCTGAGCCACCCCAGCCCTGTGCTGTGAGCTCCCAGGTCTGAGCAGCACCCCCCTCTCCCCACCCCCGGGTGGAGCGCCATCAGTTGGGTGAATGATCCAGGCCTGGAGACACCCGGGTCGTTGCAGGAGGCGGGACATAAAACGAGACGTACAGACCAGACGTGCCTCTTACGTGCCTCCAGGTTGAATTAGCGGCTGCTTGATAGACAAGAAACAAACACCGTTGCCACAGAAATCCAAATTTTCAATCGGCGAGGATTAAAAAGGCCTCATTGCGGGATGCGGTGTTAGAACCTGTTTCTGTTCATTTCCTATCGTTTGGAAGTCGGAAAGAGGTGACCCAGGCTGTCACTGGGTCTGAGGTGGACGGGTGCTCTCGGCGTCCGATTCCCTGCTCGTCGATCACGTGAGAACCCACAGTCCCTGGTTCAGGGGCCGGTGAGCCCACGGAAGAAGAAAATGCCTGTAATGTGCTCGGGGCCGAGTCAACAGGGGTTCCTCCTCAATCGTCGGCTTTTTCCTCAGTGGACCCTGCATCCCTTCTCCGTCTAAGAGAATCCCAGACAGAAAGAAGCCCACATCTGTTCCAACCGGCAGCCTTTTTGTCCAGACAATCTGTTCTAGGGCCATAATCACAAAGGAAACGCAGAGTTGCCCGATGATGGACAACCCACGTGCAGACATGGAAACTCAGGGATATTGAAAGCTTGCCCAAATGGACAGCTTGTTGATTTCTCAGCAAATGAGTTGGCAAATGCCTTTGCCCGATGTCACTGCACCCACCCCTAGAAACCACACCTGGACCCACGCCTGGAAACCACATCTAGAACCCCCCCTAGAAACCACACCTGACCCACACCTAGAACCACATCTAGAACCCACACCTAGAACTCACACTTGGACCACGCCTAGAACCCACCCCTAGAAACCACACCTGGACCCACGCCTAGAACCACACCTGGAACCAGGTTCTCCAGCACATCTCCCTCAGAAAGTGTCATGCCCAACCCCACACCTTAGGCCTAAGAGCAGGTAAGAACACACTCCTTCCTGACTTAGAGTCAAGCTCTGTTGAGGGCTGGTGCCCCCGACCTATTTCCTTTCACACGGTTCTTTGTACTTTGTCCTCATAGATGGCGCAGTTCGCCCATGGCCCTGGTCCAGCTCTGCGTGCCTAATCTTCTAGACCCTGAGTTCCCTTCCTGCATGGCCTGTCTTATACCTTCTTTCCAGATCTCAGTGTCCACAAACTCAACACCTGCTTTTTGTTCGTCCTTCCCCAATACACTGCCCGACACAAAAAATGAAAGGAACCAGACATTTGATTAAAATGCCCCCAAGAACACCACCTCTCCCAGACGGGTGGCATTGGTTCCCTCCCTACAAAAGCTGTGGCTCAAAGCTGACAATCCCCAGTTGCCACGAGATATATTTTACCCACATCACTTCTTGACATATACCTCTTCCAATTCTGCAAGCAACAAGGGTCATAGAAACCCTCTGAGAACATCGTAGACAAGATTCCTAATCTACCAAAACCCGTGTGTTCTAGCAATTCTATGCACAGAAATGGAAACACAGGTTCATGCACAAATTCATCCATGCATGTCCATAGCAGTACAATGCCTAATAGCCAAAGTGTGGAAATCACCCTAGGGACGCATGGATAAGCAACACGTGCCCCATCCGTACCCCGGAATATCATTCAGCCATAGAAGGAATAAAGTTCTGTCACCTGCTACAATACGGATGAACCTGGAAACCATGATGGTAGGTGAAAAAAAAGCAAGTTCCAAAAATACCCCGTGACATGTGTCTACGAATACGAAAGCCTGGAATAGGACAAAATCTGGAAAATCTGGAAAAGCAGAACACAGAGTGACGGTGGCTTTGGGCTTGTGGGGATGGGAAGGTGGTAGCTGAAGTGCAGCATCGGTTCCGCGCAATAAAATGTCCCATGTTGACGTTTATTTATTTGGAGACAGAGAGAGACAGGGCATGAACGGGGGAGGGTCAGGGAGAGGGAGACACAGAATCGGAAACAGGCTCCAGGCTCATGAGCACAGAGCCTTATGCGGGGCTCGAACTCACGGACCGCGAGATCATGACCGGGAGCCGAAGTCGGCCCGCCCAAACCGACTGAGCCACCCAGGTGCCCCAAAAATGTCCCATTTTGGACTGTAGTGATGATTGCTCATATCTGTGAAAGTCCTAAACACCAACCAGTTGTGCACTCTGAACAGGTGCATTGTACAGAATGTGAAATACAGCTCCTTAAAGCTGTGTTTTAAAGAAAGCTTTAGGGGCGCCTAAAGTGGCTCAGTCAGTTGAGCCTCCGACTTCGGCTCAGGTCACGACCTCACGGTTCGTGGGTTCGAGGCCCTCGTCGGGCTCTGAGCCTGGAGCCTGTTTCAGGTTCTGTGTCTCCCTCTCTCTCTCTGCCCCTCCCCCACTCACACTCTGTTTCTGTCTCTGTCTCTGTCTCTCTCTCTCTCTCAAAAAGTGAATAAACACTGAAGAAAGAAAAGAAAGGAAAGAAAGAAAGAAAGCAAGCAAGCTTTAAAAAAGCTTAAAAGAAATATATACATTTTGGTCTTCATTTCTCCCCCCACCCTCCTCTGGCACAGAGCTCCTAAAACGCTTGGAATTTCTAAGTGATAAGAGCGGAAGGTGTCTTTTGTTATGTGAATAAGGTGACTTTTGGAAAGGCCCCAGGGATGGGGGCCGTTGCCAGGGGAACCAATTCTAGGATTAAAGGCCAGAACTTCTGTCCCCCTGGTGGGAGGGAGGGCTGGGAGGTTGAATCAATTACCTGAGGCCCAGGATTTAATCAATTCTACCTACACTGGATGAAGCCTCCAGAAAAATCCCAGAAGGACGGGGTTAGGAATCCTTCAGGCTGGGGAGTCGGAATGCTTCCTACTCGTCTCTGTGACCGACCCCAAGCTCCATGGAGACAGAAGCTGCTTTGTTCTGGACCTCAGCCTGCGGGTCTCTGCATGGGGCAGCTGACTGTTACCCTAATAGCCTCTGTCCCTTTGTATTAAACCAGCAGATGACCTACTGGGTAAATGAGCTCCCTGAGTCACTACAGAATTAATGCAACCCACAGAGGGGGTCTTGGGAAAGTCCCATCTAGAGCTCCAGGTAGACTGGGTCACATCTGAGGTGCATTGAAGATCCCCAGCCGGTGTCTGAGAGCCGGTCATCTGGGGAAGCCGTCACCCCACACGTAGGAAACGGCAAGGATTCTTGTGACAGGTGTAGTTGATGATGGGGTTTTGGGGGTGATGGTTGGGGGGGTTCAGAGCCAAAGGCCAAGAAAGAATTCTTGAAGATGTCTTTGGTGCAAAATGGATTTTATTAAAGCACGGGGGACAGGACCTTGGTGCAAAATGTGATTTTAGTAAAGCACCGGGACAGGACCTTGGTGCACAATGTGATTTTATTAAAGCACGGGGACAGGACCTTGGTGCAAAATGTGATTTTTATTGAGGTTCTTGTAGGAACGAGGGTGGGGCGAGGGCGTCATTAGCAAAAGGAAAGAAGGCTTGTTCCGGACAAGGTCAACTTCTCCCAGGGGACGGGCAGGGGTTTTATTACCTGGATCACCTCACCTCTCTTGGGAGGGGAGCAGGACGGAGAGGGCCCAGGGGACAGGATGCCCCCCTTGCTGTTTGATCAGAGAACGCATTCCCAACGGACCAGTTAAGACTTCATTTCCAAGGGAGGTTGCAACTGGCATCTGGACAGGTATTGAGCCCCAGTTTGGTGACTTGGACGAAATGGCTCCATGCGGGGCTTTAACAGAAGCGTGCGGGGCGCCTGGGTGGCGCAGTCGGTTAAGCGTCCGACTTCAGCCAGGTCACGATCTCGCACTCCGTGAGTTCGAGCCCCGCGTCAGGCTCTGGGCTGATGGCTCGGAGCCTGATTCTTCTGATTCTGTGTCTCCCTCTCTCTCTCTGCCCCTCCCCCGTTCATGCTCTGTCTCTCTCTGTCCCAAAAATAAATAAAAACGTTGAAAAGAAGCGTGCCCCAAATATCAGCTGCCCCGTGGCCACGGCCCCGGCAAGAAGACACAGGTGAGAGAAAGGAACCCAACCAGAGAACCGGAAACCCGCCCCCCACAACCCAGGTAACTCAGCTAGGATCAGAGGTGATGATTTTCAGATACTCTGAACATAGTGCTCACCTCTCCAGAGCAGTTATTCACAACCGAGGCTCATTTTGCTCCCAGGGACACTGGCAAGGTCTGCAGGTATTTTTGTTGTCACAACTATGGGGAAGGGCTTGTTCCTGGCTTATGGTGGGTGGAGACCAGAGACGCTGCTCAGCACCCTGGGATACACAGGATGTCCTACAGCAGAGAGCACCCGCCCCCCCAATCTTCACAGCGCTGAGGTTAGCACTGACTCACACGCTGCGCTCACCTCCTTCTGCCAAGTGCAGTGTTTTAGACCTTCCTGTCCAGAGATAAAATGTCTGTGCAACTTTCTCCCACCGCTCGCTACAGAACAAAGACAACACTGGGGTCATAAGGCGCCTTCACAAGGACCATACAAAAATACTTGAAATGTGTGACGTTTAAGCATGCACAATTTAGACTTTTTTTTTTTTTTTTTTTTTGTCCGTTGCTTGATTTGTTGGAAAACATTTGATTCCACTCGAACATCCAAAACTGTGTTTTCGGAAATGCATTTGGGTTTGCAAATGATTTTCGTAATAAGAGAAGGGTGTCTGAGTAGAGCTCACGAATGTATTTCTCTATGCAAAAATAGACAGTCAAGCCACTTGGTGAGATCACACAATTTTTCCCATCACTAGTCTCGCGGGCTATTAAATAATTTGGATGAGCTTTTGAAATTCCCAGAAATAAACATTAGCTCCAGACAGTTTTGTAAACAACACCAAACACACTCTCGATTAAAAACAGACCGTTCAATAGGTGCAGAATATTTCACAAAAGCCAGAATTATTTTATGAATATCATTCTTAGCAACTTCAGAGTGGGAAGGACCCTCTTCATCCAGTAATATAGTTTCTTTTTTCTTTTTATTTATTTACTTATTAAAAAAATTTTTTTTAACGTTTATTTATTTTGAAGACAGAGAGAGACAGAGCATGAACGGGGGAGGTCAGAGAGAGGGAGACACAGAATCCGAAACAGGCTCCAGGCTCTGAGCTGTCAGCATAGAGCCCGACACGGGGCTCGAACTCACGGACCGCGAGATCATGACCTGAGCCGAAGTCACCGCTCACTGACTGAGCCACCCAGGCGCCCCTAGTTTTCTTTTTTTTTTAAAGCAATCATTTTCCTTAATGGGAGGGCCATTATTCAAATCGCTTCTAGGTAATCAATACCTAACTGGGGGGCTTGGCCAGAAGCCCATCCCTGTGCTATCTGGTGGTGTCCACGTTACTTCAAGCACAGTCTCCACGGCGCAGTTGAGGTTTCTTCAAGTTAACAAAAAAAGAGAGAGTGTTTTAAGAATATTTGAATGAATACTGGAGTCCCACAATCTCAGACCATTTGAGAGGATAAAGCCTCAAATCCGGGTTACAATCCCAGTATGCCTCAATTCTACCTTCTTACTCAAGGAAGGAGTATCATTGTAGCAGCGAATTCCATACTTACCACACCATGTGCCTCCGTTACCCCCATCGTAAATAAAGTCCACTTAAATAGCAGAGTCCAATCACATATTGTTCTATGAGTAGAAGTGCTTTATTGCAACCATCGGCATAATAACCACTATTGAACACAGAACTACTAAGCCTTGTGTTTCTTCCTCTAAAAAAGCACGTTTCACAAAATATTAAATGAATGTAGGCAGCAATGTCGCTTTGCGCATAGAATTTGGGACTGCTTTTTTCAATTTGTGGCATGTGCACATGTGGCAAGGATTTCCAGGTCAATAAAAGGCAGATGAATGAGAATGAATAAATGTTCCAGCGGCATCATGTTGGGACAAGCAATCCTGTTAGTAACTGTCAAGGCTGTGCACAAAACCATCATGATGCCCAGGATGTGGCCACCTGGACACACGATCCCACTGGAATCTCGTTCTACAGACAAGAATCAGAATGCCATGGGATGAACTTGACTTTGCCTTTCAGTGAAGTCGCTCTACCCATCCACCCAGCTGTGCAGCCATCCATCTGTGCAGCCTCCATCCACCATCACACCCATCCACCCATCCATCCACCCATCCATCCATCCATCCATCCATCCAGCCAGCCATCATATCTATCACCTCTCGTCTCCATTCATCCATCCATCATCCATCCACCCATCCACCCATGCACCCATCCACCCATCCTTCCATCCATCCATCCATCATCCACCGGTCCCAGCCATCCATCCACACCCAGCAGCCAAAGCCCCACACAGCCAGCCAGCAGACCGAGGAACCGCGGGCGCCACCAGCCAACCACCCAGCCAGCCATCCACCCACCCAGCTACCCAGCCAGCCAGCCACCCAGCAGCCAGCCAGCAAGCCAGCCAGCCAGCAGAGCGAGCACAGCGGGCGCCAACATCATCCACCATCCATCACCCATCACCCATCACCATCATCCACCCATCCATCCACACATCCATCCACCCATCCATCCATCATCCATCCATCCATCCACCCACCATCCATCCATCATACTATCACCTCTTGTCTCCATCCATCCAATCCATCCATCCACCCATCCATCCATATATCTATCTATATATATCATCTCATCCATCATCCATCCATGATATCCTAACCATCATCTATCTATCTATCTATCTATCTATCATCTATCTCAGCCCTCAAAGTCTAAACACCTAAAGTGTATTCATTATCTGCTTCCACGTCATGTTAAGGTGTTCATCATACAAAGGCAGCATATATTTGCAGCAAATTGTTACTTTGGAAAGAGCACTTCAAGGTTTTCCCACTGCTGTTCCTGGAGAAAAGCTGCATTTGGGGATTCCTTTCCAAGACATGTTCTTAGTTTCTGCATTAGTCTGCTGATGTTTAAGAAACTGTTGCTATGAGCTTGAGAAAGCTGTCAAGGAACAAATCCCATAAGTTTCTCCAGCTTCTCTAAGAAAACCAGACACAGGCAAGGCATTCCCATATATGCAACGCTGTAATCATGCTACTCACATGGTTTACAAACGAAAATAAAGTTAAATCAGAACACGCCTCACCCTACCGAGCTTTTACGACGTAATACAAATGTGCCACAGTTTTTAATTTTTGTGCTTTTTTTTTTTTTGCCACTGTGATTTCTGTATTGGATTTCTCACTATCCTATTTTCTGTACAAAATAACCTCATCTTCTGGAATGGAGTTTCTTTCATGGATTCACAAGGCAAAGGAGAGTTTCACAACTCGTGGCCGGTCTGCATTGTCAACTATAGACTGGAAAAAATTGCTTCATTGGGTTTTTTTTTTTTGTCACAGGACACATATGTGGCTACTTGCTCACTTTGTAAGATTATTATTTAAGATTAAATGGAAACCAACCCACATTAGGATGTGTTTTCCTTCAAATGGAAATTGTAGCCAGATTCAAAAAGGTAATTTGACCCTATCTAAGAAAATATGTCTAATATATAATCGGATTAGAATTTCTATCTATCCATATGTATCTATCTATCTATCTATGATATTTATGTATCCATCTATCCTTTCATCCATCTATCTATCCATCATCTATCACTCATCTATGTGTGTATGTATGTATGTATCTATCTATCCATCCATCATCTATCCAAACACTTATATATACACACCCACACATATAAATTAGGTCTATGATCGGTGTTGGATGTAAATTATACATTGTACTAAGACAGTAGTTCTCCACCAGGGATGACATCCTTTCCCTGCAGGGGCCATTTGGAAATTTGGGAGGCATTTGCTTGTCACAACTGGGGTGGGAAGATGCTACCAGCATCTACTGAGTGACACCAGGCATTCTGCTCGACACCCCACAATGCACTGAACAGCCCCCTGCAGCCAATATTTATCTGTTCCCAAATGTCAATAGTGTCAAGGTTCAGGGACCCTGGGCTAAAGCGTAGGAGGAAGCATTCAGCATGATGCATTAAACACACATGGAAACATAACCCCATCTACTCCCTATCTTACATGAGAAATAACAGACCGTCCCTAAACAATTTTAATGAATTTCTAAATAAACGAATGTTTTCTTTAAACCATTTTTAATGCCTAAAAACAATGAAACCCATCCCGAACCCCCAAAACCTCAACCACACCTTGTTTGCACATCAAGAGATGGGTTTGTCTGCACACAGCAGCAGGAAGTGCTTGTGGGGGGGTTGGCTGTAGGTGGCAAAAGTCCCGGTGCGTGTGGCTTTGACAACTCTAGGAGGTGACGTTCTGGAAGGTGGACGAGGGGAAGATTCTTCTGGCTTCACTCGTGCAGACTTCACTCGTCTTCACTGATCGAATGCATTTGACGTAGTGTGAGTACTTCACGCAAACTATGACTTGCCACTGTCCCCTGGAAAAGAGGCATGTGGAAGACAGCATCCCTGACTGTCTTTCCCAGAGAGGACCTGACATGTCCCATGACACACGTTCTTCTCCTGCCCTCCCCAATTAAGAAGTGGGGGTCAAGTCAATGTCCTTCCCCTGGACGTTGAGTCGGCCTCACCCTGGCCCCCATGGGTTGATCTCATTTCAAGATCACTATTGACATCTACAAAGACCCGTTTTCCAACTAAGGTCCTATTACCAGGTTTCCAGGTAGGCACATCTTCTTTTTGGGGGGGGGAGGGGTGCGGGGTGGGCTAGGGAGGTATCCACGTTCAGCCCAGAACCTGGTCTATTAAACACAAGATTCAGAGCCCATGTCCATTGACCTTGCAACAACATGGCAGAAGGCCGACGTTTTGGTGAAGGATTGGTGAATCCGTAGTGGGGATTCACGTTTATGCAGAAGCCTTCGGATTCCTTAATAACGACACCGTAGGCATTGTAGACCGCTCAGAAGGGCTTTCAAAATCCGATCTATACCCACCCCGCAGTCGAGACGGCTTCTTGGTCTGCATTAAAATGCCCCCTGTCCTCTCATAGAAGCTAGGTCCATTGACAGACCAGTTTCCCCCAAAGTGTGCGACTCAGTGCACTGAACGCTGTTTTCAGTCTTGAGGAAATCTGAGTCTCTTTTCACGGTCTCTGGACAAACCCACAGATACCCTTCCCGTTTCATAGCTAAAGCCCTGCAGTACAGAGTTTTGTGAACTCCGGCCTACAGAGCAGATAAATCCATTCCTAAACCTGTGTTATGTCCGTATTCCTCAGGGATGTGACAGCACGGAAATTCCTTATCCCATGAAGGTCTGTTCTCTTCATATTTACCCAAGCTTCTCTGCAAAGCTTACATCATCTTTCTTCCAACGCCTTTGGCAAAATCCCAAACAAGATACACAGCACTCCCCAGCACTCGTTTGTATAATGAGCTGCTGTTGTTTATGTAAATGCATCCTGCCCTTGGTGGTGCTGATGGCCCCGATATATACACATGAGGCACAAACTTTGTTGTCCCATATCTGGGTTTGATTCCAGCCGTGAGCTACTGGCTGATGCGGGATCTCTCTCTCTGTCCTTGCGAACGATGGGGTGGGATGTTTTCAGGGCACCTGTTGGAAAGTTCCAGTATTATCTGCATTTATTGAGGACTATGCCCCTGTTGCCTAAGGCTGTCCTGAACTGGACTTCTCGGGGGTCATACCGACTGCCTAACTGTGGTGCACAGGGACACCTCAAAAGGAAAGAAAGCAATCCCTTCTGTATCTGCCCCCTTCTGCAGAGAACACTATTTCAGACACAGGGACGTCTTCCAAGATGCAGTCAGGGTCTCAGCCTTCCATGGGGGTGCGGGGTGGGGGGCTGAGTCTGGACCCTTGTGGTAACAGTGACCCCCAGAAGCGACCTCATCCCAAACAGGCTGTGTGCCATTGGCAGGGTCTGTGTGCTGAGAATGCAGATGTCCACAGTCTCGTGGCCCTCGGCTGCTGGACCACGTCCTTCATCTTGGACACTGGGACTCTCCCCACGGTGCTGTTGACTCAGGAATACGTTCAAGGTGCTTCCTTCCCTTCCCTCTTCCCAGACCCGTTTCTGTGGGAACTTGACTCTGGACGGGGAGGGCTCCAGAGTTTCATTTCTGCAGTCCTGAGGAAGCTTAACGTTTCCGCAGCTCTATCGTATACCAACAAAACCCTCCCTGCATCCCAACACGCGGCTGAGCTCCGTGGGTCCCTGGCCTCGGCCCCCAGGTCCCACCTGGGACTCACAGAGTTGTGTCTTTCACGACTCTTGCGCAAGAGCACCCTTGGGCATCATCTTTGACCCCAGCCTGGTGCGTTCCTGAGGAATACGTTTACCTGCAACGTCGTTTCGTCTAGTCCTTACGAATCTCAAGGCATCTTACAGTGACAACTGTCGTTATAAATGCAAAAAGAAAGCAGCAGTAATTAGTGGCATCAGATATTCCCAGCCCATCATCTGGAGCCCCACGTGGGTTGCTCTAATTACACCCAAGAAGCCACAAAACATCGGAGTGGGCAGATGTTTCTCTCCGTCGAATGTGGGACCTATCGCGTTTGCTACAGGGGCCTTATTTTTGTTTTATTATTTTATTTTATTTTATTTTATTTTATTTTATTTTATTTTTATTTATTTTATATATTTTATCATTTTATTTTATTTATTAGTTGTATTTATTATTTTCTTATTTTAGTTTATTATCGTTTGATTTTATCATTTTATGTTATACCTATTATTTTGTTTTATTTTATCATTGTATTTTATTACTATTTTATTTTATATATTTTATCATTTTATTTTATTTTATATACTTTATCATTTTATTTTATTACTTTATTTTATATATTTATCATTTTATTTTATTATTATTTTGGTATTTTATATTATTATTTTAGTTTATTTATTCTTTTATTATTTTGTTATACTATTATTTTGTTTTATTTTATCTTGTATTTTATTATTATTTTATTTTATATATTTTATCATATTTATTTTTATTATTTTATTTTATATTATTTTATTTATTATTTCTTATTTTAGTTTATTTATCGTTTTATTTTATTATTTTATGTTATACTATTATTTTGTTTTATTTTATTAGTTTTATTTTATTATTTTATATTATATTTTGTTTTATTTTATTTAGTTTAGTTTATATATTTTATCATTTTATTTTATTATTTTATGTTACTTTATATTATATGTTAGTTTATTTATTGTTTATTTTGTTATTTTATGTTATACTATTATTTTGTTTTATTTTATTATTTTATTTTATTATTTTATTTTATTTTATTGTACATATTTATAATTTTATTTTATTATTATTTTATTTGATATATTTTATCATTTTATTTTATTTATACATTTATCATCTTATTTTATTATTTATTTTATATATTTATCATTTTATTTTATTATTTTATGTTATACTATTATTTTGTTTATTTTATTATTTTATATTAATATCTTGTTTATTATTTTATTTTATTTTATTTTTATTTATTTATTTTATTTACTTTGAAAGAGAGAGAGAGCAGGGGAGAGGCAGACAGAGCTCGAGAGAGAGAGATCCCAAGCTGGTTCCGAGCTCAGTGTAGACCCCCTGAGATCGTGACCTGAGCCAAATTAAGAGTCAGATGCTCAACTGACTCAGCCGGCCAGTCTCCCCTCAATTACTATATTTAAAAAATAATTACACAAGAACATCTTCTGTTCAGAAACTCAAACTGAACAGAAGTGGTTGAGTGTAATCCCTCCCACCACCCTGAACTGATTTACCCTCCTCAGAGCAAAGCCCTGTTTTCAGGATCCATTCAGCACTGTCTGCAAAAATCATGTACGAAACCCCAGAAACGCTTATGCTTTTACACCCTTATAATGAAAGAATTGTTCATTGTTTATTTGCAATTCACACGCAAGTGGTTATGTAGTAAGTACCCGTCCCTAATGCAGTATTCTGCATTATACGGAAACAATTATTAACTGTTTACCTGAAATGCAAATTCGTCTTGGCGTTTAGCAAGAGTATGTCCCAAATATTGCATGGGCACATATTTCATACATATATTATCTGACATTCAGATTTAAGTGACATCCTGCATTTTTAAAGATTAAAAGAATCTTTTTAAAGAAATTAAGATTAAAGAATCTTTTTAAAGAATATTTTTTTTAATTTTTTTTTTTAACATTTTTATTTATTTTGAGACAGAGAGAGACAGAGCATGAACGGGCGAGGGGCAGAGAGAGAGGGAGACACAGCATCGGAAGCAGGCTCCAGGCGCCGAGCCGTCAGCCCAGAGCCCGACGCGGGGCTCGAACTCACGCGAGATCACGCAAGATCTCGCGAGATGATGACCTGAGCCGAAGGTCGGACGCTCAACCGACTGAGCCACCCCAGCGCCCCTAAGACTTTGTTTTAATGTGTATTTGTTTTTGAGGGAAACAGAGAGCAAGCACGAGCAGGGGAGAGGGCAGAGAGAGAGGGAGAGCGAGACACAGAATCCGAAACAGGCTCCAGGCTCTGAGCCATCAGCCCAGAGCCCGACGCGGGGCTCGAACTCACGGACCGCGAGATCGTGACCTGGCTGAAGTCGGACGACTTAACCGACTGCGCGCCACCCAGGCGCCCCTAAAGAATATTTTTAAAGAAATAAAGATGTTCTTTATTTTTTTAAGATTTTTATTTTTTTTTTAAGTAACGTCTACAGCGAAAGTGGGGCTCGAACCCACAACCCCGAGGTCCAGAGTCACACGCTCCACCAACCGAGCCGGCCGGGTGCTTCTCATGTTGTACTTTTGTTGCTTCTAGGGACACACCTTGTGTGTGTCCCTGCTACCCTCCAAGGTCAGGCCACACTGTCCCTGTCACTCCCCAGACAGGTGCTCACGGACTCCCTCCCTCCTTCAGGTCCTTGTTCAAATCCCAGCATCTGGGATAGACACACACGTACGTCCCCCTCTCTATGTGGACATATTCCCATGTCTCTGCACACACAGAAAACCGTATGATACATACGATTACCATACACTTATATCCATGTAATTATATGTACCCAGGGCATCTAGGCGATTCCTGACTTGCAAACCCTCCCCTCCCCCTGGCTCTCCACCTTGCTATTTCTGGTTTTCCAGCCTCCATGTCACATCCTCTAACCATCCATGGCTGGCCAGTGGAATCTGACCCCATGAGACGGGGATCTTGGCCGGCTCACCTTGGCTTCATCCAAGTGCCCACATCAGGAGTGCAATCTTTTTTTTTTTTTAATTTATTTTATTTATGTCGAGAGAGCGCAGAGAGCGAGGGAGAGACAGAGAATTCCAAACGAGCTCTGTGCTGTCAGTACAGAGCCCAACGCGGGGCTCGAACTCAGGAACCATGAGATCTCCACCTGAGCCGAGATCAAGAGTCAGATGCTCAACTGACTGAGGCCCCCAGGCGCCCCCAGCGTTTGGAACTGGAAACTCTGTTGCGGTGGCCTGTCTCCCCCAGACACCTTCACGCACCTGGGCGCATATCCCCACACGCAGTCGGACGGCAGCATAGTCCTACACAGCGCCCCGTGTGGGTTGCGTCTCTGGGGACCACCACACCTTCCAAGTCACAGTATGGGATTGAGGCAGCAGAAAGGGCAGGAAAGTACCTTTCACGTTAACATTTGCCTTCAAAATTGGCTTCTGTACTTTTAGGGGCACCTGGGTGACTCAGTCGGTCAAGCCTCCGCCTCTTGGTTTCGGCTCAGACCTCCCACGTGCGTGGGTTCGAGTCCCACATCGGGCTCTTGCACGAACTCCCCCCCACCCCACCGTCAAAATAGGCAAAGGACTTAAAAAAATAAGTAAAAGTATTATATACGTTTAAATTATGTATACTTCAAATGATTATAAATATAGGTGTAAATACATATATACCAACCTAAATATGTACAAAGATGTGTACTTGTGGCTTTATACATATTAGGTTGTTACAGATTTATGTATGTGTACATATTGTCCTACTGTGCATACATATATGTATATACTATACATAATATACATATAATATAATAACTATGTATAAACTATATATGTATATACTATGTATAAACTATACATATAAATTATATATAAGTATATATATATACTACATACATATAATATGTAACTGTATAACTATATATGTATATACTATGTATAACTATACATATAAATTATATATAATATATATATACTACATACATATAATATGTAACTGTATAAACTATATATGTATATACTATGTATAAACTATACATATAATTATATATAAAGTATATATATACTATATATATAATATATAACTATGTATAAACTATATATGTATATACTATGTATAAACTATACATATAAGTTATAGGAAGTATATATATACTATATACATATATATAAATATATACACTGTATATATACTACATACAAACTATATATAACATACATATACTATATGCATATACAGGGCTCCTCCTGTTTGAAAACTTGAAATCACCACGCCCTTGCCCGCATAACTCCAGAACAACGCCTTTCTCAATATCTTTTCAGCTGCAATACCAAACTATTTTTAAATTTTTTTTAATGTTTTTTTATTTGTTTTTGAGACAGAGACAGAGCATGAACGGGGGAGGGTCAGAGAGAGGAAGACACAGAATCCGAAGCAGGCTCCAGGCTCTGAGCTGTCAGCACAGAGCCCGACGAGGGGCTTGAACTCCCGACCGTGAGATCATGACCTGAGCCGAAGTCGGACGCTCAACCGACTGACACACCCAGGAACCCCACTAAACTATTTTTAAAGTCCCGCTTTATCGGGACAAAACCTCATGCCCACGTCATGACAGTTCTCCGTTTCTCAGAAACCGAGAATCCTGGCTCTCACGCGGGTTCTTGCTCATAAACATTAACCTCTGTTTGCAGGTTGTGATGCACGCTTTGGGAGGACGATGCTGGCCCATTCCGGAGGCATTACACTACCGACAAGGCCCGGGAGGTGTTTCTCTTTACTCACACCTCTGGCACGGCCATCACCCCACTTCTCAAGTTTTCGTCCTTATGAGTTTTGCCCTGATAAGTCCTGCAGACTGAGTGAAACCATCCAGTTTGCAGACAAGCCCTGATGGCCCTCCTGGAAATGGTGATTAACTGTAAAACCACAGCTCCTCACCAAGGCCCAGGCTGACTACATGCACATCTATCACTTTGCAAAAACTGGTTTCCAAACCTCTCCTATTTCTTCTCTTAGTCCGCTTCCTCATTACAAGGAAATTTGGGAAACATTGAAAAAAATTATAGAGAAATTATAATCCAGACACAACCTTTTGACATTTTCCTACCTTTTTTTTTTTTTTTCAGGTCATTTTGTTTTGTGACGAAGATTGGAGTATGTGATAGCATTTAGATTACCACCTAGATTACTTAAAATTACTTTTTTTTTTTCTATTATCAAGGGTGTGATATTTTTCTCTATCGTTAAAAAACTGCCTTAAATAATGGATGTGTTAGATTGCCATAACAGAACACCACAGCCTGGGATTAACACAACACACATATTGTCTTGGGGTCCTGGAGGCTGGGAGTCTGAGATCCAGGCAGGGCTGAGGCTGGGAGTCTGAGATCCAGGTAGGGCTGGAGGCTGGAAGGTTGAGATACAGGCAGGGCTGAGGCTGGGAGTCTGAGGTCCAGGCAGGGCCGAAGCCGAGAGGCTTAGGTCCAGGCAGGGCCGAAGCTGGGGGTCTGAGATCCAGGCAGGTCTGAGCCTGGGGGTCTGAGATCCAGGAGGGGCTGAGGCTGGGGGGTCTGAGATCCAGGCATGGCTGAGGCTGAGAGTCTGAGATGCAGGCAGGGCTGAGGCTGGGGGTCTGAGACCCAGGCAGGGCTGAGGCCGGGGGTCTGAGGTCCAGGAGGGGCTGAGGATGGGAGTCTGCGATCCAGGCAGGGCCGAGGCTGAGGGTCTGAGATGCAGGCAGGGCTGAGGCTGGGGGTCTGAGACCCAGGCAGGGACGTGGCTGGGAGTCTGAGATCCCAGGGCTGAGGTTGGGGGTCCGAGGTCCAGGCAGGGACGTGGCTGGGAGTCCGAGGTCCAGGCAGGGCCGAAGCTGGGGGGCCGAGGTCCAGGCAGGGCCGAGGCTGGGCGTCCGAGGTCCAGGCAGGGCCGAGCCTGGGAGTCTGAGATCCAGGCAGGGCTGAGGCTGGGGGTCCGAGGTCCAGGCAGGGTCGAGGCTGGGGTTCTGAGATCCAGGCAGGGCTGAGGCTGGGGGTCTGAGGTCCAGGCAGGGCCAGGCTGGGAGGCTGAGATCCAGGCAGGGCCGAGGCTGGTTCCTACTGAGGCCCTCTAGGAGTTTATGTCTGTGTCCTAATGTTCTAAGGACACCAGTCCTATGGGATCAGGACCCCCCACCTGACCTCATTTTACCTCAGTCCCCTCTTTAAAGACCCCACCCCGAATAGAACCACATCCTGAGGTGGCTTCCACGTGTGAATTTTGGGGGACGCTATTCAGCCCATAGCCACGGGTATCTTTGATCACAAAGCTTTCGACGTTCTCCAAAATTTAATTTTAAACATAAATTTGTAGACATAACATGACTGGGCCAAAATGTATGGTCATTTCTAACACAGTACATCCTTCTGCTATCGGACATTACAGCTAAAAGTGTGTGAGAATTCTTTTGTGGGCAGGGAGTAACCCATGCTTGTAGTATTAGATGGATTTTCAAAATCAGCCGCCACGTTTTGTTGATACATTTCTTTCTTTTTCTCCCTCTGTGAATGCCCCTTATCTATGCATTTCTTGGGGGTTAATTGTGCGTTAATACCCTTTGACCACATATCAGTCGGCTTACGTCGCGTATACGTTTTTAATTTCATTTATATTTCCATAACTTTCTTACGTGTTTGGGTGGTCATATCTTTTTTTTTTTTTAATTTTTTAATTTTTTTTTAATTTTTGTTTTAAATGTTTCTATTTAGTTTTGAGACAGAGAGAGACAGAGCATGTGCAGGGGAGGGGCAGAGAGAGAGGGAGACACAGAATTAGAAGAATGGCTGGTTGAAAAGCGGGCTGTGTTTTGCAGGGGAGAGCAGGGCGGGCCGGGCACGCGGGCCAGTGCGGTGACCCCGGGGGTATGTCGACGGTATTTTCAAGTTCACAGTTCTTCTCATGTTGCTTTGTCAGACTCTCGAGTTACTTCAAAGCTTCAGCGACTAGCCCGGGAGCAAGGCGTCCAGGCAGAGCTATGTGACCCAAGTGATCAGGGCAGGCCGTTGGTTTGCATTTTGCCAAGCGTTATGCAGCTCTGTGCGCTCCACAGCACGGCTTAGATTTTTCCAGAAGCGTCTCCAGCATCTGAGGACCGAAACCTCTCACGCACATCTTGGGCGAAGAGTGAACTCAGCAAAGTCTAATTCCAGGCTGGTGCGGCCCAGACAGCGTTACCCCTCTCTGCGCTTCCTCTACGGTTTCCTTTGAAATCACTTTCTAGAAGCCTCGGACTAAATAGGCACGTTCAGAAGCGTTATTTTTAGAAGTGTGCGCTCCATGCAAGAATAAGCCTGTCTGCTCAGATTTTTAACTTTACTTTGGAGAGACGGTGCCTTAGGGTTTGGCTTGACTTTAGTGATTGATGATTCATTGATATTACTTAAATGCCCAATTATCGGATTGCTCATGTTTCTACCCAGTGAGTTAATTGCTGTGAGCCCATTTGGAACTCGCGACCTTCCTGCCCAGGGAAGGGTTTGTGAGGTCTCCAGGGTGAAGCTTCATTTCCATCACCAGCCTGGGTATTTATTTCTTTTTTCTTGTTTTTGTTTTTCATTTATCTTAAAAAAAAAAAAAAATTTTTTTTTTTTTTTTAATGGGTATTCACTTTTGAGAGAGAGAGGGCAGGGGCACAGTGAGGGAGACACAGAATCCGAAGCAGGCTCCAGGCTCCGAGCTGTCGGCACAGAGCCCGACGTGGGGCTCGAACCCACGAACCGTGAGATCGTGACCTGAGCCAAAGCTGAACGCTTACGTCACCGAGCCACCCAGGCGCCCCGGGAGTGGGCACTTCCAGATCATTTGGTTTCAAGACATATGTTGGGCCAGGGCGGCATTTCTGATACAAGTGAGGGTGTAACATGGGGTCCCCCGACCCCCCGAGAGCCAGCTACCGAAATACAGCCCTGGGTGTCTATGCAGGCTGCTTGCGGAAGACGGTGACTCAGCGGGGCTCACACTGGAGCAAGCCTCCGTGACTGTGGCCACACATACAATTATAAAGCAAGTGTCATCATGTCTGATTCGTCACCAAGGGTCCGCCTCCATGCACACAGGCCCAAGTGTCCGGGATGGTAAGAGAACATGGCCCACGAACTATGAATTCCCATGAATTCCCAACGCATTAAACCAACACAGACCCCCCAGGGCCGTCCAGTGACCGGGAAGAAACCAGAAGCAGAAGATTGCAAAGCTAAGAGCAGTAAATGCCGGCCAGTCCTGGAGACCCTCCTTGCTGGCCAAAGGGTCATCGGTGATCAGCGAAAACTCGCGAACCCCGATACATGGCTTTGCCACAGCTCATCTGACAAAGTGGGGAGCAATGTACTGACGATGGAAATGACCCTGTTATATTCCTAGTAAACACAGGACACCTGGTACAGGGCCTCGCCTGAATTACAGGAAAATCTAGCTGCTGAAATCTGAAACCCTAATCCCGTAGCTAAACATCCATCAGAATTTTCTGCCTGCCCGCAAAGAGCAAACCTAAGTGGGCATATTTCCAGGCATCCAGCGATAGAAATATTTTCATCCCTGGCTGCGTCCACATTCAAAGCATTCCTACGTTGTTGAAAGGATTGCTTTCCGGAAGTCCTGGGAAGGCTTCTTCCAAGCATGTATTAAAACCCACCTGGATACTTCCAAAGTATGAGTTTACCTGAGTGAGAGATGCTATACAGACACGTATTTAACTCAAAAGTATAAATATGTATTTTTGCATATATAATATGCTTATGAATATAGACTGCCATTTCTGTAAAGGAATGCTTGTTGTTTAGAATATATGGATTAGAATTTATAGTAAAATACATTAGAATATATATTATACAATATTAGAATACAATGTATAATACATATCTAACATTATATATAACTTGTAACGTCTGAAGGCAGCTGAACATGTTTTTTTACTTGTTTAACTATCAATTTATTTTTTATTTTATTTTATTTAAAAAAAATTTTTTTAACGTTTTTATTTATTTTTGAGACAGGGAGAGACAGAGCATGAACAGGGGAGGGTCAGAGAGAGAGGGAGACACAGAATCGAAAGCAGGCTCCAGGCTCTGAGCTGTCAGCACAGAGCCCGACACGGGGCTCGAACTCACGGACCGCGAGATCGTGACCTGAGCCGAAGTCGGCCGCTTAACCGACTGAGCCACCCAGGCGCCCCTCAATTTATTTTTTAAAGTTTATTTATTTTCGAGAGAGACAGAGCGAGTGGGAGAGGGACACACAGAGAGAGAGAGAGACAGAATCTCAAGCCGGTTCCAAGATGTCAGCACAGATCCCAATGCAGGGCTTGGACTCACGAACCATGAGATTATGACCCGAGTGGAAATCAAGAGTCAGACGGTTAATTGACTGAGGCACCCCAATGCCCCTGAATATGTTTCTTAGAATAGAAATGTTAGAATGTATAATAAAATATATTAAAATATAAATAATAAAATACATTAGAATATATTACAGAATGTTAGAATATATATAATACCCAATATTATATATATATATACATACATATATATATAATGTATATTTATGTACATACAAGTTGTAAAGTCTTTGAAGGGCCATAAGCATGTCTTTTAGAATATCATAGTAGATGGGGCGCCTGGGTGGCTCAGTCGGTTGAGCATCTGAATTCGGCTCAGGTCATGTTCTTATGGTTCATGAGTTCGCGCCCCGTGTCGGGCTCTGTGCTGACAGCTCAGGGCCTGGAGCCTGCGTTGGATTCTGTGTCTCCTTCTCTCTCTGTTCCTTCCCCATTCATGTTCTGTCTCCCTCTCTCTCAAATATAAAACACAAAAACATTTAGAATATATAGAATACATGTCATAAAACACATTAGAATACATATTATAGAATATATCAGAATATAATATACACAGTATGTAATATAATAAGTATAAAGCCTGTAAAGGTAACAATATACTTTTTAATTAAATTTTTTTAAGTTTGTGTATTGTCTTTTGAGAGAGAAAGACAGTGAGAGCAGGGGAGGCACAGAGAGAGAGGGAGAGAGAGAATCCCCAGCAGGTTCTGTGCTGTCAGTGCAGAGCCTGATGCAGGGATCAAACCCACGAACCGTGAGTTCATGACCTGAGCCGAAACCAAGAGTCAGACGCTTAACCGACTGAGCCACCCAGGCACCCCCGTACTTTTAATTTTAACTCACTATCTCTACACTCATACACACACACATCACACATACGTATACACACACATATGTACAAGTATATACCTAACTCTTCCGAAAGAACGACACGTATCTATACTCCCGCTGGCTTAGAAAACTACACATTTATTCCTCTTGCATTGAACACCTGGACGGGGTGCTGCGTTAACCTCACGGTTCACGGGACTAGAGACAGGACCTCCTTGTTTGCACATGACAGAGTTCAGTGTGCCCTCCCCGCACCCAAACGTCATGTCGCAGCCCAGAGGCTGTACTGACTCCTTAATGCCTAGCTTACAGGGTTCTGTTTTTTTTTCTTTCTTTTGTCTTTCCGAGTCATATGCTGTGGTTTCTGAAGAACTTTTATGATCGTCCCGGATGAAAGCTGCTTTTGTACAGCAAGGTGTTGCCGAAGCTGGCCAGGATATTTATAGGAAGACGTAGGTATGTGGTCAGGCTCAGGGGTGGGAGAGGACCGAATCACGTCAACTGGGCCACCTGGCCTTATAATGATCCTGAAAGTTTTTCTGGAACCCTTGCTGCCTGGGTGCAATCGGAAAGGAAAAAAAGATGTCCCTGATTGAGCCAGACTTGACCACCAAGCTTAGTCCCCTAGCACCATCGCAGGGGCAAGTCCCCCGGGACCTTCCTGAACCCCACAACCCCTCCGCAGGGCAGGGCCAGGCAGGACCTGGTGCCCAGAGCCCCTCCTAGTTCCAGCCCGGTGCCCTCGGCCTGCTCAGGGCACGCATTTTTTTTTTTTTTCCACCTCTCTGGCAATAAGCGACCAGACCCAGCGCTCTGCCTAATGCCCTGGGGAAAATGCCACCCACAAAGTGTAGACGAAGGGTGGGGCGAAGCTGGCAGCCCGGGGCCAGAACACCACACCCAGAGCCGGGTTCTGGTTTCCTGTCGCCCCTCCCACTTGGCCAAGCCCGGCAGGCATGGCCTAGTCTCGGTGAAACGCTTCGCTTCTGACTTAGACGTGGCCTTGCCTTCTGGACCGGCCGCCCCTGCCCCCCCGAGCGGACAGGGTGGCCAGACACAAACAGGACGCGCCGTGACATTCCAAGTTCACATACACACTAGTCGTTTACTCTGGAAGTGTGCCCACATGGGATCTCGGACACGCTTAAACGGGGGCGGGCGGGTGGGTGTGGAGACGGAGCTGTAAATGCAAATGGCCTGGGGCGCCCTGCCTTCCTTCCCCACACTGTGCCTGGTGTCCTGAACACAGGGAGCCATCAGAGTTGGGGGCACTGCCTTCGGGCGTCCTAGCTCTTAAGTCTGGCTCTGGTTGCTTTTGTTTGGGAAATAATCATGGATTGTTAGCAAAGCTTGCGGGAAACTCACGGGGGGGGGGGTCCTGCGCGCTCGCCCCCCGCCCCTGCCCACCCCTTCCCCTCCACTCCCGCCAGCATCTTGTACCAGTTTGGCTCCCCCCCCCCCCCGCCCGGAACCAGGAAGCCGACCTGGGCGGGGTCTTAGGATTCGCCAGACCCGGCGAGCGCCCCAGGGGCCGCGCGGGCCGCGCGCCCTGGCGCACTCAGCTCCGGCTCCAGTTGGATCTTTTAAGTTTACTTTCGTGCCGGCCACGCCCTCCCGGTGCCCAGCCCGCCCCGCCTGCCAGCCTTCCGGGCGAGCTCGGCGGGGACCCCGGCCCCCGGGGCGCGCGAGGGGCGCGGCCGCCACCCCAGCGCCGCCCCCCGCGCGCCCCGGCCTGGCGGGGGCGCTCCGGGGCGCGGCGGGGGCGGAGCGCGGCGGCGGCGGCGGCGGCAGCGGGGACGCCCGGGTCCCCGGGCCGGGCGCGGGCGGGCGGGAGAGCGCGCGCCCCGCCCAGGCCGCTTCCGCCCGGCCCCCCTCCCTCGGCGCGCACGCTGCGCCCGCGCGGGTGGCCGCGACTCGGCGGCGAGGGATGAACCGGGACCCCGCGTCGCCCCCGCCGGCCCGTCCCGCCCCCCGCCTCGGCCGCACCGCCCCCCCCCCGCCCCCGCCGCCCCGCCGCCCCCCCCCCGGGCCCGCCCTCCGAGGCCGCCGGCTACTCCCACCAGCTGCTGCTGCTGCTGCTGCTTCAGTGAGCGCCGCCCCGCGCCCCGCCATTGTCCCCGCCGCTCCGCCGGGCCGCGGGGGACGCGCATGGGTGGACGCCGCTGATGCCGCCGCCGCCGCCGCGCCGCCCTCCGAGGCTGCGTCCCGCCGAGCCCGGCCCCGCGCTCCCCGGACTGGAGCGCGCCCCCATGGAGGCGCCCGGGCTGGCCAAGGCGGCCAAGGCGACCGAGCCCGAGGCCCCGGGGGGCCGTGCCGACGCCCCCGACGGCGCGCCCGCGCTCTGCCCCAGCCCCGAGGCGCCCTCGCCGGAGCCCCCCGCCTACCGCCTGCAGGACTTCGACACGCTGGCCACCGTGGGTGAGTAGGGCGCGCGGGGGACCCTGCCCGGGGGACGCTGGCATCAGACAAAGGGCGCGCGTGTGCCGTCGCCCGGCCGCCCCCCTGACCGGCCCTGGCCGCTCGCGTCTGCGCGGGGAGTCCCGGCCGTGCGCCCCTGGCCCCTGTGGGCGCCCCGAGACCCGGAGCCAGTCCCCTTCCAGCCCCCCGCGAGCCTCCCCGCCTGCGGGGCGCCCGGGCCCCGCGCCCCAGAAACCCCTTTAGGTAGGACTCCCGTCCCCCGGCCGCCCCCGGTGTCCGTGGCACCCGACGTCACGAAAGTTCCTGGGGGGGGGGTCACCTCACGTTGGGGTCGTCACCCGCCCTCCCAGCCAGGGGCCCCGAGCGACCGAGGCGGCGGCCACACGCACCTGCACAACTCTTTCTGGGCAGCGTCCCTGTGCCCAGCGTCAGGATGCTTCCGCGTAGACCTCACCGGGTGCTTGGCGGGGACAGGTCCCGGGCGCCCGTCACGGGGCGGGCGGGGGGCGGCGAGGGACACGGACGCCTTCGGCGCCTGAAAGTTGGGGCTCCTTCCCGGACACTGATTTCCCTTTGTCCCGTCCCTTTGACTTGCATGGAATTTCCAGCGAGTTCCTTGGGCGCGCGGATCCCCGGACGCGCTGGCTTATGGGGCCGCCCCGAGTGGGGTCAGAAAACCCCGACCGCCCGGCGGTGCCGGGTTCAGGTTGTGGACACCCATCACCTGCCTGTGGCCACTTAGCACGTCTTCCTGCCCACAGGGTTCGGGGGACGTGCGCTTTGTCAGAAAGCGCGTGGGGAAGGGGCCGTGTCACCCTGGGACAGGGTGTTCGGGGACTTTCCTGGGTCCCCTAAGCCTGTTTTGGGAAGGAGGAAGCTGGGCGGGGAATCAGGAAGCCTTGAACTCGAGGTCGTGGCCTAGGGTCGGTCGCGCCGGCAGACGCAGCCACAGACCTTCTCTTTTCCCTCCGGGGGCCTCCCCCTGCCCTGTGCACTCGGCTGTGAGGAAGGGTCTCCAGGAAACCCGATTTCGGGCGGACGGCCCGGGTCGCACGTCCTCTACCTCTCCTTGCTTGCCTGTCGCTGTTTCCCTCATCCTTCTGTCTGTCTCTCTGTGCCCGTCTCCCTCCCTCCCTCCCGGAAGCCGGCTGGTGGAAAAGCGCGCTGTGTTTTGCAGGGGGCAGCAGGGCGGCCGGGAACGCGGGCCAGTGCGGTGACCCCGGGGGTATGTGGAAATCCGAGTGAACAATGGAAAGTTGCTGGGGGACCCGCGGAGCCTTGGCACGCAGAGCCACCCATTGTATTGCTTCTGGGCACAGGCATGGCTCTATTGTCAGACGGGCCCCGGCCACGGGCCAGGACCCGCGGCAGGGTGTGGGCGGGCTGTGGACCTGACCTCTCCTGCCGCCTGCAGTCACGCGGGGCCCCGTGGGCATAGGTGCCCAGCCGGTCGTCTTGTCCTTAAAAATAGAAGGTCGCCGCCTTTGGGGATGGAGAGGGGCGGCTGTGGGAGGGTGACTGCTTCCCTCCAGCTGCCTCTTGGCCTCTCCTACTGGGGACGAGGCTCCTTCCTCAAGGATAACTTCCTGCGGGCTCCAGGGGTGTGGACGGAGAGCTGGGGGCGCGTGTTCAGCTGTCAGGTTACAGAGCGTGGTCAGGGGCCCAGGGTGTGTGTGTGAGAGAGAGAGACAGACAGACAGACCCAAGTATGTGTATGTGAGAGACCCAGGGGGGTGTGAGTGATGGAGGTGTGTGCAGTTTCTGTGGTGTGGTATCTAACCTTGTGCTTCAATACTGAGGAACGTGAACCTGAGCCCGCTCGGCCCCGGAGACTAAGCCTGGAGGGACCCCCCGGCCGTCCCGCCCCGGCCGTCCCGTCCCGCAGCCCGTGCGTGTCCCTTCCAGCTCCCGACGTAAGGTGCAGTGGGTCCCAGGGGGACGAGCAGCTGGGCGACCTCACGGGGCCCCAGGCCACACGGGCACCCATAGACCATCTCTATGCGCTTTTCCTCGTGAGAGTGCAGTCCTTCGTGACGGGAACCCACCCTACACCCTACACGCGGAGGGAGCGCTCCCCAGACACCCCCAAGCCCTCCGCACCTCTGTTTTCCACCAACGTGCCCACGCCCAGAACCTTCTGTGCAGGATGATTCCGGACGGGAGGGCACAGCCCGGCTCCGCCCCGGAGGAGGTTTCCCTTCATGGTCGTGGCACACAGTGTGGGTTCCCGTTGCCCGTCTCCCCTTGGGTGTGTGACTCACTCTTGTCCTCCCCCCGACCCTGCCGTGTTTTCACCCGTCACTTGTGCCTGCCAGCTGGGTGCTCCGAGGGGGCGGGGGCGCCCACGGGACAGGACTGCCGAGTCCCCGTCGCAGGTCTGGCTTCGGCTCAGGTCATGATCTCGCGGTTCATGAGTTTGAGCATCAGGGCTCCGTGGTGACAGCTCGGAGCCTGGAGCCTGATTTGGATTCTGGGTCTCCCTCCCTCTCTGCCTGTGTCGCGCTTGCCCTCTGCCTCTCTCGCTTTCTCAAAAATAAATAAAACAATAAAAAAGTAAAAAATATACATACATGTTTTGAAACAACTATACACTCGCAGGAATCCCCAAATCCGTCCCGTGCACCCTTGGCAAAGCTTCCGTGCATCTTGATTCCTTCTTGGCCCAAGATCCCAACCAGGATGTTGCCTTTGGTTCAGTCGGAGAGACCGTGGACCCCGTGCAAGGCGTCCCAGTTTCTGCAGGCACGGCTTTCAGATTCTGCGGTGGATGCATTTCTCTCCAGTTTTACCCTGTGCGTTTATTCCCCTATTTATTTATTCATTAAAAAAATTTTAGTGCTATTTTTGAGAGAGAGCGAGAGCAGAGGAGGGGCAGAGAGAGGAGACACAGAATCCGAAGCAGCTCCAGGCTCTGAGCTGTCAGCACAGAGCCGACGTGGGGCTCGAACCCACGAACTGTGACATCGTGACCTGAGCAGAAGTCAGGAGCTGAACCGACTGAGCTCCCCAGGCGCCCCCATCCTGTGCATTTCTATGGCGACCAACACCCCCAAGTGGAGGCCAGGGCGAATTCCCTTCACACAGCCTGGGGGCTCATGGTCACCACCTGCTATTTGCTTCGTTCACACGTGGCACAATCACAAAGTTGTATTTCCTTAAGATCGAGGACACCTTGTCCGTGAATCACTGACTGTAGGCGGATCTGCCTAAAGTCCTGGCAATCATTTTGCTTCCCCACCGATAGGACTTTCTCCCGCGCTCTCGCTTCCCCCAACTTGGCCCTAATCCCGCTCCCGCTGCCCTGGGCTGTGTGTCTCCCATAAGGGAGCTCATCGCAGCCCCGGGGGGACCCCAGCGTCACAACCTCGCCTAATCTTAAACACGTTCCCAAGGCCCACCTGCAAATGTGAATGCCATGACGCTGGGGGGCACGGCGGGGACACAAACATTCATCTGCGTCAGTGCGTAACTCCCTCCATCCCCCTCCCCCAGCCCCTGCCTCGGGACGGGGACGTGGGAGGTCATAGACGACTCAGCACGGCGCTCGCTGCCTCTCGAGTTTACGCTGCGCTGAGACGGGTGCACGGTGGGTACCATTGGCGGGAGGAGAGCAGCGTCGTGGGATCGGGGCCACGGCACGCGGAGGGCACCGTGGGGTCCGCCGTTCCCAGGAGGAGATGTTTGATCGAATCCTGGAAGGTGAGGCAGGGGCTCCCTTGCGGACAAGACCGCGGGCACCGTGGCTGGTCCTCAGGCTTGGGCCGCGTCACGATCCCCTGCAGGGCCGAGGCCGGCCCCGCCCTGGAGATTTTTCCTGGGTCCCCTCCCTTGAGCCAGAGCCTGTGACTCTGCATTCCTCACAAGTCCCCAGCGATGCTGCCGGTCCAGAATGTGCTCTGGAACCCCAGGGCCACCTCGGGGCCCCGTGCACGTGTTCCAGAAGCTCTCAGGAGGTCCTGTGGCCGGTGTGGGGCCGGGCAAGCCGGGACCGGGAGGCACAGAGCAGGGCTGGCTGGGTGTGAGCACTGGGGGAGGGGCTGCAGGATCTTGAGCTGTGACCGCATCTCCCGTGGGTTCAGAGGTTTTTGTTGGGGCTTGTTGGGGGCAGAGGCTTGGGAGCATGCACCCTTGAGGATGTGGTGGATGGTGGTGTTTAGAATCGGGGACATCTTACCAGGTGCTCAACTTCTGGGACCATTTGGAGGTTGAACCCAGACGATTTGCTGTGTGAAAGTGACCGTATTAGCCCAGTAGAGCCGCTGGGAGACATTGCCACAGAGTGGGCGGCTTAAACCGCAGACCTTGGTCTCTGGAAATTCTGGAGGCTGAAGGTCTGAGGTCAGGATGCGGGCTGATTGGGTTTCTGGTGAGACTTTGCTTCCTGTTTCGCAGATGGCCATTTTCTCATCGTGTCCTCACGTGGGCTTCACGTGCAAGCAGAACGGGTAGGGGTGGGGACAGGATGCGTCCTCCCGTGTCTCTTCCTACAGGGACACTTAGAAGGGGTTCTGTTGGGTGAGGACCTCACCGTTAGGACCTCATTTCACGTTTGTTTCTTCCTTAGAAACTTCGTCTCCAAATACAGTCACACTGGGATTTATGTCTCAAAGACGTGAATTTTGCAGGGGGGAGGGGACGCAGACATTCCGTCTGCAGCAGTGACTTAGAGAACTAAGTCATGAGTAGCTTCAACTCCAAGGTTTTTGGGTTAAATAATGGGAAAGCTGGTGCTGCATCAGGCAACGCAAGGTGGGCTGTGGATACATCTGTGTTTGAGAGAGAATCACCACGTCATCACCATCACCTCTGTCTATGCTTGTCCCTGACACCTGCCCACATCCTACCTCCTCCATCATGTTTATCATCTTAACCACCACCATCGTCACCAACACCATCATCATCATGGCCACGGTGACCACCAACACCAACCCTATCGTCATCATGACCATCATCATCATGGCCATGGTGACCACCACCACCAACCCGATCATCATCACCAACACCATCATCCCCACCATCGTCACCAACACCATCATCAGCATGACCATGGTGACCACCAACACCAACCCTATCGTCATCATGACCATCATCATCATGGCCATGGTGACCACCACCACCAACCCGATCATCATCACCAACACCATCATCCCCACCATCGTCACCAACACCATCATCATCATGACCATGGTGACCACCAACACCAACCCTATCGTCATCATGACCATGTCACCATGACTCACGACCACCACCACCAACCCGATCATCATCACCAACACCATCATCCCCACCATCGTCACCAACGCCATCATCAGCATGGCCATGGTGACCACCAACACCAACCCTATTGTCATCATGACCATGTCACCATGACTCACGACCACCACCACCAACCTGATCATCATCACCAACACCATCATCCCCACCATCATCACCAACGCCATCATCAGCATGGCCATGGTGACCACCACCACCAACCCTATCGTCATCATGACCATGTCACCATGACTCACGACCACCACCACCAACCCAATCATCATCACCAACACCATCATCCCCTCCATCATCACCAACACCATCATCCCCACCTTCCCTTCAACACCTGCCTGCATCCTCCCTCTTTGTACCCTCTTTGTCATGATCACCGTGGTCCTCGTCACTTCCGACACTCATGAAACTCTTTTCAATTGAAATTCACGTGACATAAGGTAATTTGGCAGTGAACAAACCAGAGAGCATTCGGCACATTCCCAATATGCAACCCTCCCTTCTGTCTTGTTCTTAAACAGTTCTGTCGCCCCAGAAGGACACCTTCTATGCATTCAGCAATCACTCTTTGTTCCCCTTCCCCCTGCCCTTGGCAACCACCCGTCTACTTTCTGTCTTGATGGGTTTGTCTATTCTGGACGTTTCATGTAAACGGAATCATACAGGATGGGGCCTTTCTTAATTTGTTTCTTTCACTTGCATGATGTTTTTGAGTTTCGTATGTATAGGTAGTATATTTCAGTATTTCATTCTTGTTTATGATCAAGTAATATTTCATGGGATGGATAGACTACATTTTTTTTTTTTTTTTTTTTTTACCCTGTCGTTTGAGTTTGCCTGGAGAAACAGCACTGCAGACGGGCGGCTTCAGCAACAGACATTTATTGCTTCACAGTCCCGGAGGTCCCGGAAGTCCAAGATCCAGGTGTGGGCGGGACCAGTTTGTTTTGAGGCCTCTCTCTTGGGCGTGTAGACACCATCTTCTCTCTGTGCCCTTACATGGCCTTCCCTCTGTGTGTGTCTACGTCCTAATCTTCTCTTATGAGGACACCTGTCCTACGAGGTCAGGGCCCGCGATACTGACCTCCTTTTACCTGAATCCCCTGTTTTAAGACCCCATCTCGGGGCGCCTGGGTGGCGCAGTCGGTTAAGCGTCCGACTTCAGCCAGGTCACGATCTCGCGGTCCGTGAGTTCGAGCCCCGCGTCAGGCTCTGGGCTGATGGCTCAGAGCCTGGAGGCTGTTTCCGATTCTGTGTCTCCCTCTCTCTCTGCCCCTCCCCCGTTCATGCTCTGTCTCTCTCTGTCCCAAAAATAAATAAACGTTGAAAAAAAAAAAAAAAAGACCCCATCTCCAAATACAGCCACCACAACCCTTCAACCCTCAAGGTGCCTTGTGCATTCAGGTAGCACCTCTAGCAAAACTCTGCATGGGGTGTGGACGTTCTTTAGTCCTTGGGAAGGGATGGCTGGTGACAGGTGTTACTGGTTCCCCGGGGACCCTGGGTGCCACTTGTGGATCTGGGATGCTGCGCGTTCCAGGGGCTTTCCTGGGGCGCTCTGTGGGTCTGCTTCACGCTCCACCGAGAAGGGCGAACGTCCACCCCATCTGGTGGGATGTCTGTGGGACCTGGTGTATAAATCTGGGTCCCTCCACGTCTTGGGAAGTCACCTTCCGTGGCTTCCACGCCGTGTGGTCGGGCAGCCCAACTTTCTCATTCCTTTTTTTTTTTTTGTTTGGAAAACGTTAAATTTTTTATTTTTTATTTTTTTTAATTAAAAAAAACTTTTTTAATTAAAAAAATTTCTTTTTAATGTTTATTTATTTTTGAGACAGAGAGACAGAGCATGAACAGGGAGGGTCAGAGAGAGAGGGAGACACAGAATCTGAAACAGGCTCTGGGCTCCGAGCTGTCAGCACGGAGCCCGATGCGGGTCTCCAACGCACGGACCGCAAGATCATGACCTGGGCCGAAGTCGGACGCTCAACCGACTGAGCCACCCAGGCGCCCCTTTTTTTTATTTTTGAGAGAGAGAGACACAGAGAGGGAGACACAGAATCGGAAGCAGGCTCCAGGCTCCCAGCCGTCAGCGCAGAGCCCGCGGGGCTGGAACTCAAACCGTGAGATCATGACCTGAGGCCAAGTTGGACGCTCAACCGACTGAGCCACCCGGGCGCCCCTCTAATTCTTTTTTTTTGAAAAATTTTTTTTTATTATAGTGATATAACATAAAATTCACCATTTTAACCAATTTTAAGCGTACAACTCAGTGGCATTAAATTATTCACAGTAGTATGCAACCATCACCACCCCCTACTTCCAACACTCCCGTCGCCCCCAAGCGAAACCCCACACCCGTTAAGAAGTCACGCCCTCGTGTCTCCCTTCTTGAGACCCTGCTAACCTCTTCATCGTTTTCTGTCCCTATGAAACCCCTGTTCCAGGAACTTCCTATCAGTGGAGTCCTACGGGTTAATCCTCATGGGCTGCTTTCTTTCTCTCAGTGTAACGCCTTCAGGGGTCATCCACGTTGTAGCCTGTGGTAGTGCCTCATCCATGCTTTTGCCCTGCCTTTCTTCTTCTTTCACTACTGGAGAGTGGTCAGTGCACTTACGAACCAACAGTGTGTTAGGGTTGGCGCTCAGGGCTGAGTGACCGGACAGAAACCATGCCTCCCCAGCACCGTATTCCCAGCTCCGTATTCACTAAATGGGTAGAGTTTCCTGATGCCTGTGGGCCTGGCTCTTCATCCCCACATTTTGCCCACATGGTCCTCGAGCAGGGGTCAGTGAAGGGCTGGGACGCTCCGTGGTCGAGGCGGTCACGCGCCAGATTCACTTTTTCACGTAGTGCGGTGGGTGTGTGTTGGGTTTTATTGTGTCCTTTGAGGAGGGCTGTGGAGCTTCAGCCATGAGCACGAGTGTCTGCTGTCCTTTGGCATCAGCTAGGAAGTAGGCACGCCTCACCAAGGCGAGCATCGCCAACATCATCGTGGCCATCATCATCGTGGCCATCATCATCGTGGCCATCATCATCCTCATCATCGCTTCCCAAGCGTGGTGCAGGCTCGTCATTTCAGGGACGGATGGTGGTGGTATTTGTCTGGATTTGGAGCTTGTGCCATTCAGTAGGTCTTGAATCTTCCGCATATGCTTTTCTGGAGGCCGCTGAAGAGTCTTCACCACCACCCCCTGCCCCGCCTCTTTGTTCCATCTCCTGGTTTGGGAGTTGGGGTGCGGGGAGGGGTCCCAGAAAGCCCACCGCAAGGTCATCTCTGCTTACTCTCCCATTGTGATCACTCTCGGGGGCCTTGTCTCTACATGAGTCTTCCACGACTGCTCTAACAACTTACTTCACACTTAGTGGCTTAAAATAACACGCATATTTTAAATCCCACAGCTGCGCAGGTTAGGAGTCTGAAGGCAGGTGCCCCTGGGTTCACATCAAGGGTGAGCGGGGCTGCGTTCCCTTCCGGAGGCTCCAGGGAGAGTCCGGTTCCTTGCTTTCTACAGCTTCTAGATGCTGCCCGCCTTCTTTGGCTCATGACGCCTTCGTCATCTTCTAGCGCAGCATAGTTGGGTCAGGTCTCACGGTTCCGTGTCTCCGTTGTTGCTTGCTTCCCTGCCTCCCTCTCCCACTTGTAAGGACTCACCCACCGCACCGATGATCATCTCCCTATTTCGAGTCACGACTTAGTGTGTAATTAGCACCGGGAAACTCAGTTTACCCTCTGCCATGTAAACTAACATTCACACGTTCTGGGGATTTGGGTGACAGGTAGCACGTTGGTGGTGAAGGCATTACTCTGTCTCCAGCACCCGCTTAAGTCGCACCAGCTTAGAGAGTGGAGTGGGGTGGGGCGGCTGTGTTCCTGCCTGGCCTTCCCCCTTCTCCAGTCGCACCGACTTCCCTAAATGGACAAACCGCATTAACAATAAAACTCTTCCATTAGGAGGAGAAATGCTAGGTCTGATTAGCTATGCATGAAGTTCTAAGTGGGTGTGTGTGTGAGTGAGAGACGGGGGCGGGGGGGGGTGGAGAGACAAGGGATTCATTGAGTTAATTGACCATCTTACCTCTGTGCCCTCCTCTGCCTGGACTAATTGCCACCTCTGTGGGACCCGTCCCCTGCGCTGGGCAAGCAAAACCAGTTCTCCTGTTACAAGGGAGCCTTGGTGGTGGCGTTGCTCAAAGCGGAGGTGACACCACCTTCCCTTCTAGAAGCTTCAGTCCGGTCCCGGATGCACAGTCAGACACGCAACTCTGAACCGGACGGAAGGCTCGCCACATGGCATCCCAGAAGCAGAGCTCGTGTCCACCTGGAGGAGTGAGATCAGGAGGACAGACACGATTGTTGGCGAGGAGTCTAGAGCTGCTTGACTGATTTGATAACACGGACACTTCTTTTGGCTTCACTTGCCAGGCTCTGTTCTCCGAGTTAGCTCGTAAGACAGTAACACCACCAACACGAGGAAAGCCTGTAAGGAGCTAATTCCGGGAGCCTTTTCCCCTGCTTGGGAATAGGGGTCTCCGCGTCTATGCCGGGTGGGATGGACCCCGTGGGCCATTTCTGCCTCAGCGTTAGGGCACTTACATGGGAGTCCAGTTGGCATTCGGATTCCATTTGAAGAGGAGACAACGCGGTCCTTAGCCGCCCGATGCCTTCGAAGTTGGCCAGCGATTTGTCCTTTCAAGCCTCCCGAGCTCCGAGACGCGCCCCAGCAGGGCACCTGTATCAGGGATGTAAGTGGTGCACATTCCGGGGTGCAGATGCCTCCCTGCTCCTCCTGCCACGAGGCCAAGCAGAGACGTTCTTCAGGGTGGGGGGCCTCCAGCCCCGCGGGTCAACCGTGTCCGGGTAGGAGTTTCCTGTGGGACCCTTCTGGGCGATCCTTCCAGCTCAGGTGTCCCGTGGGCTCCCCAAGACCTGCTTGGAGCTTCCCATGCCGCTCAGGGCAGGAAGCCTGCCGAGGCTGGACCTGGGGCGTCCCAGGACACCTCCCACCTGGGTGGTTCCATGCTTGAGACAGACATCCACCTTGGGTACAGCGTGTTCTGTGCCACAATGCGTGGAACTTCAGGGTCATATTGAAATTCATACTGGCCTTTCCGCCAGTAGCCGAGGAAGGGTACCGTCCCCCAAGATCCCTGCCGAAATGGACGAGTTGCTGCCCGCCCGTCGCACCCGCTGCCCCATTGTCTTGCGCGGCTCTCGTGTGCGGAAATTACAGTCCTTGTCTTGAGGTGGTTCGTTTGGACATATTCTTGACGAGGCAGCTCATCAAAGAGGTTCGGAGGGCAACCCCCAGAGAGTTCTTTTAAAGTGGTTGACGATTAATTTGGCGGATGATTTCATCCTGCTGCATCATTATCTCGGGAGCCACTCCACGGAACAAAGGGCCGCGCACATGTGGGGCCGGGTGGGCCAGCAAGAGCTGGGGCTCCGAGAAAGAGGGCCTTTGTCATGCTCGGGGCCCCCGGGATGGGACTGCGGAGGGCGGACAGAGGCAGGACTGTGTGTGTGCCCGGGCGTGCCTGCTGGGGGGCGTGTAGCTGGGCCGTCGGCCGGAGGATTCTGGGCCAGCTTATGTTTGGGACAACCTCAAAGGAAATCATTCTGCAGAGTCGGAAATCTAGCTGGGAGTGATTACTCCCAACCGAAAGGGCGTTAAAATGGTAACGTGTCCAGAATTTCCCCTTCCTGGGCCCCGGATCCCGTTATCCTTACACTTTCAAGAAAAAGCAGGGGTATGTACAAAATAAAATTGGTAATGAATGGGGTGCCCGGGTGGAGGCGTTGGATAAGCATCTGACACTTGATTTCGGCTCAGGTCGTGCTCCCGCGGTTCATGGGTTCGAGCCCCCCCCGCGTCGGGCTCTGCTCTGACAGCTCAGAGCCTGGAGCTTGCTTCGGATTCTGTGTCTCCTCTCTCTGCACCTCCCATGCTCATGCTCTGTCTCTCTCTGTCTCTCAATAATAAATAAACTTAAAAAAAAAAACCCTAAAATCAGGAATGACTCCCCAGTCCCCGAATAGTCGAGTTATATTGTCAGGTGATTTTACTTATGAAGGCTTTTCTGTCTTTGGTCGGTATCTTTTTTTTTTTTTTTTTTTTTAATTTATGATTCTACTTATTTATTTTTTTTTTTATTTTTTTTTTTTTGGTTTACATCCAAGTTAGTTAGCATGTAGTGCAACACTGATTTCAGGAGTAGATTCCTTAATGCCCCTTCCCCATTTAGCCCATCCCCCTTCCCACAACCCCTCCGGCAGCCCTCTTTGTTCTCTGTATTTAAGAGTTTCTTATGTTTGCTCCCCCTCCCTGTTTTTATATGATTTTGGCTTCCCTTCCCTTGTGTTCATCTGTTCTGTGTCTTAAAGTCTTCCTATCGTGAAGTCGTATGACGTTTGTCTTTCGCTGACTAATTTCACGTCGCATAATACCCTCCAGTTCCCTCCACGCGGTTGCCAACGGCCTTTGGTCGATATCCTTAAACAGTTCAGTCTTTTATTTTGGGAACAGAGCCCAATGTGTCCATTGTATTGATCTTTTCCAAGAACCAGCTTGCTTTTTCTTCGATTCCCCGCCCCCCGCAGTCGACTTCCTGTTTTCAATTTCATGGATTTCTACTTGCTTCTTGTTACTTTCTTTTGTCTGCTTGGCTTGTCTTTCCTCTTCTAGCTGTTTGTTTTTCTTTCTTCCTTCCCACTTCCTTGATGGCTCTCATTTTCTATGTTCTCTCTGCTCACCCCAAGTGTCTTCTTTTGATCAAGATTCTGGCTGCAAGAAGGTTGCTGGGAAGATTGCTCAGAAATGCCCAGCCCTTCCTGGATTCACAACCGCCTCCCGGGGCGCCCCTTGGTGCCCCCACCTCCTGTGGGGGGCTCGAGTCTGCTCCTTGGAAGCTCGTGGCCCGTTGGTCTTTGCACGGGGCCGTGCAGTTCTCGTGGGCTCGGGGTGTCACTCCCAGCTGGGGCTGGCGTCGGCCTGGCTTCCTGCCACCACACAATTACCCACCCTCTGCTGCTTCCCCCTCGCACAAGCCGCGAAAGGGGGTGTGAGGAAAACAAGTCAGCGGCCACCTGCTCCAGAAACGTGATCCCCAAATGCGCTGCATCTCAGGACAGCTGCTCTGAGTCCCGGGGGGCTTATCTTCCTTCACAAGGAAAAGTAGAGGGGCGCCTGGGGGGGCTCACAGTCAGGTTAAGCGTCTGATTTTGGCTCAGGTCAGGATCTCACGGTTCGCGGGTTTCGAGTCCCGCGTCGGGCTCTGGGCTGACGGCTCAGAGCCTGGATCCCGCTTCGGATTCTGTGTCTCCCTCTCTCTCTGCCCCCTCCTGCACTCCCTCTCTCTCTCTCTCTCTCTCTCTCTCAAAAATACATAAACATTCAAAAATTAAATAAAAAAACAAAAGAGGAAACAGTTGAGTAACACTGCCATCCGGCTGGAGTGAGTCTAGGCGTGAACTTGAGAACACCGTTCAGAGCTTGCGATGTTGGCGTCAAAAGCCATCAATGGGAAGCTTTGACAGGTTGCTCTGTGGTCTGGACTCTTTCACCTCTTGTATCAGCAGGTGGGGGTCCCTACCTTTAAAGGTGAAAACCTACCGTTTTTTGTTAAGTTGGGTTAGGTATTTTGTGGCGTGTTTTTCTTCTCACGTTCGTTAGCGCACGGGACGTGTGCACACGGTCTTGAGTGGAGGATACGCAGCGGAAGGGGTTTGGCTGATTGGGGACGTCCCTTCGGGCACTCGACATACTGTCCTTCTTCGGATTTTGGCCAACAGGGCGGCTCCACCGAGACCGGCTGCCACATTATATGGGGAAGCAGCGTCCGGCTCCAAAGCTGGGTGCCCGGGGGTTCTTCCTCAGCAGAACAGGTGGTCCCCTGCTCCACCCCAAAAGGTGGCTTGGAAATTGTGCCTTTGGACGGTCCTTGTTCCCGAAGCGGTGTCCCATACCACGGCTGGGCATCCGGGCTTCTTCACTGAACGTCACACGCTGGTAGGAAAACATACAGCAGGCGTTTGATAAAATTCGCCATTCGCCAAGGGAATGAATAACTCCGTAGTGCAGAGAGCAGTCCTGTTCGATGCGTTTGCTTGACAGATGGCACATGTCACGGGACGGGGGAGGCGATAAGACAAGGTGAGTGGCATATCAAAACCTCTTGAGGGAATTGGGATATTGTCTCTGAGAGACGGTTGTGAGGGGGACGTATTGCATCACACATTCTCCAGGGGCACCTTTGGTCCCGGAGGAAAGGTTGTGCTTTGACGCGGGAAGCCTTGGGAGCACGCTCCGTGGAAGGCATCCTGCATCCGGCTGTGATACGCAGGGTGGCGTGCTGTTTGCTCGAGACTTTCTGAATGCCCGGATTTCGTGCGTGGGGCCCTTTAACGATCGCCACGGACGTGTTACCGCAGGGTGACAAGGGCGCATCGTAAAACCTTACAAACGAAACGTTTGTGTCCTTTGCAGAGCAGAAACTAACCGATATCGAACATATACCTTCGTCGTGTTCGCAGAACTGTGCCGGGTGCAGAATACTCCCATTTAACGCCCCTTGGAGGACCTTGGCGGTTGCATGATGGGTCGCCATGGGGAGCCCAAGATAGTTTTCCAAGTGGGGCCCGGGACCCGCGGGGCTCCCCTGAGAACGTCTCAGGGAAGTGCATGGGGTCACGCCTCCATTCACCATAGCACGAAAATATCCTTTGCCCTTTTCCTCTCTCCATCTTGCCGGGGAGTGTCTGGTGGTTTCCGGAGGCTTCCTGAAGGGTGCTGATGTCATCTCTGGCCACCAGTGGGGTGCACTAGGTCGCTCTTGTGTGTTTTCTATATTTGTTTTCCTCGCTGATACGGGTTACGCTCTCCAGATAGTAACACACCCGCAGGCCAACAACGCAAGCATCGTTTAGAGTCCTTGATCTGTTGCCAGGGTGCCGAAGAATCCCGAGATCAGGGCATTTGACGACTGCTGTTCCAAGCCAACGCCCGGTCTCAGAGGATCTTGAGTGGGCACCGGAATGCAATGACCGATTCATGGCGATTTGCGTATCTGGCGACTCTTCAGAACATGAAATGCTTCCTTGCGTCCAAAGAACGTGCGTTGAATTTGTTGGGTTACATCTTCCGTCCAACCAGCCGACGTGGTCACTGGTGCTCACAATTGGATCCTACCGATTGCGTTGCTTCCTTCCAGCCCTGGATGTCCCCAATGCATCGCGGTTTGGAGTTCGCTTCACAGAGGCGTTACTTAGAGAAAGCGGTTGTTAGCACGTCCTTGTCCTGCGTGCAAGGAACCCGTAACGCTTCATTGGGGGACGCGAAAACACAGGATTTCAAGAATCGCACGAACGCAAATAGCTCTAAGAAAAGGTCAGTGTTTGGAAGGATTATAATCAAGGGTGCCAAGAAGGAGCTAGCGATTTGATAACACATGTTCAGTGCCGAGTAGGATCTGGGTAAACACGACCGCGGCGGGGACGCAGGGCTTCTGGGCCCGCTCCGAGATAATGCTTCGCTCTGAGAGCCACCCCCGCTCCCCATGCGCACTCCCTTGTGGAAACTTTGAGAGTCACTCTCTCTGGTATCGTCTCATCTTAAACGTGGCGGTGGAGGGGGGGGGGGAGACCGCAGACCTGATGTTTATCAGCAGGTTGCACTGTGCGAGGCATTAAGATAACAAAAGACATGTGATCCCAGCAGAAGCCGATCATTCAGGGAACCCAGGAGAAGCTTGATTAAAACAAAAAGAGGAACACGGGAGACGTTTGACACATGAGACTTACGTGGAGTCCCCCTTTTAGAGAAGTTGAAGATACTGTTCCCATCAGCGAAAATAGGATGTGACCGTAAAAGAGAAGCAGCTTTAAATAGGATGGCTGAAAATTTAAATGATTAAAGAAGAAAAGTCTCAAAGATCGAAGGGTGATCTTGGCCATGCTTGTGACTTCGGTCGGTGGGAGCCGTGGGCTCCCAGACGCACACCTGTAACCTACATCTTTCTCTTGAGTGAGCACTGGACTGGAGAGCGTGTGTCCAAAGCAACGCCCATTGAGGGGTCCTTGTCTCCCCACCATCCAGGAGTGTCTTCCTGTGGCCCTCCTAGCAAATCACTGCGAACACACAGATTTGTGTTCCCATGGTTGTGGAGACCAGAAGCCTGAGATCCAGGCGGGATAGGGTTGCGGTGATCCAGGCAGGGGGGCGGGGGTGGGGGGCAGAGATGCTGAGGTCCAGGCGGGGCAGGACCACAGTCCCTCCAGAGGCTCCAGGGGAGGGTCCTCCCTGCCTCTTCCAGCTTCTGGGGCTCCAGGCGCCCCTGGGCTCGTGGCCGCGTCCCTCCCGTCTCTGCCTCCCCCTTCACGCGGCTTCTCCTCTGTGTCTGTGTCTCTCCTCTTCTATCCTTTATAAGGACACAAATATTGGATAAGTGCCCACCCTACTGGCGTCCTTTGATTCCATCTGCTCCTTCCCTTCCTCCCCTGCCTCCTTCACTGCCTCCCTCACCCCCTTCCCTTCCTCCCTCACCCCCTTCCCTTCCTCCCTCACCCCCTTCCCTTTCTCTGTCACCTCCTTCACTTTCTCCCTCACCCCCTTCCCTTCCTCCCTCACCCCCTTCCCTTCCTCCCCCACCTCCTTCACTGCCTTCCTTCACCTCCTTCACTTCCTCCCTCACCCCCTTCCCTTCCTCCCTCACCCCCTTCCCTTCCTCCCTCACCCCCTTCCCTTCCTCCCTTACCTCTTTCCCTTCCTCCCCCACCTCCTTCACTGCCTTCCTTCACCTCCTTCCCTTCCTCCCTCACCCCCTTCCCTTCCTCCCTCACCCCTTTCCCTTTCTCCCTCACCTCCTTCCCTTCCTCCCTCACCTCTTTCCCTTCCTCCCCCACCTCCTTCACTGCCTTCCTTCACCTCCTTCCCTTCCTCCCTCACCTCCTTCCCTTCCTCACCCCCTTCCCTTTCTCTGTCACTTCCTTCACTTTCTCCCTCACCCCCTTCACTTCCTCCCTCACCCCCTTCCCTTCCTCCCTCACCTCTTTCCCTTCCTCCCCCACCTCCTTCACTGCCTTCCCTCACCTCCTTCACTTCCTCCCTCCCCCCCTTCCCTTCCTCCCTCACCTCTTTCCCTTCCTCCCTCCCCTCCTTCCCTTCCTCCCTCACGTCTTTCCCTTCCTCCCCCCCCTCCTTCACTGCCTTCCCTCACCTCCTTCCCTTCCTCCCTCACCTCCTTCCCTTTCTCCTTCACCTCCTTCCCTTCCTCCCTCACCCCCTTCACTTCCTCCCTCACCTCTTTCCCTTCCTCCCTCACCTCCTTCCCTTCCTCCCTCACGTCTTTCCCTTCCTCCCCCACCTCCTTCACTGCCTTCCCTCACCTCCTTCACTTCCTCCCTCACCTCCTTCACTTTCTCCTTCACCTCCTTCCCTTCCTCCCTCACCCCCTTCACTTCCTCCCTCACCTCTTTCCCTTCCTCCCTCACCTCCTTCCCTTCCTCCCTCACACTCTGTCCGTCCTCACCCACCTCCTTCACTGCCTTCCTTCACCTCCTTCCCTTCCTCCCTTGCCTCCTTCACTTCTTCCCTGTCCCCCTGCAAAGCAGCCTCCAGCCAGAGCCACCCTCCTCTTTCCATTTTGAAACTTGACTTCCTTGAAAGGGAATGTCTTTTCTGACCCCTGACCCCAAGGTAAGTTCCATCCTTTTCTTCCTCCCACACCTGTCTGACAAAGTCACAGAGCCTCCACAAGCTCAGGAAACCCCAGTAAGCTCATCAAGGTTCTTATTGCTATTATAGCGAATGTTTGCTGCCTGCCCACCCGGCCTGGTTGTAACTAAACTGAGTGAACGCAGGAACCGCCTTTATATTGTGCCTTCCTGCATCAGGGGCGTGTGAGCGTCTGACACACAGTGAAATACGAACCGCGGTGGAAACAACAGCGGGCCTCCTTGTATTGACTCTGTCTTTGTTCAGAGACCTAGGTTGTATTCATAACACGGGTGAGCTGAATGGTAGAACTTTATTATTCTTAAATAGTTATTTATTTTTGATACAGAAAGACAGAGTGTGAGCAGCGGAGGGGCAGAGAGGGAGGGAGACACGGAATCTGCGCTGATAGCTCAGAGCCTGGCGTGGGGCTTGATCTCATGAACCACGACATCATGACCTGAGCTGAAGTCAGATGCTTCACCCACTGAGCCACCCAGGCGCCCGTGAACGGTGGAACTTTAAAGCAGTCCAATATGGTAGCCACGAGCCACATGCAATACAATACTAGCATGGTCTCATCAGCTGGTCTCAATAGCCACATTTCAGATCCCCAGTAGCCCCTGTGAGCTTGTGCCTTCTGTGGTGGACGGCAGGTTGTGGAAGGTTCCTGCCCCACAGAAAGTCCTACCTGCCAGTGCTTGCTCCATGGCAAGGGTTCGTAACTAGGGGCACTTCCGTTCCCCCTGGACACTTGGCAATGTCTGACCACTATTGGTTGTTACGACTGGAGTTTGGAGGGGGTGTGGCACAAGCGTCTGGTGGGTGCAAAAAAAGCGATGCTTTTCAACATTCTACAGTACTCAGGACTCCCCAGATATCATTTATGCCAAGGTGGAGGAAACTGTGGCTTAGTGTGAGAGATTCTCTCTCTCATTTGTCTGCCTATGTATGTATGTATGTATGTATCTATCCATCCATCCTATCTATCCGTCCTATCTATATCTATCTATCTATCTATCTATCTATCTATCTATCCATCAATCCATCTATCCATCCATCCTATCTATCTGTCCTATCTATATCTATCTATCTATCTATCTATCTATCTATCTATCCATCCATCCATCCTGTCTATATCTATCTACCTATCTACCCTATCTATCCATCTTATCTGTCTATCTATCCATCCATCCCTGTTTTGATCTATCTATCTATCATCTATCTATCCATCATATCCATCCATCCATCCATCCATCCATCCATCCATCCATCATATCTATGCATCCATCCATCCCTCTATCTACCTATCTATTGATCTATCTATCCATCCTATCCATCATCCCTCCATCCTGTCTATATCTATCTACCTATCTATCCTATCTATCCATTTTGTCTATCTATCCATCCATCCCTATTTGATCTATCTATCTATCTATCTATCTATCATCTATCTATCCATCATATCTATCTATCTATCTATCTACCTACCTACCTACCTTCCTATCATCTATCCGTCCATCCATGTATCTATCCTCTATCATCGTAATCATGTATCATGTGTCTATCATCTATCAATCTGGTGGTTGTTTTCAACCATTGGTGCTTTCTGTTTCTCCACACACACTTGACAATGTCTGGGGACATTTCTGGTTGTCACACCTGGGCATAAGGGTTGCTCCTGGCATCTGGTGGGTGGAGACCAGAGATGCTGGTCAGCACCAAATGGAGCACAGGACGCCCCGCCCCATAGAGTTGCCCAGCCCCAAATGCCAAGATAGTCCTGAGGCTGAGAAACCATGATCTATAGGGCTGTACATTTGGGGGCATTTGAGGGGTTTCTCTGACACACGCCCATCCCGTCCTGGATACAGGTTAGGGCTGCGCCTTTAACCTGGCCAGCTTGTATTGTGAACGTGTGAAGACCGAGCTTTGTTCATCTTGGTACAGACTCAGCCGAGTGACATTAAAAGCTGCAGATCTCCTGCTTATAGGAGCACTGAAGCCGAGCCAGGAATTCGAAGCATTTCCCTTGTGGGACATTTGCTCCGGCTGGGGGCGCGCAGGAACTTCCTGTGTTTCTGTTTTCGTTCGTGATTACCTATTTTGTGTCTTTGATGGGGGAGAGGATAATTTAGTAAACAATTTGTAAATAGGAGAATTGTGGTTCTAAAATGTCTGTTCTATGTTTATCTTTTAAAATAGAACAATGTGAAATTGAACGTGGCTTGACTCAGCAAAGTTTTGAGGGAGTTACTTGTTTAAAAACACAAAAAGCTGTCTAGACAAGCGATCTCGCAAAACAACCCCCTCCCGCTCAGTGCTGAGCTGAATTGTCCAGTTTTTTTTTTCAGCTGATCTTTGAAGTAAATATTCCAAGTTAAAACAAAGAACCTTCATGAGATTGTCCAAAGTACACCTTTTCTGTAAGTTTTGCATACTGAGAGATACATAATTCACAGACCATAAGAGTCACCCTTTCAGAGTGTCCAGTTCTGTGTTTTTAAGTTAAATCTCAGAATTAGCAGACATTTTTTTTTTAATTTTTTTTTCAATGTTTATTTATTTTTGGGACAGAGAGAGACAGAGCACGAACGGGGGAGGGGCAGAGAGAGGGAGACACAGAATCGGAAACAGGCTCCAGGCTCCGAGCCATCAGCCCAGAGCCTGACGCGGGGCTCGAACTCACGGACCGCGAGATCGTGACCTGGCTGAAGTCGGACGCTTAACCGACTGCGCCACCCAGGCGCCCCAGCAGACATTTTTTTCAGGGCTTTTTCCCCCCATAGAACAAAAGTCTGGCTGTACTTGTCTGCAGCAGTAATTTTCAGGATTGCCTTTTGAAAGGAGAATTGCATGCGTTAGACATTTATTATTTCATACATTGTAGCTTATAATCTTTTCTGATATTACCAAGAGGGGGAAAATGCAAAAAGGAAAGGAAATGGGTTTTGTGATGATAAGTTCATATATTATGATGTAGTAATTATAGTTGACTCTCGAATAACATGGGTTTGAACTGCATGGGGCGTCTTATATGTGATATATATATACATATATACGTATATATATATTTACAGTAAATTGAGTACAGTACTGTAAATGTATTTTCCTTAGGATTTTCTTTTTAAAAATTAAAAAAAATATATTTATATATTTCTGAGAGAGAGAGAGAGAGAGAGAGACAGAGTGTGAGCAGGGGAGGGGCAGAGAGAGAGGCAGACACAGAATCCAAAGCAGGCTCCAGGCTCCGAGCTGTCAGCACAGAGCCCGACGTGGGGCTTGAACCCACGAACCATGAGATTATGACCTGAGCCGAGTTGGATGCTTAACCGACTGAGCCACCCAGGCACCCCTTCCTTAGAATTTTCTTAATCACGGTTTCTTTTCTCTAGCTTACTTTATTGTAACAATATAGTATGTCATACATGGAACATACAAACCGTGTGTGAATCAACTGTATACGTTATTGGGAAGGCTTCCACTCAGCGCTAGGCTATTAGTAGTTAACGTTTTGGGGGAGTCAAAAGTTGCACGTGGATTTTCAACTGCATGGGGGGCGGTCCAGTACCCCTAGCCCCCGGGGTTATTCAAGGGTCAGCTGTATTTTGCAGTAATTACTTAATGCATCAATTTCATGTAATTGATCCTTATGTAGATAAAACGTTTCTATACTTTGAGAATAAAAAAAAAAAAAACTAAGAAAATGAAACTGTGAAATGCATCTCTGTTTTTGTCCCCGGTCTGTCCTCTCCCGTGACCCCCTGGTCCCCATCTTAGCGTCCTGTATCTTTTCACAGACATCCTTTCAACACATAGAAGCCACCAACACTATAAAGCGGGGACAGATATTTTAATGACCAACAGGCTGAATGCTTTTGGCCTCCTTAGCAGTTGTATGCTTTTCAGTTGCTTTACACATTCCCAGGCTGATTTCACCAGGTCCAAATAGAGTTCCGCACTTCCCGGTACAGGAGGACGCCGCTAACTGGCTCGTGTGGTGTCCCCTGGTGGGAAGGGACCCTCCCCAGATTTCTCAGGATGTCCAGTGACTCAGCTGAGTCCGAGATCCTTCCCGCTGTGCACCAGCCTCACGTTAGGAGTCTGCTGAATTCCTTCAGGCCACGTGGCATATGCCGGGTGAATTAAGGGTGCATCATGTGCTGCCACGTCCCTGTCATGCACACTGGCTGCATCTGGGGGACACAGGGCCTTGAGGACAGGGGTTTCTGATCCTCAGGCAGTCTTGGGTGTGAAGCACAGTACATACCCCCCGTATCATCCCACGTACCTTAATGTGCCGCGTGGACGGATGAGGAAGGAACGTGTTCCCTCCCAACCCAGTGTGTGCCGTAACTGTCTGGAGTAGTTTGGACTGTCCCAGCGTTGTGTGGGCTGTTAGGAAATCAAGTTGGACGTTCTGGGTTATTGCCAGGTGGGTTTTGGCAAAGTTTTATTTTCTATTTGGGAAATAAGCATACAAAGTAAATAAATGTCTAAAGTTAATTAGTGTCTATCTGTTCATCTTTCTATTTATCTACAAAGCTAGTATGTTTCTGTCCATCCATCTGTCTTATCTATCTCATTTATCTTCTCTATTCTCTATCAATGTATGTATCAGTAATCTATTTATTATTGGTCTATGTCTGTAGAGTCTATTTATTTATGTGCTAGCTCTCATCTATCTCGTCTGTCTTATTAGATCACTCATGTGTCTACCTATCAGTCGTCTGTGTATCATCTTTGTGTCTGTTTATATCTATCTGTCCATCCATCCATCCACCCATCCACCCATCCATCCATCCATCCATCCATCCATCATACCTATGTATCCATCCATCCATCCATCCATTGATCTATGAATCCTGTCTGTCTGTCAGTCTATCCATCCATTTGTCTGTCCGTCTGTCCATCCATCCATCCATCCATCCATCCATCATACCTATCTATCCATCCATCCATCCATCCATTGATCTATGAATCCTGTCTGTCTGTCAGTCTATCCATCCATTTGTCTGTCTGTCCATCCATCTATCTATCCATCCATCCATCCATCCATCCATCATACCTATCTATCCATCCATCGATACATACATCCATACATCCATCCATTGATCTATGAATCCTGTCTGTCTGTCAATCTGTCCATCCATTTGTCTGTCCGTCTGTCCATCCATCCATTCTATCTATCTATCTATCTATCTATCTATCTATCTATCTATTATCCATCCATACATCTATGCATTCTATCTATTTATCTATCTATCTATCTATCTATCTATCTATCTATCTATCCATCCACTTACCCACCTATCCAGTCATCTATCCATCTATCTGTCATCTACCCATGGATCTGTCTGCCTATCATTTACTGTGCATCTATCCATCTTTAACTCCTTTTGTGACTCTTCCTGCCTTGGGATCAGGGAACACATATCCGTGTTACCCAGTCAGAGTCTATTTCATGGCACAGAATAAAACTGTATTCTCATATGCCAAGTAAATAAATAAATGAAATGGGATTTTATATTTTGGGTGTGCCTTTGGGGAGGAGGCAGGAGGCCCAAATACAGACACATTCACATCAAACCCAATGTCCAAGTCCGTCTTTGTCTTTGTTTCAAAGGAAACGCCTTCATGCAATTACTTGTTTGAGTGTGAATACTTTTATACAATTGCAATTGGTACTGTTTTACTCTTACCTGTGTGGGCTGGCTTGTGGGTTTGTTAGTTCCTCTTGGGACCTATTATTACCTTCTCCTTGTTCTTTTCCACAACGTTTAAATGGTGAGGTCGTGGCTTAGGTATTTGACATTCTGTGCCAGGTCTGAATGTGCTTACGGACCTGTAGCGTTTTGTGGTTCTTGTGTGTCTGTTTGATTATGAACTCCTTAAGAACTGAGAAAACCTCCTGTTTGTAGTTAGTTGTATGTTTGTAGCAGAAAACACCATGGGGTGCCCATTAGTGAGGAAACTTTGTGTAAAGGGAGGCTGGAGAGAACACAGTTCTGTCTCCAGGAGCGTGCGTTGCGGTTGGGAACGGAATTTCATTTCCCTCTGTTTTCTTCATTTTTACGATCACCAGCAGTCAGTCAAGTTTAGTGGCACCAGGTACGATGGACCCGTCAGTGGCATTGGCTTAAAAACTTACAGGGTCAGTATCAAGGACATCGTTAAGAGTCTTTTAGAGGAAACTACAAGAAATGCCTCCTTTCAGTGCTGTCAAAAAACGGTCAAAAACCGAAGCAGAACAAAACAAAAAACAAGTAAAGCAAAAGTTAGAAGAAATAAAGTAACCGAAAGAAAACTATCCAGGAAGGAAAGAGTCACAGCTGGCCCAGTCACCTCTGACAATCACTGGATTCTAAGGAAGCAGACTGAACAGATGACTTTGGAGGAAGAGACCTTCTCACAGACGCTTTTACCAAAATATCTGCGGGCGAATCCTGAACCTGTGCATTTAGGGTGTAGGCCTTCTTGAATATGGTCACACAGGATACTCAACTTGGGTTTAAGGTAGAGATGATTTTTCCTAAAATTTCTTACAGGAAATAGTCCGACTCTCCATAACGTAAGACTCTTCAGAATTTGTGAAATAGTGGACAGGAGACTCCCCATGTGCCCTCACCCCCAGGGATAATATCTTCCATAATCAAAGGACATCCGTGAAACCAGGAACTGGCTTCTCTGTGATCCCATTAACAACTGTGTGGACCTTCTTTGCGTTATTGTGGATGGACTTCCTCAATTTTTTTTTTTTTTGGCAAATATATGGAGGTACTTTAAATATTCCTTGTTGCATTCCCTGTGGAATCGGAGCTATTTAGGGCCAAAGGTGTTAGTACCATACACAGGCCTGAGATGCCACCCTGGGTTGTCACCTTCTCCTCATTCCTGCTTCTCAGTCTGGGCAGGCTTCTCTCACTTTGTCCACATTTATCAAAGGACTTTCTAGTCTTCTGTCTTCCTGTAGCAATAGATTTGTTCCCAGTTCCCATGCCCTGTGTGGGATCCTTTCCCCATGAGATATATTCTACCTTTCAATTGAGGGTTGACGGATGTCTGTATCCAGGGCCCCAAAGAATAATGGGTGGAAACAAATTCCATCTCTGTTTCATGGAGCTTACTTAAAAAAAAAATCTGTCTCAGCCCAAATTTTTTGGTGTGGGGGTCAGTGTTCTTGAGGTATAATTTACAACACAATTCACCCATTTTAAGTGTTTGCATTGATGAAGCGCTCTCTCTGTCTCTCTCTTTTTTTACACAGATGGAAAATTCATTTATTACATTGGTTGAGATGCTGTGTCGTGTGCCCTGTGTGTGTTATTTTATTTAAACCCTGTTGGGGTAGAGTTTTGTTTTTGTTTTTGTTTTTTTCAGTTTTATTGAGGTGTTATTAACGAGACTGTATTAGTTTAAGGTGTATAGCATTATGACTTGAGAAATACATATATGTTGAAATAATTGCCACTAACTAGTTAACGTGTGTCTTCTCATACAGTTAACCAAAATTCTTTTTCTTGTTACGAGAGCTTTTGGGATTTACTGTCTTAGCAACTAGTACCCTGCAATTGTTACGTTGACCGCCTTCAATGCACAGAGCACAACGACAACGTGAGTGGTGTTGGCTATAACTCATAAGGCCGTTCTTACGTACAACAAAGCTAAAAACTGGAAGTTTTACTTTCTTCTTTAAAAATTTTGTTCTTGTTTAACATTTATTTATTTATTTTTGAGAGAGAGAGGGAGACAGAGCAGGAGTGGGGGCAGGGGCGGGGAGAGAGGGAGAGAATCTGAAGCAGGCTCCAGGCTCTGAGCTGTCAGCACAGAGCCCCACGCGGGGCTCGAACTCACAGCCTGTGAGATCATGCATGACCTGAGCTGAAGTCGGACGCTCCAGGGACTGAGCCAGCCAGGCGCCCCTGGACTTTTGTGTTTCCTACAGGCAGACACTGAGAGCTGGCGGTGTATGTTGGTGAGCTTCCCAGCACCAGGTGGGAAAAGCCCTGTTTGCCCATTTCTTCCCACCACCTTGATGAGTTACAGCCAACACCACTCACATGGTCGTGTGTTCTGTGCATTGAAGCTGGTCAAGGAAACAATTGCACTGTAGTGGTCTCGTCCCCCTCGAACAAGACTGTTTACTTGGTCCTGGAATCCGATGGCGTCCGGGGACTGCCCGCGTCCAACAGGGTGGCACGGGCTTTGGCTCTCACGCAGAAGTCCTCCGTTTTGAGTTCTGTGTGTTTATGGCTGACACCGCTCAGAGGGAGCTTAACGCAAGTGGCCGGGAGAGACACAGAAAAATCTGGGTCATAGCTGGTGTGTTTCACGTACGTGCGTAGGCACAGACAATGTCCAGGTGCAGATCCGACTCAGGTGCTGAGAAGCCAAAGTATCATCTAGTAAATGCAGTCCAGGGACCAGTAGGGTTCTTCTCGGGGGCAGTGGAGAAGCATGGGCAGAAAGCACGGTAGCAGAGTGTAAGATCTAGGCACGCAGCCTTCTTTCCATCATGGGCGTCTACCCAGTGGTGTGGCTGTCCTTTTATGTTCCCCTGAGGGCTACCTGTTCTGTTGGGGAGGTGAACAACAGAGGCCAAAAAGGATTAAATGTGTTTGTGCGAGTTCACGGATCACATAAACGGCGAACCTTGCATCTGACCCAGTGGAAACATCAGCATCGTCCTAAAAACGAGTCAACATTGCCAATTCACTCTCTGTACAGCCTTCCTCCCCACACGCTTCGTGCTTTTGTCTTGATGGTGCAGAATTTCAGCAACACGCTCCTGCCTTAGCCTCTTTACAGTTCTGTGTTTGCTTCCAAATTCTTCTGATGAGCAAATCTACTTTGAAAGTGTATCAGCCCCTCATCATTTCCTTCTTCTTACACAGCACTTTCTTTTCTTGGCTTTTGTTGATCACTTTCTGTTTCTCCCGTGGTCAAATATTCATGATCGGAAACTGCATCTAAAAGCCAAGGTTACTACTCACTGTGCCTTCTCCGACCCCCACGAACCCCCGCCCGGGGAGGCGAGGAGATTTATTTCACAGCCCGGCAATTCTAATGTGTAGAAAATGCTAAAACCAAATGTCTTGCCTGACTGGGACTTTGTTCTCTTTTCTCACGTCACCGTGTGCGATTCCAAACTCTGTAGGACAAAAAAGGAAATCTGTGGCTGTGTGGTTATGTTGGCGGAGAGAATCCCTTTTCTTCTCAGCATGCCTTGAATTTCTTTCTCCCTCTTACCACATTAATTGGCATTATTCCAACCAGAGAGCCCCAACTGTTGGCCTTCTTCCCCGGGAAGACCCCTTCCTCCTCATTATTGCCTAGACAGACATTGATGGAAAACACAGCCGCCATTGATAAGCTCCGTGGGCACCAGGTACCTGGAGGCTCACAGGTACAGATTTCCATTTTTCTCTCCCATCTTTACATCTTTTCTGGCTGTCGATAAAATGCCCTTGGATCTTTGATCTCATATTTGCATTAAGTGGTTGCCAGCCTGGGTGAGGGCTCCAAGGTGGCCACCATGCCCCCCCTAGGAATAGAAGGGTCTGGAAGGGCCGGTGGAGGTTGCATTTGGGTTGGGAAGGTCCTGCCAGGGTATAAAAGGTTTGATTTCCTTGCATATTAGTAGGGATTGCAATTTTTAAATTTCAACCCGCTCTCACACTCTAATCCTTTATATCCTACCTGAATACGTATATATTCCCCTATCCTATTGGTATCTGTCCCATATTCCAATCCTCTGCATATTTTAACATAAAGACCCAGCTGATGAGTGTCGCGTGCCCGATCCTTTGTCTTTATTCAGAAAGTCTTGAAGAGGAAAAAACACGTTGAAGAAATGCCTTTACTGAAACTTTCCCTTTTTTTTTCTATTTCATTTTATTATTTTTTTTAACTTTGTAATTTAACTTTATTTTTTTATTTTTTAAAATTTACATCCAGAGTAGTTAGTATTTTGAAACTTTCCTTTCTGTCTGTCCCCGTCTGTGTGCGTGCGTGTGCGTGCGGTCTGTGGGATGACTCATCTACAGAAACGATGGCCGGCTTCCCCACCCCCCCTCCCCACCCCACACTGTCCCCCCGAATTACAGAACATTTCAGAGGCAGGTGACTGACTGTATGCACATCACATGTGCCCTCCCTTGAAGCTCCTAGAAGGCAGCTTGTCCTAGATTCTCAGCCCTCCCGCTGTATCCTCGGGTCGTGAGCTTTGAAGCTGCTGGAATTTCCTCAAGGTCCTGATGCAGCCTTGTGCGCTGTCCCCCCTCCTCCAGGCACAGGGACGTTCGGGCGGGTACAGCTGGTCAAGGAGAAGACGGCCAAGCACTTCTTCGCCCTGAAGGTCATGAGCATCCCTGACGTCATCCGGCTGAAGCAGGAACAGCACGTGCACAACGAGAAGTCGGTGCTGAAGGAAGTCAGCCACCCGTTCCTGGTCAAGCTGTGAGTCCCTCCCCACCGCCCCCTGCCGGTCCCCACCCTGTCTCAGACCCCAGGTGCTGGGCGGTGAGGTCACAGCTGGCCCTCAGTCACCTGCTCAGCCTCATTCGTGCAGGCCACTCGTTGGGTTTCTAGTGGACGATTCTGTATCTCCGTTTAGATGCACCACAGACCCGTCCAGTTGAGCATGCCCAGCACTGAACAAATACATCTCTCTCCTCTCATGCTCTTTGCTAGCAGAGGGTAAGACCGTTCTGCACCCAGGTGTCAGAGGTGGGATGCCCAGACGTGGCTGTCTTTCCATGCGGCACCCATGGGTGTGGGTACCTTCCAACCAGCGTCCATGTCTTCCTTTCTGTCGTCTTCCTCTTGCTCCTTCTTATTCCCACCCCCCTCTCCTGCCTGATCCAGGCCCCCTGTCTCTTCCCTGAGTTTTGACACGGATCTCGCAGCAGGTTTTGCCCTGCAAGGCCTCCTTCCCGCCAAGGCGGTCTCCATCTCACAGCTGCGGAGGTCGTCCCGAGAGAGCTCTCTGGTGACCTTCGTTGGCACCTGCAGGTCCTCAGGGAATCCTGAGGTCCCCAGAGTATGGCCCCAGTGGCTTAGTGTCCCTGAAAGGCTCCCTGTGGATGCACCTCTGGCCTTCCCTTCTGCTTGCTGCCTCTTTCCTACACCCTGTCGTCCCCTGACCGATCGCAGAGCGCCGCCTGCAGGAGAAGGGGTGCACGCCGTCGCTCCCCCGCGTCCCTCGGGCCACCCCTCCCCTGCAGTGCCTCCTTCCTGTGCATCTCCCCTCTGGACACCCCTGCACCTGACCAACTCCTGCCCTTCTCTGATACACCTGTCTGCACACAGACACAGGAACCGTTCGCCACGGCTCCGAAGCATCTCGCGTGCATCCCGACTTAGGGACGGACGCCTCCAAGCACAAGGCCGCCAGGGCCCCGTCCTCCAAGCCCAAAGTGGCACCTTACCCAGAACAGGGCCATGTTGCGTGTTTAACGAGGAGGAGAATGGAACCGGTTGATTTTTTTTTTTTTTTTTTTTTTTTTTTTTGGTTTTACTTTCCTTTTCTGGAGGTGCAGGTGATTCTGTGCCGATGCGGAGGGCTGACTACCATCTCGTGGTTTCAACGTTTTTTTATTTATTTTTGGGACAGAGAGAGACAGAGCATGAACGGGGGAGGGGCAGAGAGAGAGGGAGACACAGAATCGGAAACAGGCTCCAGGCTCTGAGCCATCAGCCCAGAGCCCGACGCGGGGCTCGAACTCACGGACCGTGAGATCGTGACCTGGCTGAAGTCGGACGCTTAACCGACTGCGCCACCCAGGCGCCCCATCATCTCGTGGTTTCAGGTCACAAAAGTCACCAGTGATTCAGGGCACTCAGTGCCGCCCATTCAGTCAGTGGTGAGCCTCCCGTTTGGTCCTCGGGGCCAGAGCGGTTAGAAACACGAACGCACGTCGATCTTCCTCTGGGATTAAGGGAAGCTTCCAGTTCTGTCCCTTGCATAAACGAAAATAGCGATTCCCGGGAAGAAAGTTTATTTATTCATGTTTGAGAGAGAGAGAGAGAGAACACAAGCAAGGGAGGGGCAGAGAGCGAGAAAGGGAGAGAGAAAGAGAGAGCATCCCAAACAGGCTCGAGATCACGACCTGAGCCGAAATCAAGAGCCCGATGCTTCACCGTCGGAGCCACCCAGACACCCCTAAACAAATATTAGGGAGACCTGCACTCCTTTATCTTATTCCCGGGCTGTTCTCCCGTGTCTTGGGCTTCCTTCCAAAGGTAGGGAGTTTCCAACCAATCTTGCGGTTCACGGGATGCAGGGACCATGTGGGGACGCGGGGAGCAGCCTAGATACTCTGGGGTCTGGACTGGCTTTGCGACTCGAGAATCTAGGTCAGGGGACTTCCCAAGATGGAACCCTCGAACTTGCGGAAATTGAACACGCACGCGGAAAGACGGGAGCTCGCACGACATAGCTGTCTTGAGTTCTTTCTGCCTCCTCCTTTCACCCCTGACTTGTTTCCATCACACATTCTAGAAGCCTAGATTTCGGCGCAATACGGGCTGATCCTGGGTTATCCAAATAGCCTTCTTTTGCTTTTTATGGAGTGTGATTTCTCAACAGCCCAGGAACAGGTCACACAGTCAAATGTCGTCTTTTTATTTTTATTTATTTATCTTTAAACATTTTACTTTTTTTTTTTTTTTTAATTTTTTTTTTTTTCAACGTTTATTTATTTTTGGGACAGAGAGAGACAGAGCATGAACGGGGGAGGGGCAGAGAGAGAGGGAGACACAGAATCGAAAGCAGGCTCCAGGCTCTGAGCCATCAGCCCAGAGCCCGACGCGGGGCTCGAACTCACGGACCGCGAGATCGCGACCTGGCTGAAGTCGGACGCTTAACCGACTGCGCCACCCAGGCGCCCCAAAACATTTTACTTTTTAAGTAATTTCTACACCCATTATGGGGCTTGAACTCACGACCCCGAGATCAAGAGTCGAATGCTCTATGCACTGAGCCAGCCGGGCGCCCCCAAGTGTGGTCTTCATATGTCAAGTTCAATGTCGGGTGTGGCTGAGAAGAAGGGAGTTTTTCCTCATCTTTAAATCTACGTGGAATTTAAGGAACATTTAGATATTCGTCTTGGAGGGCTGAAACTCACAGGTTTGGGGAAAGGGTGGCAGGGCCTCATTTAAAAATCTCTCTACTGGTTTCAGTCAGTTTTGGGGTTTTCCCCACAGTCCTGAGATGCACAAGACGACGCCCGTTGTCATGTGGGCTCTCCTGGAATGCTCAGGATCTAGAGAAACGATCATTAGCGGTGGATCCCCTTGACACGTAACAGCAATCCAGATTTGAAGGTGACCCTTATCAAGAATTCTAGAGAATAAGTGTGTGCGTTTCGGCTGCCATGGCGTTATCACAGATGGGGTGGCGTCATCAAGGGACGTTTATTCCCTCCCGGACCCGGAGGCTGGGAGTCTGACGTCCAGGTAGGGTTGAGGCTGGGAGACCGAGATCCGGGTTGGGCTTAGGCTGGTTCCTCCCGAGTCCTCTCTCCTTGGTGTGTAGATGCCATGTTATCCCTGTGTCCTCACGTGGCCGTCCCTCTGAGCGTGTCTGTGTCGTCATGTTCTAAGGACCCTAGTCCTGTGGGATCAGGACCCATCCTTCTGACCTCAGTTTACTTTAATCCCCTCTTTAAAGACCCATCTCCAAATACAGTCCCATTCTGAAGTCCTGGGGTGAAGGCTTCAACATGTGAATTTTATGGGGACATCATTCAGCTGTAACACCTACTTAGTGAGTTGCTAAGAGTAGGTCTTTAAGAGCATAGCACAGAGGGCACGCTGTGCCTGGATGGGAGCCACAGGGTGTCCGAGGGCCACGTGATGAAGGACATATCTTCCTGGGACAGACCATTAGTGGAGAACGCATTGAAGCCCTCCAGCTGGGCACTTTCTCTTGTGAATGAGCATCGCGTCGCCCAACATCTGCTTCCCATACTGTCCGGAAACACGGAGGGGGTTTTGCTTGCATGTCTGGAGGCCGCGTGGAACACCGCTGGCTCCAGATATCAGGCTGCACAGCGACTGTTTGGAGTCTGACGTTCCAGCCGAGTGGTTTGGCAGCTTTGCCCATGGCATTGTCCAAGTTCAGTATGTGAACTGCTCCTTCGGTATGTTTGAGAAGAGGCCAGGGCGTTCATTAAATGCACATTAGAGAACATGTTCTATTTGGGGATAAAGCCCTTCTGAAGGCCAGCTCAGCCCGTGGAGATAATTCTACAAGAGCTGAGTAGCTCACTGTCCGGGGTGCAAAGTCAAGATTTCCCTGAGACCAAGGCTGGGGGTGTGCCCAAACACCAGCGTCCCGTGTCTGCTTCTCATCCTTTTGGGCATATAGAAGTCGCTGGTGTCCTAGAGTTGTCTGACCCCAGAACAGGGGTCCTCCGTCTCGGCACTGTTGACATTGGGGGACCAGATCATGCTGTGCGGTGGGGCTGCTGGTGTGTGTGCTGTCGCATCCCTGTCATCCTTCCTCTCACTGCCCCTGTAGTACCCTGTCCCCAGTGGTGACAACCAAAAATGTCCCGAGACATTGACAGAAAACCTCCTATGGGGTGAAATAGTCCTGCATTGCAGACCACCGCCATAGAGCTATAGACAGATACTAGATAGCGATGCATAGATTTGATGGATGGATGGATGGATGGGGAAAGGAAGGAAGGAACGGAGGAAAGAAGGAAGACAGGATGGATATATAGGATAAAAGATAAATGATGTGTACGTAGATAGGTATTTGATATAGAAAGATTGACGATATAGATAAATATATGGACAGATAAACAGATGATAGATAGATAGGTGATAGATACATAGGTGTGTAGGTAGGTAGATGATAGATGGATAGATAGATGATAGATAGGAATTTGATAGGTGATTGATAGGTAGATCAGTCGATAGAATGATAGATAGATTACACAGAGATACATCATAGGGACATAGGTGGGGAGGGAGGGAGGTAGATAGAGAATGTCCCATGCTAAGGAAAACTTCTCAGCTTCCGCACTGCTGACATTTGGGGCCGGTTGACTCTCCCATGTGGGGTGTCCTGCATGCTCTAGGGTCACGAGCGGCGTCCCTGGTCTCTCCACCCTCCACATGCCAGTAGAACTCATTGTGACACCCAAAAACGTCTCCACGTTGCTGAGCGTCCCCTGTGGAGAACCTCTGCCCTTGGGAGATTGACTGCTACGAACCCGGTCACCGCAAGGCGATGGGTTAACCGGAAGGCCACTTGGTCAGGGTCCAGGAAGACAGAAATCTGGGGAGGGTTGACTTCCCTGCACAAAGAGTGGGTGCCAGCAGATTAAGGAGGGCTCTCCTTGCCTGTGGTGACCGGCTTGGTGAGACAGGACTCGGGGACATCGTCGTGACACCAACCGGCTGAAGCTGCCATGTCTGCTCTGGGAGACACCTCGTGAGGGACGCCCAGTGAGGCCAAGCTGGCCTGAGGCTGCCCCCCGGTCATGCACCTGCAGGGGACGTGAGTTGTCCACTCCTGCACTGAATCCCCGAGGCCCCCCGGGTGTCCCTCCTCCCCCCTGGTTCAGGATGTACCTCATCCTGCGGTTGAAGTCGATCAGCTGGAGGTTGGTCAACTCGCTTCCCATATGGAGTCTCTAAGTTCTCTTTCGGAAGTGCTGTGCAACGGACCCAAAATTAAGACATGGTGGCACGTCGTAGCCAGAAGCTCTTCCCTGACACCTGTTGACCAGCTGAAGCAGGTCGGGGACCACAGGACACTTGTCTCCTGCCAGCTGCCTGCCCCTTTCTCTGGCCGATGCTGGTGCTAGCTTCTAGGTTCTCAAGTCTACTGCGTCCCAGGACAGGGTCCTCCCTTCCTTCTGGCTCAGATGCTTGCTCTGCAAAGAAGCTTCCAGCCGGACCGGGCCTGGGATGACCGCACTGGATGCCTCCCGTGTCCCTATTGTGTGCCACCTCCAGTGATCTCCACAATCTGCTTAAGTACTTGTATGTCAGATACAATTCCAGTGAAGGCATTAATTCCGAGAAATCAAGTCAAACCAAGGAGTAGCTGGCTTTTTAAGAACATTGACTTGATGGAAGTCAGTGAACATATAAGAAATTCAGGACAGGGGTACCTGTGGGCTCAGTCAGTTGACCGTCTGGCTCCTGCTTTCGGCTCAGGTCATGAACTCACAGCTTCGTGAGTTGGAGTCCCACATCAGGGTCTGTATTGGCAGCATGGACATTGGGATTCTCTCTCTCTCTCTCTCTCTCTCTCTCTCTCTCTCTCTCTCTGTCTCCCCCCCTCCCCCACTTGCACTGCCTCTGTTTCTCTCAAAATAAATAAATTAAAAAAAAAAAAGGGAGGCCCCTGGATGGTTCAGTTGGTTAAGCATCCAACTTTGGGTCAGGTCATCATCTCCTGGTTCGTGGGTTCGAGTCTCACCTCGGGCTCTGTGCTGACAGCTCGGAGCCTGGAGCCCGCTTGGGATCCTGTGTCTCCCTCCCTCTCTCCGTCCCTACCCCGCTCACGCTCTGTCTCTCAAAAATGCATCAACATTTAAAAAAGTTGTTTTTAAGAATTCAGGGGGAAATTGCATGTTACCTTTGGGTGCCGAGCGGTCTCTCTTTATACACATGTGATCGCGCAGAGAATTCAGCATTATTAAGTAGTTGGCGGAAAGGTACCTACCTCCCGCCAGCCTGCATCTTGCTGGGATGTGATGCTGCTAAGGTCTGGCCCTCCTAAAGCTATGTAGGGAGCAGATGTCCATGCCAACCGAAGTAAGTAATGTAGCTCCCATAGGGGGCAGCGTGTAGGGGCTCTGGAGGGAGACTTGGTCACGCTCCTCCCCAGGAACCCCGAGAGACACCGCAGGCAGACGCGGGGAAGGGAGCCTTCCCTGGACCCTCACTGTCCATCTCTCCTGCCCGCCTGTCTCCTGCTAGCTCACCAACCCTCAGACATAGCAGCTCACTCTCTTTGTGCCTAGAAAGGTGTGTGGCCCATGGCAGGTGTTCAGACTCAGGGATGTTGAGTACGAGGATGGAGTTGGTGGTGGGGGTGGCATCCTGGGTACGTGAGACATCACGATCCCGACGACCAGAACAGAGAGGCAGATTTGAAGGGATCGACTCTCTCAACTGTCCGACTGCAAGCTGGCGACTCAGGCAGGGTTTTTATATGGTAGTCAAGTCCACAGGCAAAAATTCCCTCTCCCTTGGAAACCTCATGTTTTTTTGGGGGGGGGTGGGGGCGGTGGGGGCTCGTAAGGCCATCGACTGATTAGACGAGGCCCACCCATACAAGAGAGACTCATGTGCTTCTTCTAAAGTCAATTGACACTAGATGTTAATCACGTCAAAAAAAAAAAAAAAAAAAAAAAGAATCTTCATAGCAATATCGAGGCTCGTGCTTGATCAAATGTCAGTTTTGTCCTGGTCCGTTCCGCCCCTCGGCTGGTCCTCCCGCGTTCCCTCCCCGGCCAGCGTCTTTCAGGCTGCGTTCTATCCACGCCCGAGCCACAAGGGCTCATTCTCTCGCCGCCTTCTCTCGGACGCCTCGTGCTGACGAACGTGGTTCGGATCAGCTTACGCCTCCTCGTGGGGCATCGTGGGGAACCGTGGGACAACGGTGAGCGGTCAGCGAGCAGGGATATTTGGGACCGGTGCCTTCTGCCCAGCTACAGGTGTGCCGTGCTGTCTGCCATTGCACGGAGTCAGGCTTGCAGACGGTCACGGGGGGCTGATTCCGCCCATTAGGGGCATTATTCCGGAAGCCTCCTTCTGATGCTTGCGTCCTGTCTGCCGGAATGGGAAAGAGTGCATGGCACGGCTCGAGGGCTCCGTCCGTCTTTCCCTCTTCTTTTTAAATGTTCACTTATTTGAGAGAGAGAGAGAGAGAGAGCGCAGAGTAGGGGCTGAGCGAAAGGGAGAGAGAGAATCCCAAGCAGGCTTCGTGCTGTAGAGCACAGAGCCCGACGCGGGGCTTGAACTCAGGAACCGTGAGATCACGACCTGCCCCGAAATCAACAATGGATGCTTCACCGACTGAGCCCCCCAGGCACCCTGTCTCTATCTCTTCTTCTTAGTGGTCCCGGGGCTTGGGCTTTGTCCCCATGACGTTGCTGCTTCTGGATTGCTCCGCCTGGGCACTGCTCACATCCGGGGGCGGATGGCCGTCTGACCTGGGGCTTCCTGTGCCCTGTGGGTGCTGACCGACATCCCCGGTCTGCACCCACTGATGGCAGTGTCCCCTCCTTTCCCAGTCGTGAGCATCACAGTAGCCCTGGGCGTTTGCAGGGAATGCTGTGGGCCCCCTGTGCACTTGCCGGGGACTGGCTTCCAGGCAGCCCCGGGAGGCGGTCACCTCGTCTCCGGCTGGCAGAGTGGTGTATTTGGGGTGGGCACACGCCGAGCAGGGTGGGCGGGTGATGCTGTAGATGCCACTTTGCCGACGAACAGGACGCAGCTGTCTCTGCACGGAGGAGGCGCTCAGCCCCCTCAAGGTGCCGTCAGACTGAGCCACCGAGGGCGGGTAGGGGACCCTTGGGGAACAGAGCCGGAGGACACCCTAGGCTGGGGGATGAGGCAAGGTAAGGGTGCCTCGGGGCAGGGCTGGTTGCCATGGAGCCTGGGTGGAAAGTGGAAGGAACTTTCCAGAGCCTCAGGTTGCACAGAGACATGAGTCCAAAGGGCTAGGGTGATGCCCAGGGATGGTGTCTGCTTTTCTTGTTTTCATGGTAGAAGCCCAGCTTTATACCTCGGCATCGGGAGACAGGACGACAGCCGTTGTTAAATGAAGGAGGCTGACTTTCGAATCGGCTACGACGGCCACACGCTTTGCAAGGGAAAGACGGTGGGGTGGTCGGTGTCAGAGGTCGAAGGTGTTGCTGGGGGTTGTGGTCAGGGTCAAGCTGCGTTTGCTTTTCGTAGATTCCCACGTTCTCTGGAATGCATTTCAAAACGATCATTTCTTCATTGCGCTAAAATGCACCTGAACCGAAAATTGGCCATTTTACCTATTTTTCAGTGCACAGCTCAGTGGCAGAACTTTCCATCTCCCCAAACTGAGACTCTGCCCTCTTAAACACTGGCTCCCTTCCTTATCCCCAGCCCCCGGTCCTACCATCTACTCCCATCTCTATGGATGTGATGCCTTCAGGGACCCCGTATACATGGAATCACGCAGAATTTGTCCTTCTGTGTCTGGCTTATGTCACTGAGCATCAATTCCTCAATGTCCATCCTTGTGGCAGATGCAGAACATCCTTTTTCAAGACTAAGTCATATTCTACTGTGTGCATGAACCATGTGGTGTTTATGCATCTGTCCACCCATCCATCCATCCACCCATTTTCTATCCATCCATCCATCCATCCATCCATCCATCCATCCATCCATCCATCCATCTGCCAACCCAACCACCTATCCTTCTATCCATCCACTTACCAACTCACCCATCCATCAACCCACTCATCATCCATCCATCCATCCATCCATCCGTCCATCCATCTGTCCGTCTCTCCATCCATCCATCCATCCATCCATCTGCCAACCCAACCACCTATCCTTCTATCCATCCACTTACCAACTCACCCATCCATCAACCCACTCATCATCCATCCATCCATCCATCCATCTGTCCGTCCATCCATCCATCCACCCATCCATCCATCCATCCATCCATCATCCATCCATCCATCCATCCATCCATCCATGCATCCATCCATCCATTGACACTTGTGTTGTTTCCACGTTCTGGCTCTCATACTTCATGTTAATGCCAAGTATCTGTTCGTGTACCTGCTTTAACTGCTTGGCTGCATTTTCCGTGTCGAGTTATATCTCCTTCCTGTTTGTGGAGGAGCTGAAGCATTTTCTCTTGTTGGTTTTCTTTTCTTTTTCTGCTCCCCTTGTGTAGGGCTTTCCTTTGTCTCTTCTTCCCACCCTCCTTCAGTGCCAGGTAATCACACGGACAGTCTGATACAGATCTTTGTGTCCTTAAAGCGCACACACACACACACACACACAACTCAGGCTCTGTGCTGTCAGGGCAGAGCCCCACACGGGGTTTGAATTCAGGAGCCATGAGATCATGACCTGAGCCGAGGTCAAGAATTGGACCCTCAACCGACTGAGCCACGCAGATGCCCCTACATACTGAATTTTCGACCCAGGAATGCCTCCTTTTCTCATCCCACTCGTGATAAACCCACTTAGTTCTTTTTGCCCTTGCATTTTCATTGTTTTTTAGCCTCTACTCGAGGCGCGGAGCCCCGCAATGAACTGGTATTAATTAACAAGCGGATTGGCCGACATGATTCATCCTGTTTCTCCTTCTCTAGGCTCAGATTTTAAGTCATTTGTGGCCACCTGGACCCCTCGTCTCTGCCCGCAAGCCCCAAGGGATGACTAAATACTTGACATTGTGTCTTTGAATATTGTGGCTCTTATCAGTAACCCCCCACGCGTTGCCCATTCTCTCCATACGAGGAAAGCCTTAGTAATGGAGGTTTGAAGGAAAGATGAGCCAGGGGCACCAGGGCCCTCAGGATTTTTTTTTTTTTTTTTTTTTGTAGCCTTGTTTTTCGACTACTTGGGGAGTACTCCACAGCACACTTGATATATAGTGACTTTCGTAGGATTGTTATTGATGCTTTGTTGGATCTTATTGAGAGATTTGTGGGACAGATGTGTCTCCATATATCCATACACACCACTGTCCTGTGCCCCACCCAGTCGTTACTGTGTGACATTTGTCACTGTGATGTTGGGATTTTTGGCAAGAAATAGATGTTTGCTCTTTGTCCCTGGCACCGAGGCCCTAAAACCCTTGGAATTTCCTAAGTGAGCAGTGACAAAGGTGGCTTTTGTTATGTGAATGAGGTGACTTTTGGAGAACCTCCCCGCCCCCCCCCCCCAGGGCAGAGGGCTGGTTGCCGGGGAAACTAATCCTGTAATTGGAGGCTTGGGCTGCTCAGACCCACCCCACATCTCCGGGGAGGGGAGAGGGGCTGGAGCTTGAGTTAATCCCCAAAGGCCAATGATTTCATCAACCTCGCCTGCTTGATGAAGCCTCTATGAAATCCCAGAAAGACGGGGTTTGGGAGTTTCCGAGTTGGTTGGTGAACTTGGGGAGATTTGGAGGAGACTGCTCACCTGGAGAGAGCACGGACGGTTCCCCACACCTGACCCCCCGCTTCTCTTCCATTTCGGCCATTCCTGGCTTCTATCTCTTTATCTTAAGCCCGTGATTTACCTAGTTACGTGTTTCCCCTGAGCTCTGTGAACCACTCTAGCACATTAATGGAACCCAAGGAGGGGTCTTGGGAACCTCTCGTCTCTAGCGGGTCAGTCACAAGCACAGGTGACAAGCCGGACTTGGAATTGGCGTCTGAAGTGTGTGTGCTGGGCCACTGTTTTAGGATTGCGCCCTTCTCCTGTGGGATCTCTGTGGTCTCCAGGTCGACCGTGTCAGAATTGAGTTGAATTGTAGGATGCTGGGTTGGTGTCCCAGAATCGCTTCATGGTGTGGGGGAAAGAACAGCGATGCGTGTTCAAATTGGGAGCAGAAGGGTAGACACTAAGTCCTATCTTTGCCCAGATATATCTATATCTCAACCTACTCGTGCCCCAAATTGCAGTTCAGCTGGAATGCAAGTGACAGACTGCTATCGTTGACCCACTCCTTCTGCCTGGATCTCCTGGTCTCCACCCATGCAGTCCTTGGGTCTATGCACCTTCCACTTGGCTGATTAATCCCAAAAGCTCCCTTTCATTCCTTACCACTGGCTGTCTCTTGGCCCTGTTCTAATCTCCCCCATTGTGAATTCTCTCCTGTGCCTTTGAAGGGTGAAATCAGGTTGCATGAAAACATGGCGATGCATTGTTCTCTAGAGCTGAGAAACGATCTGCGTGGATTTTGATCCTGGCTGTGAATCGTAGGAGCGACAATAGGATGTATCCACAGAATGGGTGCATCCTAATTGATGAAGAGACTGTGTGCGCATGTGCGTGCACATGCATGCACGTACTTACGCATTTGAGAGGTGGGAAGGTAGGGTTCTGCGTATTTTTTCAGCTTTTCAACCAAATTCACAGCTGTAGAACACGCTAGTGCCGTGACCTGCGTAGTTTTGGCCACTTGGGGTCTTTTCAAGGGCTGAGCGCCATGCCCAAACTCCGGAACACCATGCTTTTTCCGACGGGTTCTAGCCAAATTTACCACCCGTCCTGTTCCAGAGAAATCCAGAACGTCAGGGGCTTACATACAGGTTTCATTCTACACGTGTACCACCCAGGTGCTATCTGGAGCCCAGACCATATTTGCCCACCAGAACGGTGGATTCATTGTTGGGTCCCCACGACAGCAGAGTGTGCCTGCCATATGCATTTGTGACACCGAGCCTTGGTAGTGAAGCTTCCCCGGAAAGAATGTTCTTGCTGTACTAATCAAGAAGTCAGTCGGTGGCCCAGTCGGTTAAGGGTCCGTTGTCGGCCGGGGTCATGGTCTCGAGCCCCGCGTCGGGCTCTGTGCTGACAGCTCGGAGCCTGGATCCTGTTTCAGATTCTGGGTCTCTCCATCTCTCTGCCCCTCCCCTGCTCATGCTCTGTGTCTCTCTGTCTCTCAATAATAAATAAACCTTAAAAAAAATGAAAAAAAAAAAAGAAGTCAAGGGCATGTGGCCGCAAGGAAATACTCCTCTGGACTTTCAACGCTAGAAAGAACGTGGCCGTCTGGTCAATCTGGGTCACTGCAAAAAGATTTCTCCAGAAAGTCTGAAGAGCAGCAGAACAGGACCCCCGCCCCCGCCAACACCGTTCGCGCTCCCCGTATGCCTTCACGCCTCAATCCCGCACATCATGGGCCTCCCAGCGGCAGGAAGCGAGAAGGGGAAGCAGGAGACCCGGGCTCGGCTCTCAATAAGTGAAACGGACTTCCTGCACGTCCTCACGTCCGCACTCCCTGTACCAGCTTGGAGAGAACACGGCATCCGTGCAGAGGCCGCGAGCGAACAGGTGCCGTCCCGAAAGGCATCCTCACCCCGAAGGCGCTGTGCGTTTGCACACGCATTTCATGGACGCCTTTTGTGTATACGACTGTGGCTTGGTAGCACGTGTACCCGTCAATGGTCAGCAAAACGAACATGCATTTTAATTTTGATTTCATTTCTTATTTTTCTAACGTTCGTTTATTGTTGAGAGAGACAGACAATGAGCAGGGGAGGGGCAGAGAGAGGGGGAGACACAATCCGAAGCAGGCTCCGGGCTCTGAGCTGTCAGCACAGAGCCCGATGTGGGGCTCGAACTCACGAGCCGCGAGATCGTGACCTGAGCTGAAATCGGACGCTTAAACGACTGAGCCCCCCGGGCACCCTGGTGAGCTCATTTTACCTTAATCCCCTCTTTAAGGACCTTATCCCCTAATACGATCACATTTTGAGGTCCTGGGCGTAGGGCTTCTGCATATAATTTTGGGTGACAGAATTCAGCCTGTGGGACACTTTGTTATCACAACATGCTCTTGGGGCTCAGTTGGTGAAGTGGCTGACTTCAGCTTAGGTCATGATCTCACATTTTGTCAGTCCGAGCCCCTCATTGGACTCTCCGCTTAGCACAGAACCCGCTTCGGATTCTGTGTATCCCTCTGCCTCTGTCCCTCCCCCGTGCGCGCGCTCTCTGTCTCAAAAGTAAAATAAACAGCAAAAAACAAAAAACATGGTAACAGATTACATCTATATACGCATATTCAAGCATCTGTTCCCCTATATGAATATCTCAATATCTAAGTATATGGCACCTTCCCTTTTTTAAATTTTATTTATTTATTTAGAGAGAGAGAGTGGGGAAGGGGCAGAGAGCAAGAGAGAGAGAGAAAGAATCTGAAACAGGCTGTTTACTGCCAGTGCAGAGCCTGATGCAGGGATCAAACCCATGAACCACGAGATCGTGAGTTGAGCCGAAATCAAGAGCTAGATCCTTAACCGACTGAGCCCGCCCCGCGCTCCTGTCCATATGGCATCTTACTGTCCGTTCACGCCCGCGCCCTGACGTCTGTGTGTCCCTGGCGCAGCTCTGACTCCCATGTGCCGTCCCGCAGGTTCTGGACGTGCCACGATGAGCGCTTCCTGTACATGCTCATGGAGTTCGTGCCTGGCGGTGAGCTTTTCAGCTACCTGCGGAAGCGAGGCCGCTTCTCCAGCAGCACCGGGCTGTTCTACTCCGCGGAGATCGTCTGCGCCATTGAGTACCTGCACTCAAAGGAGATCGTCTACAGGGACTTGAAGCCGGAAAACATACTGCTGGACAGGGATGGCCACATCAAGCTCACCGACTTTGGGTTCGCCAAGAAACTGGTAGACAAGTAAGTGACCGTTTTCACGCATTTCAGCCCGCTCGCCCGGTGCCGCGTCCGGAGGCCAGCGTTGTGTGCTCCGTGGCCGCGAGTGTGTAAGTGACGTCCTGCTCTCTTTGTCTTCTGTGCCGGACTTCCCTTCCTTGCATAGTGGCCTCAACTCCATCCGTGGGGTTGCAAATGGCGGGACCTGCTTTTTCGGGGCTGAATAATACTCCCCCGTCCACCAGGGTTCCCCTTTCTCCGCATCCTCGACAACACCTGTCCTGTCTTGCCTTTTTGATTCCAGCCCTTGACAGGTGTGCGGGGGTGTATGTCGAATTAGTGATTCTTTTTATCACAATTATACAGGTGCATGTGTACTGTGCACAGAGCTCTCTCCCCTCCCCCGCCCTGGCCATTTCTTTTTTTTTAAAAAATTTTCTTGAATGCTTATGATTTTTGAGCGACCGTGAGAGTAAGAGCACAGATGCTGGATCGGGGGTGAGTTGAGTTCCAGGAGCAAACAATAATTCTATAAGGTGAAATCTTACACAGTTGGGCATACGATGCCTTTTTTTGTGTGTGCTTCGCCCCATGATCCGCAGTGCTCCATTTAGCTGAGGACATGTTCGGACCTAGTGTGTACGATTATAGAATATACAACGTATAAACGTCCAGCCTTTAGCGTAAGTGAGGCTAATGCACTTGTAACGCCCGTGTGTGTTGATTTCCACGGGTCTTTAAGTGCCGCCAATCACAGAGACCATATTCTCTCTCCGTGAGGAGTAATTCAGCCTTTATAGACACAATTCAAGGCAGACAGTACCGTAAATCCCATGCATTTAAGCCCGGCGCATTCGTGGCATATTTCATCAAAGATATCTCATCAGATATTTCATCAAAAATATTTCATCCAAATAACCTGAAAACAAAAGAAACAAAAAAACCTACAAAACCGATGTGCGATGTGATGGGAGTGTCTACACAGCGTGAAAGAAAATTTTCCACACCCGTCTCTATATCCTTCCGCCTCACTTGCCTCTTTGGACTCAGAATCTAAAATTCTATCCAAAACCAAACCTTTAGACCCCGACAAGCCCCACATACTGAGTCACCCAGGTGCCCCAAGAAGCCTTGTTTTAAAAAGCAAAATTTTAATAAGATAGCATACTTAACCCACTGCATCTCAAATATGATTATTCCAACACATAACCCGTGCAAACAGTTGGGCGCGGTTACGTGAATTTTTGGTGCATCTCAGGGTACTACGTTTTCATCAGAAACACTTGCTCTGTGCTTTAACCCATAAAATTTACAGTTGGGAAGATAGATGCACATGGCCAGGCTTTCCAAAAATACTGGAAACTTTCTCAGCAACTGTAGTGAGTATTGGGTTTTAAATTTAAGTGTAGGGGCACCTGGGTGGCTCAGTCGGTTGGGTGTCTGACTTCGGCTAAGGTCATGATCTCGCAGTTTGTGAGTTCGAGCCCCGCGTCGGGCTCTGTGCTGACAGCTCAGAGCCTGGAGCCTGCTTGGGATTCTGCCTCCCTCTCTGTCTACTCCCTCCCCCGCTCGCACTCTGTCTCTCTCAAAAATGAATAAACATTAAACAAGTTTTAAGTTTAAATTCATTAAAAGTGGATTAAAATTTCAATTCCATAGTCATTCCAGGTCATGATCTCAGGGTTGTGAGTTTGAGCCCCATGTTGGGTGTAGAGATTACTTACAAATAAAATCTTAAAAAAAAAAAGAAAAGAAAGAAAAGAAAAATCTCCCCATATTTTTCCATTTCTTGATGACGTGGGGATGGCTAAGGTGATAATTCTATTCCTCATGTTATGGAAACGTCTGCATTTATGAGAACATTGATTTTGGTCGGGAGCACTTTTGCACGTTGTGATGCGGTCAACTTCCATGTGATTATCCCCTGTGGAATTTCCGGTATTCCCTTTGTAAGAATAAGGCCCATAAAAGCAAACTGGTCTCCCATAGCCCTGTGAACGGAGACCCTATTAACACATCGTAGCTGGTTTAGAATATTGGGGCCGTCCCCCGTTGGCATCACGTCGTAGAAAGTCCTTACACCCCCTTCTCCGCTTTTCGTTTTGTTTAAGTCCTTTTATTTGGAAGTCTGGTTCCAACCATCCCGCCTTAAAATGTTTCACGCATTCGCTTGCTTCTAAGTTTGGCGAGCGGTGTTCCTCTGCAGTTAACCCATCGTGTCCATTTAAGACTAAATGGATGATGGTGGTGTTGTAGATAACGTCACGCGGTTAATTTACTTAAGACGTTGAGTTCGGGGAAAGAAGGCCTCATTACCATCTCGATCTATTGCTTTGACAAACAACTTCATTTTTTTTTTTTAATTTTAATTTTTTTTAACGTTTATTTATTTTTGAGACAGAGAGAGACAGAGCATGAACGGGGGATGGTCAGAGAGAGAGGGAGAGACAGAATCGGAAACAGGCTCCAGGCTCCGAGCCATCAGCCCAGAGCCCGACGCGGGGCTCGAACTCACGGACCGCGAGATCGTGACCTGGCTGAAGTCGGACGCTTAGCCGACTGCGCCACCCAGGCGCCCCTCTTATTTATTTCTGAGAGAGAGAGAGACAGTATGAGTGTAAAAGGGACGGAGAGAGAGGGAGACATAGAATCCGAAGCAGGCTCCAGTCTCCGAGCTGTCAGCCCAGAGCCTGATGCGGGGCTAGAACCCACGAGCCGCGAGATCACGGCCTGAGCCGAAGTCGGACGCCCAACCGGCTGAGCCACCCAGGCGCTCCTGCAAGAATGGTTTTGAACACATAATGTGGAAAAGTGTGTTTCTCTTGTCTTTTTAATAACATCGCGTGCAGTGTGGTTGAGCACGTAATTCGGTAGTCCATCTGCTTTCGTAGTGACTTAATTTTTTAAGCTTTCCCTCGGTTCTCAATAGCAGGTGTATTTTTTCCCTCCTGTGTCTTAATTTTACAGAACTCTTATTTTCTTAGGGTGAGTTCTTTTTACACTGGTGTTTCTCATTGTTGCGTGAAACTATTTATCACACACTTTCTATTATGCACGTAGCCTTCCTAGCAGATGAAGGGGCACGCTAGAATTATTTTCCAGTTTCTGAAGTGATCAAAAGATAATACTGACACATTTACTTCAGTTATTCTGTTGTAGTTTAAAAAAAATTTTTTTATGTTTATTTTTGAGAGACATTGAGAGAGAGAGTGAGTGAGGGAGGGGCAGAGAGAGAGGGAGACACAGAATCTGAAACAGGCTCCAGGCTCTGAGGTGTCAGCACAGAGCCTGACGCGGGGCTCGAACTCACGGACCGCGGGATCATGACCTGAGCTGAAGTCGGACGCCTAACCGACTGAGCTACCCAGGCGCCTCTGTAGTTTTTAAAATTCACATGTTTCATTGAGTGCCGTCCTTTGGATTTTCGTGCCTGACATCTTGCTAGTAATAAGTAACATTGTTCCCAGTCTTTTACAATAGTTCCTTAACGTTCTCAAACACCCACCAGAGGGGAGAGAATTGTTGACCTTGAATCCTGTATGCCTCTCACCCAGATTCAGTGGGCATCAAACCTTTGCCACCTGATTTGAGGGTTTTTTTTTTGGGGGGGGGGGGGCTTTATTTATTTATTTTTTTTATTATGAAATTTATTGTCAAATTGGTTTCCATACAGCACCCAGTGCTCAACCTGATTTGAGTTTTTACCTCTCCCACATTTTTGTTTCTTACATTATTTACTTTTTATTTTTTCAAACTTTTTTTTAAGTTTATTTATTTTGAGACAGACAGAGCAAGTGGGGGAGGAGTAGAGAGTAGGAGAGAGAGAATCCCAAGCAGGCTCTGCTCTGTCAGCACAGAGCTTGACGTGGGGCTTGATCTCATGAACTGTGAGATCCTGATCTGAGCCAAAACCAAGAGTCAGATGCTCAACTGACTGAGCCACCCAGGCGCCACTGTTTGTTACATTATTTTAAAGTAATTACTCACCATGCTATCTCTAATGAAGAGTGATTTAAAAAAATAACATCAATACTTTATCACATTTTTTTTGATGTTTGTTTATTTTTGAGAGAGAGAGATAGAGAGCAGGTGAGGGGCAGAGGGAGAGGGAGACACAGAATCCGAAGCAGGCTTCAGGCTCCGAGCTGTCAGCACAGAGCCCGATGCAGGGCTTGAACCCATGAGCTGTGAGATCATGACCTGAGCCGAAGTCCCACGCTCAACCGACTGAACCTCCCAGGCACCCCAATGCCCTGAGGATATTTGCCATCCATTGCTTTGCTCATCGGTGAAGTGAAAATTATTCCTACTCCTTAGGATTGTTGCTAAGAATGGATGGATCTGCTAATTGGAAAGTACATACTTAGGACAGTTCCAGGCACATAGTAAGCACTGAGCATACATATGTTGCTTCTGACTTTATCATCCCTGCCATCAGTATCACCACCATTATCACTATGACCATCCATTGTCATCACCTTCATCACCATCACCACCATTATCATCATCACCTTGACCATCATGATCACCATGATCACCAAGATCACCACCATCACCATCACCACCATGACCATCATCACTATGACCACCATCATCATCACCTTGACCATCATGATTACCAAGATCACTGTTGTCCCCATCACCACCCTGACCATCATCACTATGACTGTCATCATCACCTTGACCACCATGCCACCATGATCGCCGAGATCACCACCATCACCATCACCATCCTGACCATCACCACCATGATCATCATCACCTTGACCATCATCATCACCATGACCATCATCACCGTGACCGTCATCATCACCTTGACCATCATCATCACCATGACCGTCATCATCACCTTGACCATCATCAATATGACCACCATGATCGCCGAGATCACCACCATGACCATCATCACTATGACCGTCATCATCACCTTGACCATCATCATCACCATGACCATCATCATCACCTTGACCATCACTATGACCACTATGATCGCCGAGATCACCACCACGACCATCACTGCCATGACCATCACCACCATGACCATCTCACTGTGACCATCATCATCACTATGCCCGTCATCATCACCTTGACCATCATCATCACCATGACCATCATCACTATGACTGTCATCATCACCTTGACCATCATGACCACCATGATTGCCGAGATCACCACCACGACCATCACTGCCATGACCATCACCACCATGACCATCATCACTATGACAGTCATCATCACCATCACCATCATCATCAATATCATCACCATCATCATCACTGTCCTCACCATCACAACCATCTCCATCACCACCATTACTGTGGACTGAATTATGTCCCTCCAAAATTCATATATCGAAACTTTAACCCCCCGAAGTGACTGCATTTGGATACACTGCTTTTAGGAGGTACTTGAGGTTAAACGAGGTCAGGAGAGTGAGATCCTAGTATGATAGGATTGATGGCTGCCTCCTCACCGTGTCCTCACATGGTAGAAAGAGATGTCTCTGTCTGTCCCCCTCCTTATAAGGACACCAGTTACCGAGTTAGTCTATCTTCATCCAATATGACCTCGTCTTAACTTGATTCCATCAGCAAGATCCTATTTCCAAATAAGATCACATCCACGGGCTCTGGGGTTTAGGACTTTTGGGGGAAGACCGTTCACCTCCGTACAGGTGCCATGAGGAGCGATTCGAGGTGCGCTTTGCAGAGTCGTGTTTTTCTTCCGTTAACGCGCCCAAGGCAGTGGAAGTGATAGCCGTGCGCAAACTGAGAACCTCGGGTGTCCCCTTGCCTTCTCTCCGAGAGCCGAGTGAGCTGAGAGACATGAGACCAGGTGCATAGACAATTCACAGCCTGCGCCGGCGGTCTCTGCATAACATCCAGGGCTGTCTGTCTGTCTTTACCTACTTACTGAGGTCCGAAGCTCTCTGTTGCAATTTATGCCTCTCTGTGCAGCCAAGAAGCACTAGACGTTTTAGCCGGAGGCTCTTCCTCTAGAGAGGTGTCCGCCTACCCCAGGCCACTTAGAAATTCCCTCTGTGCCCCTTACGCTAGGACAGAGCCAGAAAGATACTCCCCTTTCCAAGTGGAAGTGGAGACGCTGTACCTAATGTATATATAATGCGGCCACCTGTGCATTTAGGAGCTCAGAGCCCGATTGCCAGCTGGCCTCAGGCAGCCTTGGGAGCCCGTAAGTTGGCAAGGTGGGCAGAGGTGTTCTGGAGATGGGCTCAGGGTCTCACGTGTCAGAGTCTTAGTGGGCGAGGGGTCGTCAGCCATCCAGCGAGACCACGTGGGAGTCAGTATGACCGTCTTCTGGACCTCCAAACTTGGGTTTTCAGAGGTTTTCAGTTCCCTGCCATCAGTTGGCTTATGTTCCCTTAGACGACACACCGTGTCCCGTAGAACGTGCGGGTCCAGCCCGCAGGTGCTTCAGAAGGAAGGTTCTGCGTGTGAGTGGCCGGCGTGGGGAGTGCGTGCCTTTCCCACGGCTGCCGTAACAAAGCACCGCGACCGGGGGGCCTCGGATGACGACATTCTGCGGTTCCCTCACTTCCAGCCCACGGTCCTCTGCGCAGGGCTAGAAGCTAAATTTTTGGCAAGTCTCACCTCCTCTGTGGAGAAAATCCTTCCCAAAGCCCCCCCTTGCTCCATTTCAACCCCAAATATCCCAGGGTCCCTTAACCTCAGGATTTCTAGAAGCCACTGGGGAGAGTAAAATGACCTTGAGCCCACAGACACCTTGAAAACACGTCAGATCTTTTCGGGAGCAGGTGGAAAGTTCACAGCATTTCCTCCCTGAGGACAGAAGTACTTTGTTGCTGGGGGCTCTTGATGGGACCCCCAAGACAGGAGGTTATGAACAAATTCTTGCATTTGTTTTCTGTATCATTGCCTAGGAAAACCGGTACTGTGGCTTTTTTGCGTTTCGAGTAATAATGGTGAAGCGACAGCCAACGGCGGGTGGTGGTCATACCGAGCGTGTAGTTTTGCTTGTATTGGGATAGATGAGTGTTGGTAAGGGAACGAATCCTGGTCCACAATGCCAGTATCTCTGTCCAGCGCGGTGTGTCTGCGGGATGGGGAGGGACATGGCTGTGATGGCCGAAGCCATTGTCACGCGTGGTCCTCCTGAGACGCACGCGTTCGCCAAGCACAGCTAACTCTTCTGTGCGTGCTGTTCTCTGTACCCAGGACGTGGACGCTTTGTGGCACGCCCGAGTACCTGGCCCCCGAAGTCATCCAGAGCAAAGGCCACGGGAGAGCTGTGGACTGGTGGGCGCTTGGCATCCTGATATTTGAGATGCACTCGGGGTGAGTAGGGCTCCCGTGGAGAACAAGGAAGTCCACTTGCTGACGGGGTACCTCCCTTTCCTGCTTCTAGAACCGTGCTTTCCGCTGGCAAATACCTGTGCCAGTTTCCCAGTCGGTGCCAGCATGACCACGGGGACCCACAGGTAAGTGCGCTTTCGTAAGAGCAAAAGCGCCCACCACAAGCACCGGCCGTTGGGACCTCTACCCTGTGTCTAAGTGTTCCCGCCTCCCGTGAATATAATATTAAATCTTCCGCTTGGACCCTTTTGGAGCAGTGGACAGAGCTAAGCAATTAGAGCACGTTTCGGATGGAAGTAAATAAATCCGCATGGAGTTCAGGACGTTATGAAGGGGCAGCGAGCCAGTAAGCAGAGAGCGTGCCCATGGTCGCTTCGCGTGAGGTTTGCGAAGTCACCCTGTCCCATCGTCCGGATGCCAGAGGTGTGTCACATGTTACCAAGGCATCGTCATGGTGAAAAACTCCAGTCTGGCTTAGGCGTGGCGCGGGTGTGATCCTCTTTTACCAGAAGCCTAAAACAAGCATCGCACGCTTAGCAAGTGTGGACGTGGGGATTCCTCCTGGTCCCATGGAGGAAAGCTCTTCTCTGATGGTGCGGACGACGGGCATCCGGTGTGTCAGGTGCCAGGAGACTGGCCGGGGGCTCCTGGATGCGCGGGCCTCGCTCCCTGTCCTTTGTCCTCTGTCTTTAGCTTGCTTGTTTCCTGCTGGGGAGGTCAGCAGACGCTCGGCCAAACCTGGACCCCATTCCACACCTGATATCCCTGTAGGGCAAGACCAGAGCTTTTTGCCTGGAAACCTTCCCCTTCGGCTTGAAAAAAAATGATGGAAATGGGTGTATTTCTGCACGGAGGGTGTGGCCAGCGTGGAATCTGTGAAAGCCTGAATTTCTTTGTGTGTCTATTGATTATCTCAGTATTTATCAACTGTTTACCCATATATTTATCATGTTTTAGCTATCATGTGTCTGTCGTCTATGATCACCTCTCTATCTACTAGTCTATCCATTCTGTGTATCTATCCTATCTGTTTGTGTATCCAATCCACTTGTCTCTATATACCTACCTGACTGTCTGTCTGTCTATCCATCCATCCATCTATCCAGCTCTCCATCTATATTTATCTATCTCTGTATCTATCTATCATCTATCAGTGTGTCTATCTGCCTACCTATCTGTCTTTCTGCCTATCTATCTACCTACCTACCTACCTACCTACCTACCTACCTACCTGTCTATGTATCTATCCAATCTTTCTGTCCATCTGTCTGTTTACCTGTCTATCATCTGTGTATGTATCTATCTATCCATCTATCTCTCCCATCTCTCCATCCATCCATCCACCCATCCATCCATCCATCACCCATCACCTGTCTGTCATTTATCTGGTCTTCTGTATTTTCCATTAACTCTTCGCTCAGACGTCTCTAGCAAATCGCGCAGAAACAAATTTCTTAATAGACACCCAGCCCGTGAAGTGCCAGGCAGACCAGAAGGTTAATATGAATCACACACAGGGTTCATCCGTCAAGAAGATAAAACGGTTGTGAATATTTATACGTCCAAATTCATCAGATTCCCCTCAGATGGCCTGCAGCATATATTCCTTCCTTCATATTATTGACCGCTAGAGGTCACCATTGCTTAACAATAAATGAACCTTGGCGTCCAGGGCTTTAATAGATGAGGTTACGAGCAAGGTTTTCTTTGTATTACTAGGTACGTGCTATTAGGATACATTCTACTTACAGAATTTAATAATGGGAAATATTGTTAGTAAGTACAGTTTTGGAACATATTGTTAGACTATAAGGAAATTATTGGAATTAAGTAGAATAAAATAAAATTAGATTATAATAGGACATATTCGAATGAATATATTAGGATAATTATGTAAATATTGGGATGATTAAAATACTATTAGGATATATATAATCCATTCAAATATTAGAAAACACTGTATTAGAATATTAGAAAATAGAACGTTTCTGTTTTTAATGGAATATCATCGATTTCTAATATATTTCTAATATAATATCAGGAGTAGAATAGAAAATAGTGCAGGTATGTATGCGTTTACATTGACATATTTCTGTTTTACACATCTCCAGTTGGAGTGAGTCTGGGTTTTCTGGAGGGATTTCTTTTACTTTTCTTTTCTTTTTAATATTTATTTATTTATTTATTTATTTTGCTTATTTAGTTTTGAGAGACAGAGAGAGACAGAGCATGAGCAGGGGAGGGGCAGAGAGAGAGGGAGACACAGAATCGGAAACGGGCTCCAGGCTCTGAGCTGTCAGCACAGAGCCCGAAGGGGGGGCTTGAACTCACGCGAGATCACGCAAGATCTCGCGAGATCGTGACCTGAGCCGAAGCGGGACGCTGAACCCACTGAGCCCCGCAGGCGCCCCTGGAGGGATTTCTTGACAGTGATGACTGTCTGTGCCACAAGCCTGGCTGCTCCCTCCTGGGCATTCCTTGGTCCCTGCAGTTGTACGAGACTCCGCCCTCACCTGGACCCGTTCTGAATTTCCTCCTTGCCCCCTCCAGCTGCTCCCTGTGTTGGCCAGGGGACATTTCCCTGGCAGGAGCTGGAGTTGTCCCTCCCCCCCCCACACCAACCAGGGCACCACTGCTGGAGTTGTATGGGGAAAACAAAAACAAAAACGTATGCACATTCAGCTCTGCCGTCAGAAAAAAAAAGGCCATCGCAACACTCCTCAAAGACGCTTAAGGAACCCTAGGGTTCCCTGGGACCCCATATTGAGAATCGTGGCCAGCCGGCTTCACCGAGTGCCCCTCAGACTCTTTCTTACCCTACACTCGGCCCCTCACCCCCTCGCACAGCCCAGCTCGTTGTCTTTGCCCCTTTTGCTACAGGACGCACGTTTTACGTTTTCTACGCAAGTCCCAGGTCTTTGAGGAAAAGCAGCGAAAAGAATGGTGAACGGGTCGCACCTGCCCTTTCTGTTTTCTCTGCAGAAAAGTTCTTTCTTCTTTTTTTTTTTTTTTAATTTTTTTTTTTCAACGTTTATTTATTTTTGGGACAGAGAGAGACAGAGCATGAACGGGGGAGGGGCAGAGAGAGAGGGAGACACAGAATCGGAAACAGGCTCCAGGCTCCGAGCCATCAGCCCAGAGCCCGACGCGGGGCTCGAACTCACGGACCGCGAGATCGTGACCTGGCCGAAGTCGGACGCTTAACCGACTGCGCCACCCAGGCGCCCCAGAAAAGTTCTTTCTTCTTGACAGACTCTTGCCTCGAACCCGTGTCCCCCAGGCTCGCCCCCAGTGTGGTTTTCTAAGAGGGTGATGGGGAACGTGACGTTGGCACGATGTGGTGCCTCTTTCTGGACGACCCATTCTACTGGAAGGTGTAGGTGGCTGGGTCGGATCTGGAAAAGGCATCATGCAGTGATGATCTTCTTTTTCCGCTTGTTAAACTCCTGCTGACATAGCTTCCCGGTGACGCGGTCCTGTAACGCCTGCTTCCTGAGAACACTTTGTTTCATGCCGTCCTTAAACGTCGTTAGGTACATATGACACATCTTCTCCTGGTGTCGGACGAGCGCGTTTCCCCGATGAAATCATACGGCCCGGTGTCCTCAGATGGGCCCGCCACCCAAGAACGGACGACGACGACTCTCCCAACCCTGGTTACACAAAGCATCCGGCAGACGAGGGAAGGTTGACTCGGGAGCTGTTAACTTGATGGGCGTAGTCGGATGGTGAGGCCCGACTGAGAATCTGCGTGCGTGTAGACCTTTCCTCCCGAGCCTGGTCTGGCCAGGTTCTCAGTACGAGGCAGCTCGTAACTCTGGAAGCAGCGGTGGTCGGAGGAGTTGGGATCACGAAACCCTAATCACCGGCCGCTCCGAGACACGGCGCTTGTCTGCACGACGCTGAGTCTCTGTTTATGGATCTGGAACGTCACTTCGGAAAACAACGCGATTTCATGCCCGCATCACCCACGGCCACACGTTCACCTTTATGCAGCGTTTTCCACGTCCCCTTCTCACCTGCCTCCTCTCCCTCAACGTGCCCATTCATTTCCTTTTTTTGTACGTTCTGTTCTGTTGTTTTTTCCATTTTCCACTTCTCTGGAATATACGTGCAGAGGTAACGGGTCTATTCTGTGCATCAGTAGCTGGCAAGACAGATGGCTAAAACCAAGGTGGCTTGGGATAGGAATTCATCGTTTTTCCGTTCTGGAGACCCGAAGGTTGAGATCCAGGCACGGGCAGGGCTGCTGAGATCCAGCAGGCTCCAGGGGACGGTCCTTCCTGCCTCTTCCAGCTTCTGGGGCTCCAGGCGTCCCTGGACTCGTGGCCGTGTCCCTCCCGTCTCTGCCTCCCCCTTCACGCGGCTTCTCCTCTGTGTCCGTGTCTCCTCTTTTGTCTCTTACGGACATCTGCCGTTGGATTCAGGGCCACCCTCAACCAGGATCGGCTCATCTCCGACCCTTCACTTACCCACATTTTCAAAGAGTGTCCAAATAAGCTCATATTCACAGATTGGCAGGGTAAGAAGGTGAAAAAAATTGAAAAAAATAAAAACAACTGTACTCTTTTGTTTTCTGTCATTTGTTTTTATTTTTTTCAATTTTTTGTTTATTTTTTTAAATGTTTATTTTTGACAGAGAGAGAGAGAGAGACAGAAACCATGAGTGAGGGAGGGGTAGAGAGAGGGAGACACAGAATCAGAGGCAGGCTCCAGGCTCTGAGCTGTCAGCACAGGGCCCGACGCGGGGCTCGAACCCACGAACTGCGAGATCATTAACCACTGGTTGTTTCACTTAATTAGAGGTTCCACTTCTAAAGAATCCAATTAACGGTTATACTTTTGAGTTGAGGGTCTTAGCCTTGGGAAGGAACTATGAGCCCGTATCCAAAGTACAGCCTGTGCCTCGGGCATGTAGGTAGGGATCTGGGATTTATTTCTTGATTAACTTCTGGATTTTCTTGGATTTTTTTTCCTCCTTGCAGTTTTAACTATATTTCTTATTTACTTGTTTCAGATTTTTTTTTCTATTTCAAGATATTAGAGAAGATACATATGTTGCTTTCTCTTTTTATAAATTAAAGAAGGTTTTTTATGTTTATTTTTGAGAGAGAGACAGAGAGATAGAGTGTGAGCAGGCGAGGGCCAGAGAGAGAGGGAGACACAATCCGGACCAGGCGCCCGGCTCCGAGCTTTCAGCACAGAGCCCGACGTGGGGCTCGAACCCACGAACCGTGAGCTCGTGACCTGAGCCGAAGTCAGATGCTCAACCAACTGAGCCACCCAGGCACCCTGTGATGGGGTGACATTTTTAATGCCAGAGACCGACCCCCACCGTCGATCACGTGCTCTAATGGTCATTGCCTTGTCTACGCTGGCCATTCCTCTGCTGCATTCCTTTCCTCCTGGAACCAGCCGTGCTCCGTGTGTCCCAAGATTCCGGCGTCCCCAGCGCGCAAGGAAGGAGTCCATGTGCAACAAATTGTGCCCTGCATGGGTGTTGAGTGGAAATCGTTAGGAAGCAGGATTTTTTCCGTGCTTGCTCCCCGCTAAAAATAGATGTTTATTTTTCTTACAGGTTTCCTCCGTTTTTTGATGACAACCCATTTGGCATTTATCAAAAAATTCTCGCGGGCAAAATAGATTTCCCCAGACATTTGGATTTCAGTGTAAAGTAAGTAAACCGTTTTCCCCCCTCCTGGTGGGGGTGGTGGGGGCGTGTTGATTTGGAAAGGACATCAGATTTCCCAGACACGGCATCTGCCCAGCAGGATAGCATCTTGCATTATGAATGTGTCATGACACAACTCTTTGGGTCATTCTCTTTTCCCCTGGAAGGGAAAACGTTGTCATTATTCTCGTATAATGATGCTTCCCCTTTTCACGACTCTTGGCCGGATTTTATGCCCTTTGAAAGAAATGACATTTACAAGTAGCCAGTGAAGGCATTTGTTAATTGCATTTACTAAGAGAGCCCTTCGGGTATTTGACGAGAAGGGTCCCCCCTCCCCGTCCGCCCCCCCACCCCCGCCTCCTCCTTTAGCTAGTTTTACGGTTGGCAGAAACATGGATGGCTTTAGCAACGTTTGTCTTTTATTCTCCTGCTTGAATTATTTTCCTTCCTAAATTCTTTCTTTCACGCTGAAATTTAGACTGATGAACATCTGCTGCAAGAACTTTTCTGTGGGTTCAGTGTTAGTAACTTTGGGAATGCATTTCATGAAATTTGTGGCGGTGGGGTTGCGGAAAACTAAGTTTTTAAAAACACAAGAATGGTTTCTTTTTAAATTTAGTTTTCACGTTTATTTATTTTTGAGAGACAGAGACAGACAGAGCGTGAGCAGGGGAGGGGCAGAGAGAGGGAGAGACACGGAATCCGAAGGAGGTTCCAGGCTCCGAGCTGTCAGCACAGAGCCCGACATGGGGCTCGAACCCATGAACCGTGAGATCGTGACCTGAGCCGAAGTCGGACGCTCAATCAACTGAGCCTCCCAGGCGCCCCTCCAGGCAGGCTTTAAAAGACTAGCAAGAGGAGGTTCCATTTAAAAATAACCATCCAGAAGGGGGACACCCTGTGCCGTGAATACGAAGACACTGAGATGCCAAGACAGATACAGCACGCAAAAAGGTTTCTTTTCTCTCGAAAGAAATGAAAAATATTGTATAGAATTTCCATCCCATGGTCCAACCAGGGACCCTGGGACCCTGGACCATTACGTAGATCACCACGGGTCTTGGGATCTCAGCCGTCCCAGCTGGTCGTGGAGCCCGGGGTGTGGTGTGAGTCTGGCTATGTGCTCCTGAGCCCGGGACATCAGGCACATCAGGAAAGCTTAGTCACTGAAAGCTGCATCATGGAGTTTTTGAATCTGGGCTGTGGGTCTTTCGATTGGCCTGGGGGGTTTCGATATCTATTTTTTTTGCATGTTATATTAAAAGGCTCATTTTCTGCACAGCGATTTTTTTAAATGTTTTTAATGTTTTCTTTATTTTTTTTCATAATTTAAATCCAAGCTAGTTAACATAGCGTAATAGTGATTTCAGGAATAGAATTTAGCGACTCATCACTTAACGACACTCAGTGCTCGCCCCAGTAAGTGTCCTCCTTAAGGCCCATCATCCATTTAGCCCATCCCCCACCTACCTCCCCTCCAGCAGCCGTCAGTTTGTTCTCTGTATTTAAGAGTCTCTTATGGTTGGCCTCCCTCTCTCTTTTTATCTTAATTTTCCTTCCCTTCCCCATGTTCATCTGTTGAGTTTGTCAAATTCCACATATAAGTGAAATCTTATGGTACTTGTCTTTCTCTGACTAATTTCGCTTAGCATAATACCCTCCAGTTCCATCCACGTGGTGACAAATGGCAAGATTTCATTCTTTTTGATTGCCGAGTAATACTCCATTGCGTGTGTGTGTGTGTGTGTGTGTGTGTGTGTGTGTGTGTATACGCCACATCTTTTTTTTTTTTTAATTTTTTTAATGTTTATTTATTTTTGAGAGAGACCGAGACAGAATGCGAGTGGGGTGGGGCAGAGAGAAAGGGAGGTACTGAATCCGAAGCAGGCTTCAGGCTCCGAGCTGTCAGCACAGAGCCCGACGCGGGGCTCGAACTCACGAGCGGTGAGATCATGACCTGAGCCGAAGTCGGATGCTCAACCGACTGAGCCACCCAGGCGCCCCCCACATCTTCTTTATCCATTCGTCCATCGATGGACGTTTGGGCTCTTTCCATACTCTGGCTATTGTCGATAGTGCTGCTATAAACATTGGGGGGCATGTGTCCCTCCGAAACAGCACGCCTGTATCCCTTGGATAAATGCCTAGTCGTGCAATTGCTGGGTCGTAGGGTATTTCTATTTTTAATTTTTTGAGGAGCCTCCATTGTGCTTTCCAGAGCGGCTGCACCAGTTTGCATTCTCACCAGCAGCCTGCACAATGATTTAATCCACGTTTCCTCAGCCCTGTGATCTCTGTGTAGCCCACCCAGCTTTGCATACGTTACTTAGAAACTGATAATCGGTTAAGAAACAAGGGCTAGAAAAGGTTGAGGCCAAAGGGAAATTGATCCTCTCTCCAAATGCCGACCGTGTGGCTGTGGCCATCCTGTGCTTGCCCGGTTCCATATCAAGATGTGTATACTTTCTGTCTCTTTCCCCCCAATAGGGACCTCATTAAGAAACTGCTGGTCGTTGACAGAACGAGACGGCTCGGAAACATGAAGGTCAGTGTTTGTTTCCGTACATATCACCACTCTTTGCCCCGTCACTTCTCACCATACATCCCTATGTATGGAAACAAAGGCACGGTATTGGTGTTTGATGATTGGACAGATTTCAGATCTGGGTGTCTGGGTGTGCCCCGTCCGACTGGGTCTACACCCCATCCCATTTCTCTCCCAACGAGGAAATGACTCAACCGTGATCTCGCGGCTCTCGGTATTTTGCTGGTTTGTTTCTGCTTTTCGAATAGCGTTACTGACCTACACGTCACATACCGTATGCAGCCATCACCACATTCAATGTTACAGAAATTTCCTTCATCTCAGAAAGAAACCCCTTCTGCTGTCGTTACGCTATCCTTCTGTCCCTCCTGCCCTGAGTAACCACTAATCTACTTTGTGTCTCTGTGGGTTTCCCCATTCTGGGCTTTCCTGTAAATGAATCACACCATCAGTGACCTTTTGTGACTGGCTTCTCTCCCTGAGCGTCACGTTCTCAGGGCCCATCCGTGGGCTAGCAGGTGTTAGTGCTTTATTCCGTTTTATGACTGAGTCACACCCTGATCATGGATGGACCCCGTTGTGTTTCCCTATTCGCCTGTTGATGGACACTTGTGTTGTTCCACCTTTGGGCTGTTGTGAATGGCGAGATAAACTTGGGTGTGCACATTTGCGTGCGAATTAATCACTTGAGGTGGACCTTGTGTATGATTTCCGCACGCTTTTCACGTGGAGGGCAACGTATTTAAGGGATTGTTGCATAAAGGATATGGTATCTTCTATGCATGTTGTGGTTGTGTTATGGGATCTCCGAGCCTAAGAGAGTCTGTGAACATCTTCTTAGCTATTTCTAGTTCTGGATGTCCATGGAGGAGCTTAAACTTGGGCCCGTGCATTGGCCTTGTCTGCTCTAATCTTGGAGGACACAGACCCGTGTGTGAGGCTTGGTCTCCAGCGAGCTCTCGGGATGCTGTGTGTATGTGGGTGTATTTGTGTCACTGTGGCTGCTGCAACAAAGGACCAGAAGTTTGAGATCCAGACGGGGCAGGACCACTCAGATCCGGGCAGAGCAGGGCTGGGCACCCTCCTGAGGCTCCAAGGAAGGGTCCTTCCTGCCTCTTCCAGCTTCTGGGGCTCCAGGCGTCCCTGGGCTTCTGGCCACGCCCCTCCCATCTCTGCCTCTGCCTTCACATGACTTCTGCTGTGTGTGTGTGTGTCTCTCCTCTTCTGTCTCTCATAAGGACACCTGTCACTGGATTTAGGGCCACCCTGATGACCTCGTCTTAACTTGTTTACATCTGCAAAGACCCTATTTCCGCACAGTTACACTGACAGGTACCAGGGCTAGGACTTCGATGTATCCCTTTTGTGTAGGGCACAATTCAACCCGTAACAGTGGTCTCATTTGTCCTTCACATCATTCACGGACACTGGCTCCTATGTCCACGTCTCCAAGGAGGGTCTTAAATGTTAGTTTATGGGATGTTACTGGTGCAGGGAACACATCCACGAAACAGATTAGTTCTCCGTTCGATCTTACTGCCGTTTTTTGACCAGTCGTATGAAAATTGTCGGATGGATTCACAGCTAAGCTCCAAGACCATGCCTTGCTAGAATTGCTTGCCATGTGACTTCTTTATGTTGCCCGATTAGAAATGGTGTGATGGGCTTGTGAGGGCTGTTATCCATAAGAGGCCAGCGCCTAGGACTCTAACTTGAACAACCAAGAACCCGGCCACTGCACGTGGTAGTCGGATGCCACAGCCACGGAGTAGTAGTGAGGGGAACCCTCCAGGATGAGAAGCTCTCCCTACTTTTCCTCAACCTGATGTTTTAAAAATAAATGTTGCTTTTGCAGAAGAGTTTTAGATGTGGAGAAAAACTAAAAAGATAGTACAGAGAGCTCCCGAATACTCACACCCAGTTTCCCTCATTCTGAACATCCTACTCCAGCGCGCCATGTCTGACATGATTGGCTAAAGTCCAACTCTGTCCGATGTTGTTCAGTCTCCCCCACTGTCTTCTTTGTGTTCAGGAATCACATCGGCATCCCATACTGCATTTCGTCATCATGTCTCCTTTGGTTTTTGTCTTTTTTTTTTTAATGCTTATTTATTTTTGAGAGAGAGAAACAGAGCGTTGGTGGTGGGGGAGGGGCAGAGAGAGAGGGAGACACAAAATCCGAAACGGGCTCCAGGCTCCGAACTGTCAGCCTAGAGCCCAACGCGGGGCTCGAACCCACGAACCGTGAGATCGTGATATGAGCTGAAGTCAGTTGCCCAACCGACTGAGCCACCCGGGCGCCCCTCCTTTGGTTTTTCTTGACCGTGGCCCCTTCTCAGGCTTTCTGTGTTTCTGAGGATCTTGAGAGTTTGAAGACTTACCAGTTATTTTGTAGAATTCAGCTCTACTGGGATTTGTCACATGTTCCTGTCAGGATTAGCCTGGGATTATGGGATTTGGGGAAGATTTCCCCCACCCAACCAAAGACCCCCCAAACCCACAGAGATAAATTGGATTTTCTCTGTTCCTTTCAGTTCCTATAATTTCATGTCATCACTTTGGTCTGTCACATGCATTTTGGAGGCGGGGGGGGGGCGGATATTGCCTGTGTTTGTGTTTTCAAGGAGGCTCCTCCCATGCGAGGTGTAATTGACATAACATTGTGTTGGTTTCGGGCATGCGTCATAACGACATGACGTTTGTTTGTTTCCTGTAAGGAGCAAAGATAATTCTTTCACGTGGACATCCCGCTAAAAACGTAGGGGCGGCGTGTTGTGTGTCCTAGAAAGTCTTCGGGACCTGCTTCTGTGTGTTGACGTCCAATCAAACACAGCTCTGGTGACGGTTAAAATGTACAATGCATGTGTCACTCGCGTCCCTGGTGCGCCGCATCCAAATAGAGGTAGAGGGGGCTGGCCTGCTGTGCTTCCCTAGGTACCTTGGCCCCTGGGGAGGTGAGCCGGCCTGCCTGGAGCAGTTTGGGTTTGCAGAGAAGGAGGCACAGAGCTAGGCCATGGGTGCTCCGGGCTTTCATCTGAGCCCCTCCGTCCGGGAATGCGGTCTGGACGTGTCCTCGCAGCAGCCTCTTCTTACGAGTGGACACGTGCCGTGGTAATGCCACAAACACGCAGCCAGGAGCAGGGTCCTTGGCCATGACTTCAAGGACGACGCAGATGCCCCATCGGTAGAACGTGACGGGAGGAGCTCATTGACCACGCCAGGCCTCCTGGGATGTTCCGACCTAGGGAATCTGGAAAAAGCACACACAGACATCCAAGCTAGGACTTACGGTCTGGGTGGGGTTTCGCCATGTGGACACTGGCTGGAAGAGGCTACAGAGACTGTCTCATCAAAATGAAAATATGTTCCCGAGTAGTAAGCGGTCTAGTGCAGGTTGCGTGTAGATGGACGTGTGTGCTTTCGCCAGGCTGACCGTCTCTCCCTTCTGCGTGGTGTTGTTGTCCTTGTCAGGGTGTGTCCCTGCCTTCCGGGATGGTGGTTGTAGCTTCCCTCTGCACGTGTGCCCGTTGTAGGCTTTCTCCATCCACGCACTCATTTGTCTATGGAAAAGGGCGTGTGTTCCCAGTGTAGAGCCCAAGGGCCTTAGCTTGGCGTTCACCGGCCTCCTGCTTCCTCCCCAGCTCAGCTTAGGGTGCACTGATCTTCATGGTGCAGCCTCGCGCCAGCCGTGGTGGGCTAATCACCCCTCCACACAGCTTTCTCCGTGTTCACTGCCCACCTTGCTGGTTTTCTCCTGTTAATGCCCTTTATCTGCACTCTTTCTTCCTTGTGTTCTACCTGTCTCCCTGTCTGCCTATTTGTCTATCATCCACCTATCCATCTATCCACCCTGTATATCTATCTATCAATCTATTATATGTCCATCCATCCATCCATCCATCCATCCATCGTCTATCAATCAATCATCTATTTACCCATCATCTATCCTTCCATCTGTCCATCCGTCCATCCATCCATCCATCCATCCATCATCTATCAATCAATAATTATTGATCTGTCATCCATCTATCCATCCATCCATCCATCCATCCATCCATCGTCTATCAATCATTCATCTATTTATCTATCCATCATCTATCCTTCCATCTGTCTATCCATCCATCCATGCATTCATCCATCCATCATCTATCAGTCATCTATTGATCTATCATCCATCTATCTATCTGTCCATCCATCCCTCATCTATTTATCCATTATCTGCGTATGCATTCATCATATCTATTACCACCTATCTGTCCATCACCTGTCATCTATCTATTATCTATCCATCATCATATCTATCTATCTATCCATCCATCTTATCTAACTACCTACCTCTTTACTTATCTCTATCGATATAGTATAATCCGTTACCACCCATAGTAGAGTTTCACTTACTTGAGAGTAAACTTCCAGTCTTACTTGCCTTCTCTCCACATCACTCACAGTAACACTCAACAGGTATTTGCTGTTTGACTTAGAAGTGAAGGGAGAGTATTTTTTTCCCAATAGGGAAAGAGGAATGGTTGTCAAAATAATACGATTAGGAAAAAAGTGGAAACAATTCACATCACCATGTCTTTCCTTTTGTAGATACAGTAATTGAGAGCTTTGTTGTTTGAGGATGAAAAATTGAAAAGGTTAAAAATATGAGCTCTACACTGTAAAACATTTCACAAACGAAATGTTACATTCAGATCCACTGGCTTCTTCCCATGTCACAGAATTCGTGTATTTCTCCCTCCGCAGTTTCCAACATTTAATCGATTAAAAAAGTTGCTCCGAGGACCATAAAAAGGGAGAATAAAGGGAGGGTCGAAGGCCGGACACTTGGGAGGGGTTTTCAGAGGCCATGCTGCCGTCGGTGTCTGCAACGTGGCCATCGGATCACACTTGAGAAACACACAGGCGTTAGCACACCATTACTAGTCCACAAACACACTAAGACTCTAATTGGAAGGTACTGCTGAGTGGGTGGCTGTTCAAGATCTCTGAAGTTGGACATCGTGGGTTTGAGTCCTAGTCATGTGACTTAATAGCTTCCCAATACCGAGCCAATTACATCCTTCAGTGAACCTTGGTTCCTATGTCTGTATGATGACGATACTAAATACCAAGGAAAATCATCAAGATGAACACAGGTGACAGATTCAGAAATGACTCTGTGTCTCTCTCTTTATCTCGGGAGCCTGTGCTGGCATCACACGTTCATGTGTGGTCCAGAGGTTGCTGCTATGAAGGAAAGTGAACAAAACACAAAGGGCTTCATTGACGGGTGTCCCCCTCATAGCGTATGGTCCAGGGACAGTTACTCAAAACATAGCAAACTTTGTGTGTGCGTGCATGTGTGTGCCCGCACGCACTAACCTAAGTACAGTAGACCTTCTCTGGAATATTTTCTTTCCTGTCCTGTCAAAATTCTGTCTGCTGATGGTGCCTGTTTCTTCTGAAGAACGGAGCGGAGGACGTGAAAAGACATCGGTGGTTCCGAACTGTGGATTGGGAGGCGGTCCCACAAAGGAAACTGAAGGTACAACATACGTAAGCGGGTGGGTCTCAGCTTGGCGTCTTTTACTTGTCGTCACCAACGGGCACAGAGTGACCCTGTGACTCGTTTGTTTGTGGCTGACACCTTGTTTAATTTGTGTAACAGAGCAGAGCATCTCAAATCGTTAATACAACAACATCCCAGTTCGGTGTTAAGTCTTAGCGATAAAGAGACACCTGGAGGTCACGGGTTGAGACCCCTGGCAGTAGATTAGATGAGGAATATTCTCTAGATCGTTCTTTGAAGTGAATATATATATATATATATATATATATATATGCATATATAAAAATATATGTAATTATAAATATTTAAATAAAATGAAAATAAATAATAATAAATAAAGTTAAGTAATTACTTATGTTTTTAATGTTTGTTTATTTCCGAGAGAGAGGGAGAGAGCAAGACAGGGAAGGGCAGAGAAGGAGGGGAGCAGACAACCTGAAGGAGGCTCTGAGCCGACAGCAGAAAACCTGATGCAGCCCTTGAACTCATAAACTGTGAGATCATGAACTGTGAGTTCAGTGCCTTGAACTCATGAACTGTTGCAGCCCATGAACTCATGAACCGAAGTCAGATGCTTAACTGACTGAACCACTCAAGCGCCCCTAAACTGAATGTAGTTTTGAAAAAAATTTTTTAAGTTTATTTATTTATTTTTGAGGGAGAGACAGAGAGAGTGACTGGGGAAGGGGCAGAGAGCAAGGGAGAGAGAGAGTCCCAAGGAGGCTCTACGCTGTCAGCATGGAGCCCGATGTGGGGTTCGAACCCACAAACTGCGAGATCATGACCTGAGCCGAAACCAAGAGTTGGACGCTTTACCCACTGAACCACCCAGGAGCCTCCCTAAACTGAATGTACTTTTGACACGACTCCTTAACAGTGACATTCTCAACCTTATACTTCTTGGACTCGATGGAGAGACCTAAAAAATGCTAATGCTTGGCCCCCCAACCCAAAAGCTAACATTCAGCCCAGACCACCAGTGTCTCAATGAACTGCTTTTAACTTTTAAGTATTTTATTGTCTTAACTGACTTACTTTTTCCAATTCAATAAGTAACATATTTGCGTTGTTCAAAAACCAAATAGAGGGGCGCCTGGGTGGCTCAGTCAGTTGGGCGTTCCGTCTTCGCTCAGGTCATGATCTCGTGGTTCGCGATTTCGAGCCCCATGTCAGGCTCTGTGCTGACAGCTCGGAGCCTGGAACCTGCTTCCGATTCTGTGTCTCCTTCTCTTTCTGCCCCTCCTCCACTCATGTTGTCTCTGTCTCAAAAATAAACACTAGGGGCGCCTGGGTGGCGCAGTCGGTTAAGCGTCCGACCTCAGCCAGGTCACGATCTCGCGGTCCGTGAGTTCGAGCCCCGCGTCGGGCTCTGGGCTGATGGCTCAGAGCCTGGAGCCTGTTTCGGATTCTGTGTCTCCCTCTCTCTCTGCCCCTCCCCCGTTCATGCTCTGTCTCTCTCTCTGTCCCAAAAATAAATTAAAAAAAAAAAAAAAAAAGTTGAAAAAAATAAACACTAAAAAAAAAAAAAAATGAAAAAAAAAACCCAAACCAAATAGATATTAGAAGGTATGCATTGCCATGGCTGAGTGTTAGTCTCTTACTCTATTTCCTCCTAAGCCCCTTGCTTATTTTTTTAAATTCTCATGATTATTTATGTATTTTGATAGAGACAAAAAGAGAGCTCACGTGCGCGCACATGGGGGAGGGGCAGAGGGAAAGAGACAGAAAATCCCAAGCAGGCTCCACCCTGTCAGCTCAGAGCCCTGCGTGGGGCTTGAACCCACGAACCATGAGATCGTGACTTCAGCTGAAATCAAGAGTCAGCCACTTAACCTACTGAGCCACCCAGGCACCCTTGCCCCTTGCTTATTTTTATAAATAAAGTTTTATTAGTGCACGGCCACATCCCTTCATTCACATTTTGTCTGAGGCTGCGTGACCCTGGAGTGCCAGAGCTGAGCGGTCACAACGAATTCTACAGCCGGCAAAACCAAAAATATTTACTCAGCGGCCCTCTACGGGAAACCTTGGCCGACCTCTTATCCAATGCCGATCACCTCATTTTATCCACGCAGGACTGAGGCTTGACATCTTTCTGGGATTTTCCCAAACTCTGGCCACTGGACCAGCTACCTCAGAATCCCTGAGACCGCGGCTGGCCTGGGAATCTGCATTTCACAAGCCACCTGGGTGGTTCTCCCTCTAGACTGCAAGGAGCAACTGCTGGGTAGCGTGTTTCCTCTCTCCGTGCCTCAAACTGGCACCGTCTCAGATTCGAAACTTCCCACGTTTGTAAGCAAAGGAAAGACGGCTTGGGTTCTCTGTGCTTTTTATTCTTGTTTTTCAATCCCTCTCCATTTTTACGTAAAGCCGTAGACACGCTGCGACGCACGTCCCTTCCCGGTGCGCCTTGTTCCTTCCTAACCGTGCCTTTGTGTCTTGCCGGGGCCCCACAGCCACCCATCGTGCCCAAGCTGTGTGGCGAGGGCGATACCTCCAACTTCGAAGCGTATCCCGACAACGACTGGAACGCGGCCCCTCCCGTCTCGCCGAAGGATTTGGAAGTCTTCAAGAATTTCTGAGGACGCGAATCCACACGTGGAAGGTATGTCTTCTTCTCCGTAATTGCACTCCAGTGAGGTTGACACGTCCCTCATCAAGGGGATGTTGCGTCGACCAAGACGGGCGCTTCCCTCATCCAGTGGGACACGAGCGGGGGAGCAGAACATGACCTGGTCCTTCCAAGCATCAGCTTGTTTAAGAAGCGTTCCCCCACCCCCGGCCCCCCGGGGCATGTCACTCAAGGTTACTCAAGGTGTCACTCAAGGTGGCCCAGAGACAGTACTGCGTCCCACACCCTCCTCCCCAGACAGACCCGAGGGGCACAATCCGTACTTCTGAGTAAGAGCCCTGCGAGGTGTGTGCGTGCCCGAATGTAGAGACGCATGCCTCCTTCGTAAAACTCCCTGCGTTCTCAACTTTTCTGGAAGCCCTGAGCTCCACTCCACTTTCCCCGTAACACTTACCACGTATTTCCAAAAAGGTATTTTTTTTTTAGGTTCCTTCTCACCAAAAAGTGATCATACCAGCTTACCCCTCGTATGAAATGGGCTAAGCTCAGTGTGACATTTAGAAGGATGGGTTTTGAGTCTGTCATGTCTTGGAACCTGCGAAGGTCTCTGACTCTGTGTCTGTGGAATGTCTGAGTTTATGGCTTCTCACGTCAAGGCAAGAAAAATGATGTGAAGGAAGAGAGGCGACATATTGCCAGCGATATGCCTACGTGTTGACTTTCCTTGATTTTCGTATTTTTTTTAAAGTTTATTTATTCTGAGATAGAGAGAGAGAGAGAGAGAGAGAGAGAACATAAGCAGAGGCAGAGGCAGAGAGCAGGCGAATCCCAGGTAGGGTGCGAGCTGACAGTGTAGAGCCCAACGTGGGGCTTGATCCCTGAGATCATGACCTGAGCCGAAATCAACAGTCAGACACTTGACTGACTGAGCCATTCGGGCGCCCCAACGTTTTAATCTGTCTCCATCATTTTGCACACGGGGTGGAACAGAGATCCGGCATTTTCCGCGCTCAGTCATCAGGGGTGAGTCTCCGTGCAGGAAGGTATTTTTTCGGGAAACGAAATGGTCTGCCACGGATGAGAGGCAGGCTCAGGGTGAATACTGCCCTCCAGAGCTGACTGATAACTGTATGTCTTAACTGTTCATCTTTGCGAGTGCCTTCTCCATGTTTTTTAGACCAAGGAAGACGATGTTAGGACAGCTGGAAGGGAGATACCTTACACTTGAGCTTTTATTTGACCTCAGAATAAAATGTGTTCTGTCTAACTAGAAGGTTCTATGGTGAAGCCCATCGAGACAGGATCGAGATTTGCTTGTGAAATCCATGTGATCTATATGCATGACACCATCATACCACATTTGAGACCCACCTTTAAAAGAATGCTTAGTTTGGGGGCCCCTGGGGGGCTCAGTCGGTTCAGTGTCTGACTTTAGCTCAGGTCATGATCTCACCGCTTGTGGGTTCAAGCCCCGCGTCGGGCTCTATGCTGACAGCTCGGAGCCTGGAGCCTGCTTCGGATTCTGTGTGTGTCTCTCTCTCTGCCCCTCCTTGTCTCACGTTCTCTCCTCTCTCTCTCTCTCTCTCTCTCTCTCTCAAAAATAAACAGTAAAAAATTTTTTTATAAAAAGACTGTTTAGTTTTGTTGTGTTTTGTGTTATTAAGCATCTCACACCCCTTACGATCCCTGCTTGTGGATGTTTGGAATAAGAATTTCATTGAAAAAGTTTCCTCCTGTGTGTGCGTATCGTTGAGTTCCTTTTGAGTTATTGCTGTTATTACAAAATTGACCCCGTTATTTTGCAAACTAACCAAATCCTTTATCTTGTCTCCTGGGAGAAACAGGACGATTTGAACCTGCCGGGGACACTGATTGCTCAGAAGAAGGGTCGTCTACGCGGGATAAGGACGTTTCCGTATTTCTATATATCTGGATGTATATAAAGAGCCTGGACACCCGTAGAAAGTCATGGACCTGGCCTTATTTAAACAACTGGAAATCTACTGCACAGTAGGAACTTTTGGAAAATTGTTTGGTTGTAGATTTTGTCTTCTCTCTTAGTGCGATGAACCTACTGTGATATCTCGGTTTTCCTCCCAGACTTCACTTTATGAGTTTGAACTCAACGTGTTCCGCCGTCACCACAGATGGCGTGCGTGTGCGTGTGTGCGCGTGTGTAAAAAGACTGTATGAGTGGCGTGCAAATCGTGCGTTGATGTCCATGTTCGTACTTGGCACAGCCTGTGATTTTTATTTTTCGAGTTGCTCTTTCAAGAATCTGTTTCCTTGGGGACAAAACCTAAAACGGATACGGTGTGTGCATTTTGTGTCGTCTTCTGTGCATTTCGTAGGTTGTGAAGAAAATTTCGTGTGGTGGGTCCGCGTCTCTTGTCTTTAGTGCGTCATACCTGGTGACGTTAGCTCTTGAAACCAGAAGGGCAGAGACACATCTAGCAACACGGTGAAAAGGCAGATGTGGAGTGGTCCACACTGAGCGTGTTGCTAGATGTGGTTCTTCCCAGGACACGGGACGCGCAAAGATGTCCTCGGGGTCCGTGCTGTCCGTGATCCATGACCTTCTGCCCTGTGTTTCCGCTTCCTGATTCTGAACTTTGCTGTACGGACCTCACGGGATTGCCCGTTCCCCCCTGGCTGTGAGTGTTCTGGAAACGCAGAGCTCCTCACCTCTGTCCGTGTGACTGGTCGTAGGGCTCAACCAGGACCTTCTGCTGCAGGGATGTCTGTGCACTTAACTAGTAGGTTCCAGAGCCTAGGGCGACGCCAGGAGGACACCTCCACAGACGTCCAAGACCCCTCTGTACCCTTCCTTTCTTCCCATGCTCGCCTGGAAACATCCGTGTCCTCGGGCAGCCAGGAGGGGAGCTGCGCATACCCTGGGAGGTGTGTTGGAGAACTTGGGTGTGGGGCGAGGGTCGCCTGAGGACCCTCTCAAGGTTTCTGCAGCTCAGGTGTTCTTGACTCACCTGCTGGGTCTGCACCATCGGAGACACTTTTCCAGTGCTGCGCTTGCGAAAGCCTTTTCTGTGCATGGAACCAGTCTTCTCATTTTTTTTTAATGTTTATTTATTTTTGAGAGATCAAGTGTGAGCGGGGTAGGGGCAGAGAGGGGGAGACAGAATCCGAAGGAGGCTCCAGGCTCTGAGCTGTCAGCACAGAGCCCGAGGTGGGGCTCGAACCCACGAACCGTGGGATCATGACCTGAACTGAATTGGGACGCTTAGCCGACTGAGCCACCCAGGCGCCCCCTCCGACCTCTTCTACAGCTACATCTTCAGGTATAACGACCTGCCCTGTGGGGAAGTCAGGCATTTTTCTGAAGCAGCAAAGTGTCAGAGGCCATGCAGTGGTCTTTCAGGTCCGGCCAGATGCCACTCACACGCCCAGGAGGCCGGGGCTGTTGGTACTTGAATGTAGAGTGAACAGCACATAAAAAAGCTTTTAAAAGACCGTGAAATTCAAGGCGTCCAGCGTGTCCCCCTTTCCCGTAAATGACCTGCTCTTCAGGTAGACCTCCGATGAGAAGGTCAGAGTGAGTACAAGATTTAGCAAAATAAACTCTTTATAATGACGAACTCGACAATTCTTTTCAAAGGGTGTTTCAAAGCGGTGCTTTCAGTCTGTGCTGAGCGATCCCCATCCTATTTGGACAAAGGAGAGGGTCCAGAATGGGCCACACATCCAGTGGATTCTAAACTATTTCACCATTGAATGTTCCAAAACGGAATCAACAAAGTCACTTTGTACGCTCCGATATAAACCCACAAGGGAGAGCAGAGATCTCGCCTTCTCTGACGTATAAAAATAAATTATTATTATTATTATTTTGGAACTTTGTGCTTAAGAAAAATAAAAATAAATGAAACACCTTTCTTGAACACGATGAAACATTGTGCGGAGATACATGGACCCATACGCCTATTTTTGGGTTTCGTGCTCACCGTCCCGGATTTAATATCTGGCATGAAAATTGCATCAAGATAGCACGGAACGCATTGCCTTAATTTTGGACAGATACGTACACACACAAAAACAACCCAACGTTGGAACGCTTGGACCACACGGTTCTTTAAAAACATTGTCATCCGCCATCAGCCATGCAAAGCAAATTAAAAATTAAAAGGAATTCCAAGAATACCAGATGGTGTTAAGCTCAGTCTTGCCATTTCAATATTCCAGGTGGCACAAGCCATGTGTTAACTGCCCGTGGCTGGGCTGTAAATGAAGCAGGGTGATGTCATACAAACACTGGCTTAATCAAAATGAGTCCCAACCCCCGGGACCGTCACTATATATAACTGAAAAATAGTTTACTTGGTGGGGGGCACTCTCAAATCTTCAGGGATCATATCAAATATCCGTGTGCAAAAAAAAAAAAAAAAAAAAAAAAGCCGTGAAAAAACATCATGGAAATGTTCGCAAAATTCGCACCAGAAACAAAACTGTACAGTCCTTTTGTCCTATGCAATTTTATGACTTGGCAATATTTTCTGAAATACAAACACCGTTAAAAAAGCATCCTCAGGAAATGAATATTTTGCAAAGAAGTACGTAGGGGTGGGTGTCGTTTTTTTTTCTTTTTTTTTTTTCTTTTTCCTAAGGGGATGGGCACCAGCCCGCCTGGATACACGTCTTCAAAACTGAGAAGGTGATAAAGTCGCAACTGGCCGTAACCGCATATCCTACATGTTGTTGGACGACATCCAGCCCCTTCTTGCAGAACACGGGTGGGAACCCTCCGTGTCGTGCACAGGTCTGTTGAGGCAAGGGCCACATCGTGGTTTCTGAGGCTGGAGTCAAGACGCGTCGAAAGAGAGCCCAACTCAACGTGTCAGCCGCGTGCCCCGCTCACACCATCGTGAGGCTCTCACATCGCTCTCCCCACCCCTGCCCAGCCACCTGTGAGTAAGCATCTGCTGCCCTGCTGTGTTTCACTCTCTCCGCTCTACTCAAAGGCTCCCGTGGGTGTTCCCACCCCCAGAATCCCCAGTACCCCAGTCGCGTCATGTGGGACGCATTGGCCCTTTCTCCGTATGACCTGAGTTGCCTCCGGATTTTGGACCACTTTAACTGTGAAAATATGAATCCGTGCCCTCACCTAAAGACCCCAGCGCCCCACCCCGTGGGTCCCCAGGGCTGCCCCCGCCCTGGGAGCGCGTCACGCCGAGTCCCGTCCCACAATGACTTCAAAGTTGTCATCCCACCTACGTGGTTATCATAGTGTGGGAGAAATACTCGGTTGGATTTTGTTTTTCCAGCCAGTTGATTTTATATCCGGAAACAAATAGGTTCACAGAAGCCCGTGATGGCTCCCACAGCAGGGATCCCGGCATGGGAGGCTTGAGTTCTTTTCCCGGAGGTCCGTCCACCGAGTGTGGGTTTCGTCGGCGTGGGGCCAGTCCTGTGTGCCGTGTGTCCCGTTTTCTCACGGAGGTGAGAAGATCCTTCTCATGATGCCGCCTTCAGGGGGCGACATCCACCTACCAAAACCAAGAAGACAAGCACACGACCGCTGGTGTTAATGATGCGTGTGGGCAGTTTGGTGTGTGTGTGTGTGCGTGTCTGTGTGTGTGCGTGTCTCAGTGGCGGTGGAGGGCAGGACATGAGTTTTCACCAAGCGTTGCGTGTTCCTATGGAGTCTGCTTTTCGCATCCCAGGGAACAGACCTTCACAGTAGAAAGCAAGTCCTGTGTTACAGTTCCCTATAAATTACTGTGTTGTAACCCGTTCTGTTGCACTACCATGGGATCTTCCGTGGTCGGCCCCTGTGTTTAGAGTAACGGAGAGAAAGTGTCGTTCCGTGGGTGCTTTAGCGGGTGGGAGCTGTGGCCTTCTGACGCTCAGCGCGCCTTGCGCTCTGAGATGGCTTTTCAGCTCTGGGTGACGACTGTAGCTTCCTTCTCTCTTGCGCTGCGCTTAACGGGGCCACCTGGCTGGGTCGCCCGCGCATCGCGGGGTCCCCGTGGCGGTCCAGCGGGGTGGCCGCAGACACGAGACGGAGTGCCTTTGCGGGTGCGGTGCGCCCCGGCGAGCCAGCACGGGGATTCCTGGGTGGGGGTGGGGAGGGTCATCGCAGCTTCCCACGTGGAGAAAGAAAATAGCCTGTCGCTAATCCTTTCAAATCTTGCACAATGAAAATCACTGTGATTTGTATATATACCCTAGGAAAATTTTACTGCTGCCTAATTTATGTAATAATACTATTCATTCCAGGATTGTTTAATAAAACTTTGTATCTTTTAAGGAGTCTGCTTCTGGTCTGCTTTTTCCAGTTACAGAATAAGCTTTTTTTTTTTTTTAAATTTTTTTTTCAATGTTTATTTATTTTTGGGACAGAGAGAGACAGAGCATGAACGGGGAAGGGGCAGAGAGAGAGAGGGAGACACAGAATCGGAAACAGGCTCCAGGCTCTGAGCCATCAGCCCAGAGCCCGACGCGGGGCTCGAACTCACGGACCGCGAGATCGTGACCTGAGCTGAAGTCGGACGTTTAACCGACTGCGCCACCCAGGCGCCCCTCAGAATAGGCTTTTCTATATTCATCTAGTTCGGGGCCAGCCCTGGCTCTTTTTCAACTCAACTTTTAATTTTTTTATTGAGGTATAATTGACATATGACACTATTTAGTTTCGGGTATACGACATAAAGATTGGGTGCCCACATATATTGCAGAAATGATCACCACAGTAGGTGTAGCCAACATCCATCACCACACATACTTAACAAACTTATTTTTCCTGTGTGGACAACTTTTAAATTCTGTTTTCTTAGCAACTTGCAAATACACGATACAGTATTATTGTATCATTTTTTTGCAAAGGACCAGATGCTAAATGTTTTCAGCATTACAGGGCACACTGTGTCTGTCAGCGAGCGCGAAAGCTTCCCTAGACAATATGTGTTCCAATAAAGTTTTATTAAAACAAAGCACTGTTCAGGGGCCGGATCTGTTGTTCAGGCCACGCTTTGCCAGATTCTTACCTGGTGCTTGAGAGTGACCGTGCACATTGCCTTTGCCGCTTGTTAAAAATGTGCCTCCGTCATCGTTATCAAGAAATACGTTATTTGATTGCACGTTCCCTCTACTCACGTGGCTTGACCCTTGCTGCTTGGTAAAAACATCCTGCCTTCATCACTGAAGCCCACTCGTGTATAGTTGATAACACTGATGTCACTTGCAGCCGGGGAGCAGAATGTCGCGACCAACTGACAGTCACACAGAAGCCTGTTTACCGGGTGACCAAGCTTGTGCACCCCTCTCGTGGAGACCCCTTGGAAGAGGGAATCTTTCAGGGACAGGCAGGCCAATGTAGGCTCTGGTTCCACATCTTCCGGGCAGGGACTGTTCCAGAATTTCTGTAGAGTCACTGCATACTGTGTTCATGCAAGTCTCTTACCGTCCTTTTGCATTTTTGTGAGAAGGATCCGATAACCTTGTCCCCAGAATGTTAAGGAAAACTTAGGCGCTTCTGTGTCACATCTCTTTTATCCATTCATTCATCGTTTCCATATCTTGGTTGTTGTGAGTAAATAGTGCAGCAGTGAACAGAGCTGTGCACACATTTCTTTGAGATGCCGATCGAAACTACAGTGAGCTATCACGTCCCCTTGTTAGAATGGCTCATCAAAAAGACAAGACGTAACCAGCGTTGGCGAGGGTATCGAGAAGTTGGAACCCTTGTGCGCTGCGGGTCGGAATGCCAACTGGTGTAGCCACTCTGGAAAATAGTAGGAAGGCTCCTTTATTTTTTTTTTTTTTAATTTTTTTTTCAACGTTTTATTTATTTTTGGGACAGAGAGAGACAGAGCATGAACGGGGGAGGGGCAGAGAGAGAGGGAGACACAGAATTGGAAACAGGCTCCAGGCTCCGAGCCATCAGCACAGAGCCTGATGCGGGGCTTGAACTCACGGACCGAGAGATCGTGACCTGGTTGAAGTCGGACGCTTAACCGACTGCGCCACCCAGGCGCCCCAGGAAGGCTCCTTTAAACGTTAAAGCATAGCCAGCAATCCCACTTCCGGGCACACATTATCATCTGGGACTTAAATACTGTGAACGATAGGATATGTGTCCACTTAGCAGAATTGAGCCTGAGAAAGACTAAGTCATTTTTTTGAGATCTCGCAGTTAATACGTCACGGAGCTCAGATTTATGCTACATCTGGTTCCTCCTCATTCCAGTGAACCATGTGACCCTTCCATAATAAAACTAACGAGACGTTCATTAAAGAGGCTAAGAACCAGATTCTCTGTGTTCCTTCTCCCGAAAACACTGGACGCTGGATAAAACTGTCAAATGCTCAAGACCTACAGTGACTGTGTTTATGCGAGAATTTGGCATTTGATGCTTTGTTTTGTTTTACACAGAAAACTACCATCTCCTTAAACCCCCACTCAGTCTGCCGGTCCCAGGGTTTATTTGAACAGGCACGTTTCCTTCCAGAAGTGCATGCGAGAAACGGTCTTGTAAACCCTGTGAACTTGGAAGCTGAGATAAGCTTTTATTTTTTTTCGATGGTGGTAAGAAACACATAATAGGAGATCGACCATCAACAAAATGTTCAGTCCACTTTACTGGGTTGCTAGGTATATGCACGGTGTGGGACAGTACATCTCCGAAAAATGTTCATCTTGCGTAACCCAGACCTCATACCCACCAAACAGCGACTCCCCATTTCCCTGTCTCTTCCCCAGCCAAAGACCAGCCGAGGCGGAGACCTGCCGGCCTTGAGTTTCATCCGAAACGATCTTCATTCTCAAGGACATCGCGGAGAAAAGACTCGGGCTTTTGTATCTCGTTATACACGTCTGGCTTCCAGCCCGGTGCAGACTCAGCTCTTACAGTCCCCTCGGGAGCAATGTCTCAGAAAGCCACTGGCCAAAGAACGAGTCTTAATAATGAATCAGAATTTGTGTGCAGGACGCTTAAAACCAGTGCCTTGGGAAAAGGGGGGAACCCCACAACGGGCAAGGTTTACAAAGTGGCATCAGTCCAGTAAGTGGGAAATGAACAAAGGTCAGAGATCTGAGCTCTTGGCGTTATAATGCCCTGGAAATACCCATTTTGCCGTGGACAGAGTTCGGCACGTGACAGAGTTTCTACACGTGACACTGTGCTCATCACATGTGTAGCCACCATGGGCCATCATACTGCCACTTTGTTCTCTGCATTTATGGGTCTGTTTCTGCTTTTTGGTTGCTTGTTTATTCATACGTGTGGCTTTTCAGATTCCACGTGTGAGTGAAATCATAGTGTTTGTCCTCCTAAGTCTGACTTACCTCACTTAATGTGATACCTTCTAGATCCATGTCTCAAATGGCAAGGTTTCATCCTTTTTGATGGCCGAGTAATGCTCCATTGTATATATAGACCACATCTTCTTTATCCGTTCATCCGTCGATGGACATTTGGGTTGCTTCTGTATCTTGGCTGTTGTAAATATTACAACAGCTGTAAACGTAGGCGTGCGTGTGTGTCTTTTTGAATTCGCGCTTTTCTTTTCTTTCTTGAATTAACGCTTTTGTTTTCTTTGGTTAAGTACTCAGTGGGGGAACTATTGGATCGTAGCGTAGTTCTATTTCTAACTTTCTGAGGAACCTCCATACTGTTTTCCACGGTGACTGCACCAGTTTGCATTCCCACCAACAGTGCATGAGGGGTCCTTTTTCTACACATCCTTGCCAACACTGGGTATTTCTTGTCTTTTTTTTAAATTTTAGCTACGGAATATAATCTTACACAGCCTTGGGGCTTAAGAGGCGATCCCATAAGCTGTGATTTTTCAGACCCTCACTGTGGCGTCTTTGGCAGAACTATCTGGAACTCACACACACACAAACCCAAACCTGAAACCAAAGGTGAGCAAGAAATACTGACTTGTGCTAATAATGTAGAAATGGTGTTCTCAAATGTGGCTTTATTAATGTGTAAATAGAACACTCTTTCATTTCAAATTTATTATTATTTATTTTTATTATTGTAATTATTATTTATTTTGAGAGAGTGAGAAAGACAGAGAGAGAAAGAGAGAGAGAGAATGCAAATAGGGGAGAGGGGCGTTGTGGGAAAGAGACAGAATCCCAAGCAGGCTCTACGTTCAGCGTGGAGCCCGACCTCAGGGCTCAATCCCATGACCCTGGGATCATGACCTGAGCCGAAAACAAAACTCGGACGCTCAGTGGACTGAACCACCCAGGCGCCCCTTTTTAGTACTAGTGGGGACCCAGCGAATTGAATGCATGACCCACGCTTCCGTCTTGGTCCGTGTTAGAAAAAACACTGACTCTCTTTACTTTTTCGTGTTAAATCAGAGCTTGGTATTGGCGATTGAAGGCAGGATCGAAAGCCAGCTGGGGTCGAGAAGAAACCTGTTGCTGTCTTTCCCATGACATCTGTGAATCAAGAGCTGGAATCCATTTTTTTTCCATTCCCATGATCCCACACGGCACACACCCACCTTCTGGCCGATATAGGAGCATTTTACAAGGCAGTTATTAATGGTCCGTCATTATGTAATATTTTCTTTTCCACAGCTCTGATTCTCAATCTCTATAAATTTATACTTTGACAGAAAACGGGTCCAACTTTTTTTTTTTTTTTTCCTTTTTGGTTGTTTCTGTTTTACAACTTTGGGTCAAAATTCCCATGGTCATTGGATATTGCCGTTACATTTTACAGTCTGCTTTGGGAATCTAGTTGGATGGACCTCCCTTCCTAATGGAGGTGGAATATCTTTGTCAGCTCTTGGCAGCTGGTGACGAGGCAGCCGGACCCTGCACGAACCTTTCCTAATTCTTGTGCACAATCTGCACAGGCGTCGGGAATTCTCGATACACTGGAGTGTTCTCTTTTCCAAGGAGAAAGAGGTACTGGGGATTTCCAGGCATTTCTCTTGACTGCTTCAGATCAGAGGTGTGGCTTCTGAGCCTTAAGAATCCAGCTTGTGCTGGGCGCCTGGGTGGCTCAGTCAGTGAAGCATCTGACTTTGGCTCGGGTCATGATCTCATGGTTCATGAGTTCGAGCCCCATGTTGAGCTCTGTGCTCACAGCTCGGAGCCTGGAGCCTGCTTCGGATTCTATGTCTCCCTCTGTCTTTGCCCCTTCCCCTGCTCATGCTGTCTCTCTCAAAGACAAATAATCATTAAAAGCATTAAAAAAAAAAAAAAAAGAATCCAGCTTGTCCTTGCCAGCAATGGAAGCCCCTCAAATACTCAACCATGTACCCTCTCTCAACCCCAGACTTTTATTTTCTTTCCTTGATCTATTTTCATTATTCCTGTTTTCTGTGCATGGGTCTTCTGAAAATCTGCTTCTGCACTTTGAGGAACATTCTTTAAGTAATGATGAAGCACACTCATTGTAGGGTTTTGGTACAGTAGCAGATTTTGTGGATAACCCACTTTTAAAAGGGGATAACCCACTTTTAAAAATCTTTGTTTTTTTGAGGTGTGCGTTGGCCCCCTCACCTTTGTAACATTGAATATTTAAAATTAATTGTGGTAAAACCTTGGTTTGTGAGCGTAATTCGTTCCAGAAACATGCTTGTAATCCAAAGTGCTTATAGATCAAAGCGAATTTCTTCATAATGGTGGAAACTCAGATGATTCGTTCCACAACCCAAAAATAGTCGTATAAAAATGATTACAATACTGTAATGTAATACCAAATAATAAAATACAAAATGAAAACAATAAGTTAACCTGCACTTTCCTTTGAACACCTTCGGGGCTGGTGTGAGGGAGACAAGAGAGAGGAGGGTTATTGTGTAGGACGACTTTCACTATCACTAATGGAATCACTTGTATCTATTGGCTCAATGGAATGTTTTTCTTTATGTGCAGCTTTAACAAGGAACCTATTCAGTGACACTTACCTTTGCGTCCTTTTGAGGATTTCTCAAAAATGTGACACTGCATTGACGATCGCCCACAATCCTGCAGTGACAGGGAGAGAGAGAGAGAGAGAGAGAACACCCATTGGCTCAGTTCTGATCATGTGCCATTCCGCATCAGGTACCACTTGTATTGTGAGACGTAACTCGTTTATCAGGTGAAAATTTATTAGAAATTTTTGCTTGTCTTGCGGAACACTCATTGAACAAGTTACTCGCAATCCAAGATTTTACCATCTTTGAACACTTTTAAGTATACTAATACATAGATAGCGTGATATTTAGTTAATGTGGTAAATATCCTATGTCTTAAACATAGCACAGGAATAAAACCTACTTAGCCATGCATAAATTCACACGACTGTCATCAGTGTCTACTCTGGTCATGGTTACGTCGACTTTACAGTTGTATTAAACTATATAAAAGTATAAGTGCCCTTTCTCTATTGTTTTTACTCAGACTGTCTATTTATAAAATATTCTTGGCTAATGAGACAGGCTGTGGTATTCTCATTAAGAAACCCTGGGGCTTCCTGATTTTAGTGTTACCTTTTCCTAGTTTTACCTCCAGATCTACCAACAACACCCCTTGTAACGTCGGCCCTGACTACACGGTTCATTCTTGGGCTTTTGGGGCCAGATCACTCTGGGGTGGGGCGTCCTATACACCATAAGGTGTTGAGCGGTGTCCCTAAGTTTCCACCCACCACATGCCAGTAGCATCCCCCTCCTTTCCAGTAGTGACCACCCAAAATGTCCTCAGATGTCTCCTGGAGGTAAAATCACCCCGGGTTCGAAACCACAGTCTTAAAGAGTATTTTGATGTCAGGGACCATTGAAGGGTTGCTAACAAAGAAAGCAAAGAGGAAAACAAGACCTCAGTGACCAGCTTCATTTAAACGCTTACAACGTGATTGATCCTGGTGCCCAAGCAAGAGCCTGAATCACCACACTTGGAAAGCTCGGATGCGTCTCACCAACGCATCAAACCAGGAGTGTGAGCTCGCCTTGTGCAGTCTTCCAGTTGGATCCAAACCAGTTCACGCAACCAGAGGTCCGCCCACCGAGACAGACAGAAAGAACCTAACAAAGGGAGGAAGGAGCTGTTGAAGATGCCCATGTGGGGTGTGCATTTTGCTGTGGGGTGTGCAAAGGCATTTTTTCATGGATTCTCTTTCCTACTTCTGACTCTGTCTTGGAGTTTCTCCTGAACGTCACCAACGTTTGATCCCCTGCAAAGACAAAAATATTTAAACGAGCAGTGTGGGGAATCGTAAGCAGACGGAGACGTGCTGGGTGGTTGGAGGAACCCTGGACGCTGATTCAGAGACCTGGGTTCGAGTCCAGGTTATGTGTTTACCTGGAGCCAAGATGGCGGCCAACCTAGATGCACTGTGCTCCCATTTACTCATTAGTGATGCTTGCTCTTCTCCTGCATCTCTGTCTGCATAACACCACACAGTGGCTCCCCGTTGCACCGCGAGCAAAGACAGCATCCTCACAATGTGTGCAAAGCCGCCCACGCTCTGCCGTCCGGCACGTATGACTCTGTGTCTTCTCTGCTCACTCGGTTCCGGATGCCCTGGCCCCTTTGCTGATTTAGAACATCCCTACAGCAACGCCTGCCACAGGACTTTTGCCTGGCCCCATTTCTGTCTTTCCCGAGTCTGTCTTCTCCCTGTGTATACAAGAGTCCCCTTGTTGGACATTCCTGCTTCCCGGGATACCCGAGTCTGACTCAAGACTCTGTGTTTGCTTCCGTGAGTCTGTCAACCCGATAGATAGCTTCTCTTTTCCAGCACGACGTGCTCTCCCATGGAGTCACGATGTGGAACACACGTTATAAAGAAATCATTATACATCACTCTACACCATCCATTCACCTTGTGAACTTAGCCCCTGATCCCCTAGGGAAGGTCTTGCCTGTTATTTTAGGTTATGAATGCCAAATAAAACTTTCATTAATTTCATGTTTCACTGGTGGCCACTTTATATTTTGAGTACGGTGTGTGTGTTAACGTTGGGAGGTGTGGTAGCCAATGTGGGCCCACCGTATTTCTAGAATATTTGAAAATACACGAGCACATCTTCTAAAGTACGTTATTGTCCACTTGCTGTGAATAGCCAGGAGGTTACAGTGGACGGTAATTCTTGGGTCCGAGTAGAAGCCGATGGTAGCATATTAATTTATTGTAGTAGTTTATTAATTTATTATAATCATGATAGTATCTTAATTTATGACCTATAGCATTATAATGCTGATAGTATATTAATTTGTTTACGAGGTCTTAGGCAGTGGTGTTGCCTGAGTCACTTCTCCCGGGGAAAATAATGCTGACAGGGGCCTGGGTGGCTCAGTCCATGAAGCATCTGACTTCAGCTCAGGTCATGATCTCGTGGTTCTGTGGGTTCGAGCCCCGCGTTGGGCTCTGTGCTGACAGCACGGATCCTGCGTGGGATTTAAAACAATTTTTTTTGCCAGTTTTGTAGGCAAAAAGTACTATTTCACCTTGATGTGTGACTTTTTAAAAACTTTCTGGGATTTTAATTTATTTTCATTAAAAGTTTTTTTCAACGTTTATTTTTGAGAGAGAGAGAGAGAGAGAGAGAGAGACAGAGCAGGGGAGGGGCAGAGAGAGGGGGAAACACAGAATCTGAAGCAGGCTCCAGGCTCTGAGCTGTCAGCACAGAGCCCGACATGGAGCTCAAACTCACGAACCGTGAGATCATGACCTGAGCCAGCTCAGTTGTGGCATTTTTTAAGTGAACTATATTGACCGTCTCTTCTATGTTACTTTCTACATGCTGCTTTTCAGTGGGTGAGATATTTATTTATGTTTTCTGCCCCTTCTGTTACGTTTTCTTAATGATTTACATCTGCAAGACACGTACGAACAAGGTACGACATCGGTACTCTTGAATTTTCTTGCCGGGGACGCACCTCGCTTACCGAAACAAAGGGCAGCGAAAATTTCTCTGCAGTGGGATTATCAGACCGTTTGTTTTGTTTTGAGTGTTCTCAATGCAAAGTACTAAGAAACTAACCAAAATAAGAGAAAAGTGGCTTTGGACATAACCATCAACTAAATCTTGAAAGGGAGAAAAAAGCTCAAAAGATAAAGAAACAAAATGGATAAACGTCTGTTTTGTGTCAGGAGAAGATTTCTAAGACCTACCGACATGTAAAAAGCGATTTGCCAAATTCGGAGTACGGCGTGACTGCTTCTGGGGTAAAAAGGACGCCCCCTGGGGGAACTATATACATCTGTCAGTGTGCATTTGTGGGACCCGCATCCAAAAGAAAGTTCTGGAAGCCTAGCCAGGAAGCATGTGGCAATGGTGGGAAATGGAGGCAGATTGTCCAGAGCAACTTGGAATGGGTTCTCCGCCGTTGCCCTGTAGTTTGGGTTTCGACAACAAAGCTCATGTTTAAATACCACCACCGTGTTGTGGGCGAGTGCGGCCCCCTGGACAGACAGACCCCTTCTCTCTGGGGCATTTCCAGAGGCAGCCTCGGTGGGCCGTGTCACAGCAGAGGCACAGACTTGTGTTAGGCATGACAGGCATGCACAAGAAAGCAAATCCTCAGGAGACCATACATCACAGTTCTTAGAAATAGGTAAAGGATGCCCTTTCAGAGTAATTGGAAAATTACCGTTATGCAAACGTTCAGTCTAAATAATGAGGCATTCCCAGTATACACTGCACAGTATCCCCCTTCCCCCATCAACTAGGTAACTACAGGTTATCAGGAACAATGTACTTTTTAATTTTTGGCTCATTAGAGGGAGAATGGTGATTATTTTTGTACGTTTTCATGGTTTCTTTCTTTTTTAAAAAAAATAGGGGTATCCCATCTAACGGCTGCTCGTTAGTTTCCTACAAGCCTCAAGCCAGATCATTTCAGAGTCTATTTTGGGGTTATAGTGTGGTGCCTGCAGCATCGGAAAAACGCAGATGTTTTAATGTATTGCAGGAAGTTGCCAAAAGTCGAAAGCACCTTTCCTTTGTAAAAATATATTTCGGTGCGGGCAGCCTTGGCTGGCTCAGTCAATACAACATGTGTGTATGAATCTCAGGGTCGTGAGTTGAAGCCCCAAGTTGGGCGTGGAGCCTACTTAAAATGAAAAATAAATAATAAATCAATACAATGAATTCAAACATCTGTTTCAGTACCACAGCAAGTCTTCACGCGTTAAGAGATGGGTTGTTATTTTTGTCGTGTTTGGGCCACGCAACAGAGACCGGAGGGAAAAATCAACTCTGGTTCCGGCTTCAATGTGTTATGCCTGGTATACCTCCTCCAAATAAGGGTAAGGACCGTGTTCAAGTGTAGAAAACAACAGACAAGGAAAGGTAAAACCCCACTGTGAGTTTATGTTACGTGACAGATGAGAATATCAGGCTTTCACGGGGCCACTGTGTAGCAAGAGGGAGGTGTCAACATTTCTATTTTTATTAGTCCAGTTGAACTATTTAACAGTGCGGGACACCATTAGCACACCTTGAAATGGGCATTTAGCAGCACACAGAATGGGCTGAGCCTCATGCGGGACAGCCCATGAGAGCATCTGTGATTTGTCATTTAAAACAATTTTTTTTAATGTTTATTTTTGAGAGTGAGACACACACACCGAGCATGAGCAGGGGAGGGGCAGAGAGAGAGGGAGACACAGAATCGGAAGCAGGCTCCAGGCTCCGAGCTGTCAGCACAGAGCCAGACACGGGGCTTGAACTCATGAAGAACTTTGGGCTCATGACCTGAGCCGAAGTCGGACGCTTAACCGACCGAGCCACCCAGGTGCCTCTGTGCTTTGTCATTTTTCACGAGGGACAATGCCTTCGTTACTGGAATTCTCTTCTTCCCCATTCATTCATCAAGACCAGAGGTCAGGCACAGTGACCACAACCGTGATTATGGGAAGAACACAGGATGCGTGTGGCCCCATAGACGATGCTGCTCTTACGAGTTTTCTGTAGCTAATTGTGAAAGTGTTTGCTGTTGCCAGGAGACGGTTGAGCGAACTCCCCCATCCCGGCTGCTAGGAAAACATGATGTAAATAAATAATGTCGCCATCAACAGTAGATCCTATAATGATTTATAATGTCTGTTCAATGTCGGCTTTCCAGCGAAGAAGGCAAGAACCATATTTCTTGCATTAATGATGATGTACTTAGCGAGTCGCATGCACACACTGCAGAACTACACTGAAAGTAATTCCATTTCTGTTTGGACCCAAGAAGGACATTGGGAACGACTGATCTAGCTCTGATTTTCTCCTGCCTGGGGTCAGGCTGACCTCTGGCCGCGTTTGTTCCTCAGATACGTCTCCTCTGTGAATGGGTGGCCATGCCAACCAGGCTCCGTGGGGACGAGGTGCTCTCCAAATTCCTCTCTCTCCCATCATCCTGCAGGAACCTCTCTGGTAGGGACGGTTGTCGGCCATGTTTTCTCCAGATCACATGGGTCTCTAGCTCAAGTGCTCCAGACTACCCAGAATCCAGAATAGCCCCCCAGCGTCCAGAGTATCCGTAACAACCAGAGCCCCCAGAGGGCTCCTTGCCTACTTACCCCCTCCCCGGTAACCAGCCCCCGCTCTGCAAAAAAGCAGGGGCTTTGGACGTTCATGAGGAGGGCAAGCTTTCTAGAACTTGATTCAAGGAGAAACCATTGATTCTTGAATATTCTAGGAGACGCTGCTTTGTATTTTTTTGTAACAATGAGTACTTGCAACCTCTTCGTGTTCACCCTGTCTGTAATGTCTCAAGGCCCATGATGGTGCTGGGAAGCAGGGAAACCCCCTTTATCCCCTCACAGAGAAAGAAAAGCCAAGGGAACAGAAAGCAGGGATGAGTTAAGAAAGGAGGTCTCAGGCTCCCTGGGTGGCTCCGTTGGTTAAGTGTCCGACTACTGATTTCAGCTCAGGTCATGATCTCACGGTTCATGAGTTCAAATTAAAAAAAAAAAATTTCAATGCTTATTTATTTTTGAGAGCGAGAGACAGAGAGTGAGTAGGGGAGGGGCAGAGAGGGAGGGAGACACACAATCCAAAGCAGGCTCCAGGAACTGTCAGCACAGAGCCTGACGTGGGGCTCGAACTCACAAACCGTGAGATCATGACCTGAACCAAAGTCGGACGCTCATCCAACTGAGCCACCCAGGTGCCCTTCACAGTTTATGAGTTCAAACCTTGCATCAGGCTCTGTGCTGACAGCGTGGAACCTGCTTGGGATTCTCTCTCTCTCTCTCTCTCTCTCTCTCTCTCTCTCCCTCACCCTCTCTGCCCCTCCCTTGCTCTCTCTCTCTCTCGAAAATAAATAAATTAACTAAAAAAGTAGGTATCATGAGTACAGGGCTTGACTTAGGTACAAACACATAGGACAACCATTTGCCGCCTTAGGAGATTTTTGTTTTGTTTTGCCCCTTTTGCCTTTGTGGGCTTTATCCCAGACAGTTTCCATGGCTGAGCATCAAATTGCACAATGAGAGGGTCACACGTTTGGTGACTGGTGCGGACTTCTAATCCTGCAGAAACGTCTGGAGCAAATTGCCCCTGGTGGACAGTGACGTAGACTTAAGACAACATAAGGTCTGATTTGCAAAAGTGGCTACAGAAGGACCATGTTTAAATGTTCCTCCTACATCAAGATGGTATTATTATACTAACACCTGCTACTTAAAAACAAAAGCACTAGTTTCTGCTCGTAATGGTAGCTTTGCCAGATAAAATATAGGAGGCTCGGTTAAACTTGAGTTTGGGGTAAATGATGAATAATTTTATTTATTTTTATTTTTATTTTTAACGTTTATTTATTTTTGAGACAGAGAGAGACAGAGCATGAACAGGGGAGGGGCAGAGAGAGAGGGAGACACAGAATCTGCAACGGGCTCCAGGCTCTGAGCTGTCAGCACAGAGCCCGACGCAGGGCTCGAACTCACTGGCCATGAGATCATGACCCGAGCCGGAGTTGGACGCTTAACTAACTGAGCCAATGATGAATAATTTTAAAGTACCAGCATGTCCCACATTTGCATGGGACATACTTATCCTTTAAAAGTTACTCATTTAAGACAACTTATTTACTTAGACTTAACATAAGTAACTTTTAAGTATAAGTATGTCCCAAATTTCCTTGCAGCATACTTACACTGTAGAAATAGCTTGTTTTTATTTCCAACGTGGTTACTTATTCTTACAAATCATTCATTTTTGCCCCCTCCGTTCAAATGCAACTGGTTGATGTGTTAGTGGTAAGGGTAAGTGTGCATCCCGTATCCTCGTGTGCTAAACCATCAGCCATCGTCAAAGGACGATGTTACAAATTGTTTGTGACCGATGAAAAATCGTCCTGTGATCTCCACATGCTTTCACTCAAAAATCAGTCTAAATAGGATTGACTTAAAGAAAACAAATCTTAACAAATAAGAGAATGAGAGTCAGTCATTCCACCCAACATAGTTCTTTTGCTAACAACATGTAGAACTCTTCAGGTTGGCTTTTGTCCCAGAGTTGGCAAAGCTGTTCGCGTTACGGACAAGAAATTCAAGTGGGCTTGCATTTCTGCGACGGGGGCCGGGGGGGACATTGTCTGCTAGCATATCCTGCCGTCCACCAGGAGCACTGAACGATTCTGATGTTGTGTGCGGTAACTACGGAAAACATACTCTGTGCAATTTAGTAAATGTTTTATTATATTCCTATCAATTCAGGTTCTCACACTCATCTTGATGTTGCCGGGGACTTCAGTACTAATTTGTGTAGAAAAAATAAACATGAGACTCACTTCCTACTGTCTTTAAGGCTTTACAATAATAAGTAAACAGTTCATTCCTGGCCATCCCATATTTATACAGGTGGGCTTTATTTCCCTAGGCAAAGGAAAACATTTTGAATTAATAAATTTGCTGGCTTACCATGTGCTGTGACATTTTGTTTTGGTAAAACAATGACCTAGAAGGCAGAAGTCTATTGAATCCAAGTGTGGCCGACATGAGAGAGACGTACCGGCTTTAAATGAAGTTGTTTTTCCTGGAGACAAACTCAGTGTGTGCGAAATGTGCTTTGCACATGAACTGGTTGCAACAAATAACAATGTGTGCATCCACCGGGCAGTCATGACAAGTGGGTTTTTCCTGAGATTCTAGAAAAGGGAAAAGACAAGCCAGAGAATGTGTCTTCCAATGGTCACCACAAGACATCTGGATTGCATGGCTCCAAAACACAGAAGGAGTTTTAATGAACAAAAAGGAAAGTTTGGACCAGTAGTAATCTAAGGTACAGAGCCTCCATTGGGATACCTTAGATTTATGCTATTTTTGGAGCAGAGACCTGGGTTTTTAGAGTCATCACTTATAATACTTTATTGACATGTTGGGCCATGAACTATAGAACAGAAGTGAGTTATCGGAAGGCTCTTGACATGTTGGGCCATGAACTATAGAACAGAAGTGAGTTATCAGAAGGCTCATTAACGTGTGTCATGGCAGGAAAAGGAGGGAAGGAGAGAAGGAAGGAAGGAGGGAAGGAAGGAAGGAGAGAAGGAGGGAAGGAGGTAGGGTGGAAAGGAAGGAGAAAAGGATGGGATGAAGGAAAGAGTGAAGGAAGGAGGAAATGAAGAAAGGAGGTAAGGTGGGAAGGAAGGAGGGAAGGAGACAAGGATGGGAGGAAGGAAAGAGGGTAGGAAGGAAGGAGGGGAGGGAGGAAGGAGGTAAGGTAGGAGGGAAGGAGACAAGGGTGGGAAGAAGGAAAGAGGGAAGGAAGGAAAGAAGGATGGAAGGAAGGAAGGACAGAAGGAAGGGAGGAAGGAAGGAAGGAAAGAGGAGAGAAGGAAGGAAGGAGTGAAGGAAGGAGGGGGAGGGAAGGAGAGAAGGATGGTAGGAAGGAAGGAGGGAAGAAGGATGGCAGGAAGGAAAGAGTGAAAGAAGGAGGGAAGGTAGGAAGGAAGGAGAGAAGGAGGGGAGGAAGGAAAGTGAAGGAAGGAAGGAAGGAAGGAGAGAAGGAAGGAGGAAGGGAGATGAGAGGGACACTAACAGGTGACCAGATGGTTTAGTGTGCTAGAGAGACTTGTGTGTTGGTGACAGGTGTATACACAAGAGAGAAGAGACAAAATCAGTGAGTCCTACTGAGGAGGACTTGTGAGGTGTAGATGTGGGAGGGGTCACCTGCCCTAATTTCAGTGGATTTTACCTTCTTCTCTGGCCTTTCGTTTTCTGTCCATTGTTTTTCTGGTCGTGGACGATGCCATTGTGGCCAAGGCCATGCTTAAAAAAAACAAGCCACCCTCAAAACCTGTTGTGGGAGGAAGGTAATAGTATTACATCTCTCTGTTTTTTGGAAACAGTGTAAGGGAGAGAACACAAAGATTGGAGGTAGACGTGCTATGATCTCAGAATGATTTAAAAAAACTAAACAAGTCACGAGTTAATGGCTATTTTAGTAACAGTATGCGTGTTGTGTATTTCGTGTGTGTGGTTCTCCAGTACACGAGTATGAAGGGCTCCTCTCTGTATGAGAACACAACAGTTGAGGTCCAGCGGAATCGCATTTCCACAACCTCAGTGTCCGTAGAGAGGTGCTTGCTGATTGGGGGTGAGGGGTTTGTGGGAGGAAACTTTGGAGGAGTTAACCCCCCAACTCCCTACTTTTTGGTTGGATTGCTTGCGCTCTATCCAGAGCATTGCCTAAGGGACCAGTGGGCTGGGGCGGGATGCAAGGAAGGCTTTAAAAGGAGGTGATGCTCGGGCTTGGCCGAAAACGTAGCATCCACAGCAGCAACCGTTACACTCGTTACACTCCGCACGGTGTCCCACCCCAGAAGGACCCAGTCGTGGTGATGGGCCAACCGATAGTGCATCCTGATGCTGGCCCTTTGTCCTTTGCTTTGCCCCTTCCATTCTTCATGTCTGCCTACTGAGACCACATCCCGCAGCATTGTACCTACACATGGCTTTTGCCTCATGCCCTGCTTTTGGGGGACCCCACGGCTGTCATGAAGAAGACCATTGTTTCCCAAATTAATGTCTAATCTAAATATAATGCCCAAAAGGAGGCTGTTGAGCAATTGTGAAACTAATGTAAAAGACCCATGAAAAGAACACATCTGAGACAAGCCAGGTCCATCATGGGGGAGAATGGAAAGAGAGGATTTGTCCCACAGATAGGGTGTTCTTAAATGCCAAGCTGCAAGAACACGTAGGCACTGGGGGTGAGGGCAGCCCAAAGAAAAGTGGGATACAGGGGAGTTCCCCCAAATTAATGCCTTCTCGATACGGCCCTTAAAAAAAATTTTTTTTAATGTCTGTTTATTTTTGAGAGAGAGAGAACATGAGCAAGGGAGGGGCAGAGACTGGGAGTCACAGAATCTGAAGCAGGCTCCAGGCTCTGAGCTGTCAGTGTAGAGCCGGACACGGGGCTCGAACTCACAGACCGTGAGATCATGACCTGAGCTGAAGTTGGACGCTCAACCGACTGAGCCACCCAGACGCCCAAGAAACGTGTATTGGGGAAACTGGTTCACTATATGAAGGAAGACAAAACTGGGTCCCCACCGTCTCAGCATCTGCAAAGATGGATTACACACTTACATCTTGATGATCAAATAAAGTAAAAGGAAATGAAAAAGAGTATCTTTTTGGCCTAGGAGCGAGCAAAGATGTCTTGAACGGGATCCTGGAAGCAAAGATCATAAGGAAAAAACAGGAATTTTACTCCATTGAAATGAAGGCGTTGCATCAAAGGCATCATGGTCAAGTTTAATTGATGGTTGAAAGGATGGAAACAGTTACTTGCAATATCCAAATATTAAAAAAGGTAATTTTTTTTTGAGAGAGTGTGCAAGTAAGAGAGCAGTGGTAGAGAGAGAGAATCTCACAAGGGGCAGAGAAAGAGAGAGACAGAGGTGGAGAGAGGGAGAGAGAGAAAGAGAGAGAGAAGTGGGGGTTCATCCGGGGCTCATGTTTTTACCTGAAGTGGGGCTCCAGCTCACTTGAAGCAGGGCTTGTGCTCACCCGACATGGGACTCGAACTCACCAACTGTGAGATCATGACCTGAACCGATGTCAGATGCTTAATGACTGAGTCACCCAGATGCCCCCCAAAAAGGAATTCTTATCTAGAATATAGGCAGTACTCTTGCAAATGAACCCGATAAAAACCTGGAAACCCTATAGAAACAAAGAGGCAAAGTACAAGAACGAGCAATGCAGAGAAAAAATGAGTAAACCCTGTTACCAAATGACTATTCATGATCAGGGAATTGCAAACTAAAGCAGCGGTGAGGGGAAGTTTCGTATGCATTGGGATTACACGCTACATAAAACAAGAACACACCTAGTTGTCTCCAGAGCATGAGAAAATGGCAGCTTTCCTGCCCTGATGGTGATGATCAATATTGCGGTTGCCATTCAGAGGAGCATTCTGGCCAGGCTTTAGATTTTTTGCCAAATAAAGTAGACAGCTCATGACCCAGCAATATCCCTTGTTAGGTATACAGCCTGGAGGAATTCATTCCCAAGTGCGTAAGTGACACGTCCAGCATGTTCCACGTGGCTTAGGAAATCAAGAGCAGCTTAGGTAGCCATGAACACGTGAAGTTCATAAAATGTGGTAGTCGCATGCCACGTGCAGATATACAACAGAATAGTCGGATATTTGGCAACATGATGGGGTCTTAAAAACATTCTGTTGAGTGTTTCAGAAACAGGATGAGATTTATAGCACTGTGCTATTTATATAAATGGAAAACACATCCTTGCAAGGCGGTGCAGCACGATGTCCTTTACAAGCCACAGGCATAGTTAAGGGCAGATGTTAGACAGATTGCACGGGCAGTGGAGTATGTGGATTGCTGGGCTGAGAGCAGGGACACGGGCGAAGGGGAAGACACACATTCACAAGGGGAGATCTTGCCTCTGGTGCTGGCGGCTGTAAGACCAATGATTAACTCACCTCTTTGGTACAGAGGTCTAAGTAAGAATATCAGCAACAAACAGATGAATAACTAGAACCTTGGCAGGAAAACATGTAAGAGTGAGGAAGCATGGAAAAACCAAGCAGATGTTGGAGGTTGAGACGCCATGATGGCTTTAGTTTAGGGTTTCCCCATTTGGCACAACACTGGGGACTGGATCATTCTTTATGGCAGGACGTCCTGGGCACTGAAGGCTGTTGAGCAGCGTGTCTGGTCTCCCCCAGGAGACACGAGTAGCATCCCCAGTTGTGCCATTTAAAAAACATCTCTTAAGCCTTGCCCCCATCCTCTGGAAGAGGGGCCACCGCCACTCCCATTGAAGATGGCTTATGGAAGGGAAAGCAAGATGGCACACTAGAAGAGGTTGTGGAAGAGGAAAGTAGGGTCGTGAGTAGCTTACAAAATACCCGGGATCATGTTGAAGAGCCCAAGAAGGGAGCCCATCGGACAGGTCTTGGGAAGTCTCCTGTAGATGCTTCGAGCTCTCTAAACATTTGAGGTCACCCTTCCCTTGGAAACCCCCCATAAGAAAAGAACTTGAGTAATCTCATTACAGCAGCGTTCTTGGTGTTCTTCCCTGTATTTCTGAGGATATCTGGAGGTGCAGGTTGGCGGCAGTGGTGGTTATGTGCTCCAAGTTGTGTCTTCTCAAGATTCCTCCATGGGGTGCCACCCCACCGTCCTTTCTGCTTCATAATAGCAGGGGAGAGAGCCTCCACATCGTCGTTTCTCTTGTTCCTCATCATGCCTCCCGCATCTGACCTGTGTGTGTTCTAGGCATCACCCTTGTTGGTGCCAGAAGGAGACGAGGAGACAACTCAACTCCCACCATTGGACTCACGGTAACCATTCTTAGGCACCGGTGACAAGAGGAACTTCTCCCTACCTCTTCCTCCTTAACGCCTGGCATATTGTGGGTTTCCCAGTCTCCCCATTGACGCTTTTTCCCTGTTCACCCGTCCCCTTTCCAGGACCCTTACCACCTCATGTAGCCGGGTGACAGAGCCCCAATTCTGCAGAGCCTTTACTGGGCAGAGTCTCTGAGCATCTTCCCTTTGCATTTGCTAACGTAGACACTGCGATACAAATCCCAGGTTGATCTCTGTTCCCTTCCGTCCTTCCTCCAGGGCCCTGGGCTTATGAACTCAGGTGGTAGAGGGGATCTAAATGGAAGAAGCCAACTGGAGGGAGAAAAGGTAGGACACCCAAAAAATGGAAGAGTAAAGGCAAGGTGAGGGGTGCGGTTGGGGGTGGGGAGTGAGCATCCGTGAAATTTGGGGACACGGGTGGGTAGATTGGAGCTTACAATCCGGTCGTTATGTGGGAGAAACGGGACTTTGCAGGCTGTATACGTGGGCTCCAGAGTGTTTAACTTTGAATTTACTAACGGATTTTAGATTATAGACATTACCGTTATGGATTATAATTCTCATTGTATTATTTTATATTATATGATTAGTATGTTATAAATTATAATATAACATACATTGTAAATTATAACATGGCACCTCCATCTGAACACAAATTCCCATTTGGAACCTCTTCAGTGTGACTTAGCAGACAGCTCAAAGTCTTAACATTGACACCTGTGTTTCCATACCACCACCTGGCTCAGTCACCAACCTACCCCACTGGACCCAGCAGGCATTCCAGTGTGCATTTTGCTGATACAGTCTGTACATTAATCTGAGCTTATTATTTTATAATTTTATTTTGTTTACTTTTATTATTTTAAGTATATTTTGTCTGTCGCCTTTTCATTGTGGTTATCTTTGTCATGTGGATTCAGATTCGGGATGAATAGACTATCCGTTCATTTCTTTGAATTCGGCCGGCTTCTTTTCATCTGTTGATCTGCGTCTTCTGCACCAACCCAGAAAAGTTGTTTTTTTTTTTTCTCTCTCTGAGTTTTCCTTTTCGGATTTCTTTTTGTTGGATAGGCTTGTCTTCTTGGATACGAGGCATCTTCTTTTATGGCTCTGCTGGATCGCTTGTCTGTATTAGAACAAAACAGCACACATTGTTCAGTGTTCTGGTAAAGTTCTTGCATTTTGCCCAATGCAACCCTTTAAGGATCTGCAGACTTACAAACCCAATGTCACGTCTCCAGTTGAGCTGGACGTTGGTTGATCTTTCCTTACAAATGTCTTCTTGTACATGTTATAAGTGACGTGACGTTGTGTCCTTACGTTTATTGCACGCTGTGTCTGATGTGTGGTAAGCCTTCCCTGATTATTTATGTCTGAATGCAACTTAGAAAAGGTAACTTTCCTCAGTAATGATAAACGACAGAGAAAACAAACAGGAAAATATTCCCCTTTATCCTTGGACTCGAGAGAAACACACGGCATGGTTTTGATGAGATCCTTCTGGGTAAAAGTTGCTGATGCTAACAAAACCAAGGGGGAAAATTTCTTCGGCAGAGACAGTTTGCTAAAGGCAGAGGGGAGCCAAAAATAATTTTTTTTTTTGAAAGGGTGTTCTTTTTTTCTTCCTCCAGATTGATCCAATATAAATGTACATTTGGAGGTCTCATTTGGTGACCTCTGTGGGCTGGGGCATTAAAATAAAGCCTGGCCTGTAACCTTGAGAAAATCGCTTGCAAGGGAGGATCCCTTGGAAAATGATTATGGACGTGTAAATGTGGTGTCGTAACCACAAACAGCTGCGTCTCGCAAATCGCTGGACCATGGTCATCGCCCTGCGGATGTTAGGTGCGGTTCGTCCAGGAAAGGCCAGCGTGCTGACTTCACCGTAAACCGGTCTCGGGAAAGAACGAAGGCCATACAGAGATAGAAAGACCCCGTATCTGACGCTGATTTCAAGTATTTCCCCGACTCTGCTCTGTGTGCTGTGCAGCTATTTTCTTTCCGCAGACACCACGAAGGATCCAGCGCTCTGGGACACGCGGATTCCCTAAAGCAGTTCAAGAGGCGGTCGGTAGTGGGGTCCGATGAGCCCGTGATCAATGATGCTTGCTACGGAGGCAAGACCTCGATGACTTTCCAGTGATAGTGCGTTTTCTCAGTTCTTCCCAGAAGGGAACACTGGGGGAAGACTTGGAATTATTAAATATTTTCAACATCAAAAAGGTATTTTAAAAAGCCAAGAGTAAGGGGGTCTTGCCCGTCTATCTGTGGGGCATGCCTTTGGGGCTGATGGTCACACGCTCAGTCTACCCGAACAAACAGGTAGGGTGTGGGTTTCCAGAAGGACCCATGAGCTCGACTTACGTAGGTACAAGGCTTTACATGGGGCTGTCTCTAGCTGTAAGGTGGAGACTTGTTTCGAATGACATTGCTTTCCATTAGCATTTCCTTTATGGCCCAGTTTTGGCGTGTGCTGTGTAAACGCCCCTGCTCCAGCACTTGGTGTCCTGACACGCTAATTTACATAAAAGGCCAGTGGAGATCCGAGCCACAGGGGCACAGCCGGGCCGAGAGAACTCGTCCCCAGCCCATGGAAAACAGGCACCGCCGTTTCCACACAAATCACCACATGCAGCACCCGTCTGTCATGGGGGAAGCGATGCCCGGTCTCCAGCTCAGCATGCAATGACTCAAAATCCCACAAAACTGGAAGGCAAGTGAACAAACATAGGGCCAAGCCTCTTGCGAGGGTTACGGGAGCAACTTTCTCTGCCGTTGGCATGGCTCCTTGCGGTTGGCTTTGCCCTAAAACGATAGAATCGAGAGTATTCGAGTACCTTTGGAGAACCAGCAACAGAACCCAGAAGAATCTTGGCAAGAGGAATCGTCTCCCTAAGTCTGGCTCGGAACGTGAGCACAGATCCTAAAATGCTTGGAACTTCACAGCGTCATAATGATGAGATTTACCTACAACTTTCCATGGGGACCTGCGGTACGGTCACCCCATACTTCCTTCAGACGGTATCTCGTGCAGCGGGAATGATCCAGTAGTGGTCAAAACACAACAAAGCAAAACCCCGCCTACTATGTGTTAACATCCAGAGTAGAATTAATATTTAAAAACGGGGTAGGTGGGAACACCTGGGTGGCTCAGTCGGTTGAGCATCCGACTTCGGCTCAGGTCATGATCTTGTGGTTTGTGAGTTCGAGCCCCGCGTCGGGCTCTGTGCTGACACTCGGAGCCTGGAGCCTGCTTCGGATTCTGTGTCTCACTCTCTCTCTGCCCCTCCCCCGCTCATGCTCTGTCTCTCTCTCTCTCTGTCAAAAATAAATAAACATTAAAAATTTTTTTTTAAAAATGAGTGAAGTGTTAGTGACAAAGGTCTTGCAAATGAGTCCCTTCCTATAGTATATATTTATAACTGTTTTTAACATATTTTTAATGTTTGCTTAATTTGAGAGAGAGAGAGAGAGAGAGCACAAGCAGGGGAGGGGTGAAGAGAGAGAGAGAGAGACAAGGGGAGAGAGAATCCCAAGCAGACATTGCACTGTCCGTGCAGAGCCCAACAGGGGGCTCGAACTCAGGAACCGCGAGATCATGACCTGAGCTGAGATCAAGAGTTGGGCGCTCAACCGACTGAGCCACCCAGACGCGCATTATCATTATTGATTTCTTGTTCCAGTAACCTACCCTCCAGAACACCCAAAATTAAGTGGTTTGCTTTTCCATTCACGTGCCTCATGCTTTCCTTGGTTCGCAACATGAATTTATGCATACTATTCATTCTCCGTGTCCTTATGGACAAATAAAACCCGTTTTTCAACACTGGGCATCACTGGGTTCTCCTCTAAAGACATTTCTTGGGTTCTCTTTCCAGGAAACCCTCTCTTTCGCCACCATTGTGGTCCCACGTATCACCTGCTGGCTTGGAGCCACCCTCCTGCCTCTTTCCCCGTAGACTGTGAACCCCACATGTGGTCAAGTACCAGCACAGCCCTGCACGTGACACCGAGCATAGCCATTAATGACATAACCCATATCTAAGAACGTCCTTCGAGACACATGGTGCCCAGATGCAACCACTCCTTGAACTTCCATTTTTAAAATTTGCTTCCAGTGCAGAAATTAACTTTCGTATAACGGAAGCTTACGGGGAGGCTGTTTATAGCTCGCAACATGGGTTCAGCTACAGACAGGGATGACCTAATCCATTAAACATACACATGTTCCCCCCACACAATGAGCATAGACAGGGAATATTGTGAACAGGGGCCGTGAGATCCCACTCTTTCCTGGTCAGCCTCGCCTCTGGCTTCCTGTAGAGCAATCCCTGTTTATATCGACAAAATACAAAATAGTCCTTCTTTTTTCTCTTCCAAGAGCCCTGCGGGTTTTTGTGAGGTTTCACTGTGGGATTTTCCTCCCTGTTTGTGGTATAATGTGCGTGAGAGTCAAGAAAAAGGTTTACCGACGAATACACTAACATCTAGGCGAGAGTATGTGTGTGTGTGAGTCTTGAGCAAAACCGAGTTCTTCGTGGCGAGCCACCCCGCCTTCGGACTCACGACAATTACAAGTTTAATAGAGTTGGCACGATTCGAGCTGTCCAAATTTTAATGGAAAAACCACGAGGCTCGGTCTTCACTTCAACGTGACTTCTTCCACAGAACTTCCCAGGCAGGGCTGGGACCTCCCTTGGTTATTTATTTATTTATTTAGTTATTATTATTTTTTTTTTTTTAGCAACTCCTGCCTTTCTGATAAAACCTTCCCCCACCCCCACCCCACAGCACTCTGTTGTTCTCTTCTTCTTGTATCCTGGGCTACGTGTTCTTTCCCTTTGCTTTTTTGTTGTAGGTGGAATGTTGGTTTCCCCAGTGAAGGTGTCCATGTCCTCAGTCCAAGGACCTATGAATATTTTTGGTTATAGGGCAAAAGGCAGATTAAAATTACAGATGGGGTTAAGGTTGTTGTGAATCCGCTGGCCCTTCCCATCGGGAGGGGATCCTGGATTATCTGGGTGGGTCCAACACGACCACAGGGGTTTTTAAACATTGAACAAGGCAGCAGAGATCAGACTAACTCTATGTGACAATGATGCAATCCACCCTTGCTGGCTTTGAGGATGGACAGAGTGGGAGACAGCCTCCAGGAGCAAGGGAATGGATCCTATGTTGGAGCCTCCAAGATAAACGCAACCCCGCGCACACGTTGATTTTAGCACAGTGAGATCTTTGTTGGACTTCTGACTTCCACTGTTGAAAGAGAGTAAGTGATTATGCAGCCCTAAGAAGTTATGACAGCTTCCTCTCTTGGTGACGGTGGGCCAGTTACCTGAATCCGCACCTTGCTCACGGAGGGGCAGTGTGTTCTACACTCATGGCCCCCTGGGACAGTTCCCGCTGGACTTAGTCTACTGGGCTGAAACCAGTCATGGTGCTAGAAACCCTCTGATGCACCTGACAGCCCATGACAATTCTCTGACCCCAAATGTCAAGAGTGCTGCGGTTGAAAAGCCCTACCTTGTCCAAAGCTAGGATTATGAGGCACATCTTTATCATCAAAGTTACTGCACGCTAGTTTTGGTCTTTCTTCACGACATACCACAGGTGATCGTTTTTTGGTCTAGTTTCCAGGAGCCATTTCCTTATTAGTTTTCCAACCTCTGTTCACCACTCAGTTTCAAAGCCAATACAGGATGGTGTAAGCTCTTGTTACAGGAACAGCCTCCCCCAGGCAACACTTTCTGGACCCGTTACTAATTGCTGTGGGTAAAATCAATGCTAAGTTTGTTGCTTCAATATAACAACCACTATATTTGTTCCTAATTCTATGATGAGCAACTTGGGCTGGTCTCCACTGGGGAGTTCTTTGGTTGGTCTTGTGTGGGGTCACTGATACAGCCACCATCATCAGGGTGGTTTGGATGAGACTGGGTGGTCTTAAGCCAGTTCACTCCCATGCCTACTGGGTGGTCCTGGTCATCAACCTAGAGTCCTGAGACCTCATGTGAAGAAGCCAAGATAGCTTCTTTGAGATGAGCAACCACGAGAGAGGAACCCGGGAAACAGCAACACCAATAGCCAAGCATGGGAGTGCGCCCCCGCTGGGGTCATCCATCCATTCTCGGTTAACCGGCCAGCTGACTGCTGCCCCACTGGCAAATCCTGGATAAGACCAGCAGAAGGGCCACCCAGTGGAGCCCAGGCTCAATTGCTGACCCACGGAAATGTGAACAAAGAAGATGGTGGTCGTTTTTAGCTACTAACTATTGGGGCTGTTTGTTTGGCACCAATAAATAACTGATACGTGTCCTTAGCAAACAAACAGCTCATTTCATGGAAGTGTGGAAGCTTTCATGTCTATTTTGTACGGAATTCTAACATGGCGGAGAAAGAAGTTCATCGTTGGTCGTGTGTGGCTAGAAGTGATGTGATGTAATGGGGAGCCTGTGGTCAGGTGGTAGCTGGGTTTAGCTGCCTGGGAGGGCACATTTGTTGTATGTGGCTTACATTATGGCTCCGGGCCAAGGTCAGCTTGGGTTTCTAAGGGAAATTCTCTTAAAATAGGACAAGTTAGACACAGTGAAAGCAAGTTACCGCTTTTAGACAGGATTTTGCTGTTGATTACTTGACTTGTATATAGTACAATGTCTTTACTGTGGTCACCCCTACATTGGAATGTCCAACAAAGCCCATGGTGAAGATTCCACGTTGTGTGAGGACATGATGTTATTTGTTTGCACAGATCAGTTTGACTCGGGAGTGTTAGTAGCAACTCTGAACTGTAATTGAGATTTTTAAATGTTTCTCTTTGGGTAATTGATATATATTTTTTTCATTGATGTACTTTTTAGCCCTCATCTTCTTAATGCTCAAATGCTTGTGTAATCTAGAGGAGAATCAGGCTATCTGTTTCTGATTTATTTTATATTAACTCAGTGAATATTTTTTATATGTACAAGAAGTCTTCTGAGAGTATTTAATATACTATTTTGATCTTTCTGTGCTAAAAGCATGAAGCCATATTTTTCCCCCCAAGGGTAGAAATCTGGAAGAGATTTAAATTATGATCAAAACAGCAAACTCATGAAGTTTGAATGGTTTCTAAACTTGGAAGAAAGAATTTCTCCAACCTCCTTCCTTTTAGGAGAAAATCAGATTTCAACTCCCTGGCATCACACAGAATGCCCTATATTTTTTTTCGTCAGTGTATGTAAAATTCAATTTTATGTGATGCATTGATTTTCCTACCGATCTTGTTATCATATTTAACTTCATTAAAAGCTTTCATAAGCAGCTAAATAGTCAATTGATAATGTTAACCTTTTTCTTGCTGGTATAGGGAGGTACTTGGGAGTTGGATAGGATTTATACCTGGTGATGATTTTTTCAGGAACATTCACTCACGTCCATTTCAGTAAGAAGAGAGGAAGCAAACAGATTAAGGAGAACACAGCGGGGAGATGAACTGTAGGTTCACACACACGTCAGTGTGGGGGCCGCTGCTGGACGGGAGACACAGAACTGTTCGCCCCCACCGCCCGCAAGTATCAGAAAACTCTGCCTGGGCGCCCGGGTGTCCGCAGATGTGTGCCACACTGCATCATGTTGAAGTCCATTTAAGTCCCTTTGCCCTGAAGTAGAACCAGATGCATTGGAACCGCGGGTGGAGAAAGTCTGGCTGCAGTAACTCTCCAGGATGTCAGTTTTATTGCACCTAAGAGTCTTCTTGCAGATGCTTTCTGGAGCTGTAAACCCCCCACCTAATGTTTCTTGGATCTCTGGAGTTAAAAATCTGCACTCAGATTTTTAGAATTCCTTCCGCCACCTCTGTTAAGAGAAACTGAGTCATCCATTCAGTTACTGGCTTAAGTGGATAGCTGGGTCCTGGTTCCGGCACCAGGTCAAGGGTGGGGAGAAACGTGGTGCATGTGTGTGTGCATGTGTGTGCGTGGGGTGGACAACCAACCAGCAATCACAGTGGACATGATGAACCTTAAGACCTGCCCAGGGCATGGACAGGGGCTCTGCAGTGCTGGGGATGCACAAGTGGGCAGAGCGCGCGAGGCAGGCCGTCCGCACAAGTGACCCCTACGTGTACTTCGGTATGAGGACCCAATACAAAGGGAATCAGGCCAATCACTGACGGCTGATTCCGGGAAGAGCAATTTCTGTATTTACAAAGGTACCCATTTTATCCCCCAAAAGTGTTTCATTTTGAATACTTGTGTATTTACAAATATCTGTCCATCTACCTTTCTATCATCTGTGTATCTATTATTATATATAGTAAAATAATAAATAGGTTAGAATAGAATAGATCATATTATAAAATATGAATGAGATTATATTAGATAAATAGATATATAGATGATGGATGGATAGATAGATATGATGGATAGATAGATAAGATAGATAATAAAGATGATGATGGATAATGATGGATGGACGGATGGATAGATAGATAGATAATGATTATGGATGGATGGCTCGCTCTATCGCTCTGCTGGCTGGATGGCTCGATCGCTAGCTCTGCTGGCTGGCTGGCTCGCTCGCTCGCTCTGCTATGGTTGGCTCGCTAGGTCGGTCAGCCCTGCTCGCTCGCTCGCTGCTTCTGCTCGTCGGTCGGTCGGTCGGTCGCTCTCTCGCTCGCTCGTTCGCTCGCTCCGCTGGCTGGCTGCTGTCTGGCTCCTCCATCGCTCGCTCGCGGCTCCTACGCGCCAGCTGCTGGGTCGCTCGCTCTGATGGATAGATCTGATGGCTGGATAGATAGAACATATGATGGATGGATGGATGGATGGATGGACTGATAGACAGGATTCATAAATCAAAGGATGGATGGATAGATAGACAGTATGGGTGCATGGATAGATGTGTGGGTGGATGGATGAATGGATGGATAGATAGACATATTGGTAAGGATGGATGAATGGGTGGACAGACGGATGGATAGATAGAAGATAAATGATGGACGATTTCAACAGGTTTCAAAGATTTCAGCAAGTATGACCATTTTTACCGTTGATAAAGTTTATGCCAATTCATATTACATTGGATGGTTTAAGTGTCTTTTGAAGATTCCTTGGGTGGTTTTAGTTTCCTTTTCCTAACGGCTATCTAGGGAATGTCCAATTTGTCTGGGCCCCAGCTCTGAGCTGCTGTGGGGGAATGAGCTGGAGCAAATAGCAGCCACCTTCTGCCATAGGAAAGGCAGACAGACAGGTGAGTTGGCACACGGCCCACCCTACAGCTCTGGCTTCCCTGGGGACCCCTATCAACATGTTTTTGGTGAGTCAGAAAAATGAACCATTTCTAGGACTTGATACGCTGGTGAACTGGCTATCGGAGAACCAACCTAAGGTCAGGTACCAGAGGGTTGAGGACCTGAGGTCCATCAAAGTCAGTGCAAAGGAGAGATAATGGTAGACAGTCCCATGGGCTGGAATCAGTGGCAGATCTCGGGGTGTGGCCGGTGAGACAGACAGACGGGGTCTTGGTGAGAAGTCCAGGTCTCTTCTGCAACACTCTGGGGACCACCCTGGGTCGGAGGGCCCTCACTTCACTCCATGTGCCTCGTTACCGCTTTTCTCTGAGAAAGAACGGGCTTCCTGGCATGAGACATGCCTCAACTTCCCTAAATTTCCGGGTGGGAGAGAAAGCTCTCATTCCTACACAGCGACCAACTCCTGCTTTAAAAAAAAAAAAAAAGAATTGCAATATAATTAACAGACAGCGTCGTTCACATTTCAGGCGTGCACCGTGCTGATTTGATACATGTACATGTTGCGGTATGATTGCCCTTCTCGCGTGAGCCTCTGTCACATCGCATATTGTCATTTCTTGCCTGTGGCGGGAACCATCTAGTGTCTTAGCAGGTGTGATACTAAGCATCTAAGTCTGCGATCGCTGTCACTCACTATCACCTGCATCAGATCTCCAGGACGTGCTTATTCAGTTTTCATTTATTTATTTTTAAATTCCAGTTAGTTATCATACAGTGTAATATGAGTTTCAGGTGTTCAGTACCGTGATTGGCCAGTTCCCGGCAACATCCAGTGCTCATCACGACAGGTGCACTCCTTACCCCCATCCCCGATTTCCCCCATCCCGTACTCTCCTCCCCTCTGGTAACCACCAGTTTGTTCTTTATAGTTGAGAGTCTCTTTCTTGGTTTGCCTGTCTGTCTCTGTGTCTTTTTTTTTTTTTTTTTTGCCTCTGCCCATTTATTTTGATTCTTACATTCCACATGTGAGTGAAAACATATGGTATCTGTCTTCCTCTGACTGGCTTATCTCGCTGAGCATCGAAGTCTCTAGGTCCATCCACGTCGTTGTAAATGGCAAGATTTCATTCTTCTTCATGGCTGAATACTGTTCCAGCGTATACATACCCCATGTTTACCCGTGCATCACTCGGTGGAGATTGGCTCTTCTCAATACTGCCACGGGGCACACACGGATGCACACAGCTCTTTACAGTTGTGTTTTTGGAGATTGGCTCTTGTGGGTTGTGTTTTTGTCTCCTTTGGAGATCCAACTCTACTTGGAATTCAGATGTGCTTGCAGGCCAATCCGAGCTGTCTTTCTGAGTGTGACATCCACTCTAGATAAAGTCCAGGAACTTTTACAGCTGGTGTTTTCCTCCACCTCCTTTACATAGAACATCAACGAAACAATTATGCATCTTGTTTCCTTGAGCACTTCTCAGCCTTGGGGCTGTTGACGTTTTGGACCAGGTGACTCTGACGTGGGGGCTCCTGAGCCCTGTGGACTGTTGAGCAGCGTCCCTGGTCTCCACCCACCAGGTGCCAGGAGCACCCTCCCCCAACAGCTGCATTTCAACAACCAGAAATGTCTCCAGACATGGCTGAGGGTCCCCTGGGTGAACCACATCACCCCTCTTTGCAAACCACTTCTCTCTAAAATAGGAGGAATGAAATATTTTCTCTCCCTACATATATATCTGAAGAATGCATCGTTGACTAACAGAATTACTACAGCTGGGTCCAGGTTGCCACATAGGATGTGATCTGTGTTTTTGTTAGGTTTTTGACACACATGAAAAGCACAGTAGAGACGACCTAAAAAAAATGCACACACACAACGTTTGGTGGTCTTTCTATGAGATTTCAAAACCCTCTGACTTTTTTAAAGAAAAAAATTTTTAATGTTTATTTAGTTTAGAGAGAAAGAGAGACAGAGGTGGGGGGGGGAGGGCAAAGACAGAGGGAGACACAGAAGCAGAAGCAGGCTCCAGGCTCCGAGCTGTCAGCACAGAGCCCGATGTGGGGCTCGAACTCATGGCCCACGAGCTCATGATCTGAGCCAAAGTCGGATGCTCAACTGGCTGAAGATAAATGAAGATTTGCTCCCCGCATCGTGCCCCAAGTCAAGACTAACACATCATGCGCTTAAACATTGGTAAGGAGGGTAGATTTCATGTTAAGACTCCTTAGCACAATATAATAAGAAAAAAAGAAAAGAAAGAAAGAAACAAAAAGACATGGTCTTAAGCCGCAGAAGGAAGTGGGTCTATGCTGGTCTTGTCTGGAGGCTGGGTCGGCTGTGTTATCAGCAAAGGGGAAGTTATCTTATCTCTGTGGGAATGTGTTAGGGCTATCTTTAGACAAAGAGAGAAAAAAAGCAAGAAAGCCCATCACCTCTGCTGTGGCCACACGGCATTCGAGTTAGAACCCACTCTGCTGCACGCCTGCTTTCCAACAAGTCACAAAGAGCAAGAAAGCCCAAGGCAACTAGAGTTTTACCTCGACTCTGACAATCCCCAGGTTTGCCATTGCACACGGACCCACCGTCATCCTTAAAAAGCATTACTATCGAGATCACGAGGTCACTGGTTTCCTTTGCTTCTAAACTCCAGCTCCCATGGAATGATGCCCTGAACAAATGGAAATTCTCGTTGCGTTGAAACGTGGTTACTTCTCTTCAAAGGAAGATCGTCTTAATGAAACCAGAATGGAAACAAAGTGAGAAGAATGGGGTATGTCTGCGGTCCATCTGTGTGGATGCCAACGTGCTCCACGAACTCCTCTGGAGGAGCCCCAATAATGACCCCAACTCCAGGCACCTGCCCTGTTCCTGAACCTCCCTCTGCAGGTTCTGATAAAGCATTTGGCAATCAGATAATCACCGGGGAAGGTATTACATGAATTTCTTGCCCCCCCTTCCCCCCTGACTTCGCAAGGCTGCAAGCACGTTTTAAGACAGATGTTTGCCGTGCGTTCCTTCCAACATTGCCCTGGATGGAACACAGAACAAGGTTTCATCGAGAGCCTTCTCAGATCTGCTTCCCTCCATCTGCTAAGTTTTCAAGAGTTGTATAATTTATTACATGGCAGGTCAAAGGGAACTTTGCCGAGAGCGGATGGGTGTGTAGAACTTAAACATTTAGGGGTTATTCAAAGTAACTCAAACCGATGGATATGTTTTGGGGAAATAAACACAATGGTCTGTAATCGGGAATTCAATCAGATTACGATCTCTACTTTTTTTTTTTTTTTTTTTTTCATTTGAGAGAGAGTGAACAGGGCAGGAGCAGAGAGAGAGAATCCCAAGCAGGCTCCGTGCTATCAGCACAGAGCCCGATGCGGGGCTCGAACTCATGAACTGTGAGATCGTGACCTGAGCCGAAATCAAGAGTCAGACATTCAAGTGAGTGAGCCACCCAGGCGCCCTTGTTTCCCCTTAATGGTAGCGACTGTGTGGATCAATTAGTGAATGCGTGAACAACAAAAAATAGCCTGAACTGATGTCTTTCAAGGTGCACCCGAAATCAAGCCACACGGGATGATGGGGCCAGAGACGGACACATGGGCAGTTGCCCCACAAGGCCAACAGCTTATTCAGACAATGCACACGAAGTACCATTTTATCGATAAACCTGGTTTTTGTTTGTTTTTAAAGAACAGACTTCTGATCTATGCTTGCACGTGGATGAAGGTCAGAAACATGATGCTTGGGAACAGAAGCCTGACACAAAGGCACCCGTCACATGTGACTCCACAGGAAGCCGATGGCTGGATGCCAGGGGCCAGGCAGGGCACAGGGTTGCCTCTCTGTGGGGGATGAAAACGCTTGGGAACGGGGCCCAGAAGGGGGTTGTGCACAATGGCGAAGGTACTGAGCACGTCTGAAGGGTTTGCTTACTTTTGTCCAGCGGGTGCCTGGGTGGCTCACTTGCTTGAGCATCTGACTTTGGCTCAGCTCATGATCTCACAGCTCATGAGTTCAAGCCCCGCGTCGGGCTCTGTGCTGACAGCTTGGAGCCTGGAGCCCGCTTTGGATTCTGTGTCTCCCTCCCTCTCTGCCCCTCCCCTGCTCACGCTCTGTCTCTCTGTCTCTCTCTCTCAAAAATAAATAAACATTAAAAAAAATAGTCCCAGAAGATTCTCAAACTCCAAGTCAGGCTTGCTTATGGAGGGAAGTGCACGTGAAGTGAGAATCTCAGGAAACGTGCAAACCGAATGGCTTGACATCATCACTGTGAATTCAGGTGCTGGGCAGGCTTTCGACTCAGATAAGTAAAGAATTGTCTCACATGGTTTTGGAGGTTCAGAGAGTCTGAAATTTGAGAGGCAGTCTGGCAGCCTGGGGACTCAAGGTGTATGTGTGCGACATCAGGCTTTTTTCTCTCCAGGACTTCAACTGATTAGATGAGGCCCACCCACATTATGGAAGCAGTCTGCTTTACTCAAGGTCTGTTGATTTGAATGTTAATCTCATCCAAAATCCATCCTCACAGAAATATCTAGAATAATATTGAAACACATATCTGTTTTTTTTTTTTAAATTTTATTTATTTATTTGTTTTTTGAGAGATGGAGACAGAGAGGGAGTGTGAGTGGGGGAGGGGCAGAGAGAGAAGGTGAGAGAGAATTCCAAGCAGGCTCTGTGCTGTCAGCATAGAGCCCCATGTGGGGCTCAAACTCAGGAACCGGGAGATCATGAACTGAGTCGAAGTCTGAGTCAGATACTCAACCAGATACTCAACCCAAGTGCCTTGCATACTGTTGGTTTTACAGTTAGTTTCACGGTAGTCCATTTTCTTTGAAAATTAAGTACATATTAGAAATTTGCTAATGCACTTTGCTATTTTTCCATGTTGCTAAAAGACATCTGTCTCTAATTGTATTATCTGTCTACCTACCTATCATCAGTTATCTATCCATCCATGCCTCTATCTATCCTATCTACCTATGTTCTATCTATCTATCTATCTATCTATCATCTATCTATCATCTACCTGTCATCTATCATCTATCCATCCATCCATCCATCCATCCATCCACTATCTATCCATGTATTATCTATCTTCTATCTATCTATCTATCTATCTATCCATCCATGCCTCTATCTATCCTATTTACCTATGTTCTATCTATCTATCTATCTATCTATCATCTATCTATCATCTACCTGTCATCTATCATCTATCCATCCATCCATCCATCCACTATCTATCCATGTATTATCTATCTTCTATCTATCTATCTATCTATCTATCTATCTATCCATCCATCCATCTATCCATCCATCCATCCATCCATCCACCCACCCACCCACCCATACATCATATCTATCTATCTATCTATCTATCTATCTATCTATCTATCTAGAATCTGCCTCTCTGCTATCCAGCATCTATCCATCCATCAATCCACTCATTCATTCACCCATCATCTATCTGTCATCTATCAAATACCCATCTGTCATCTATCACTTATCCATCCATCTGTCTGTCCATCCATCCATCCATCCATCCATCTATGTATCATCTATTTATCTACTATCTATCTATCTGTCATCTATATATATGTATCTATGTATTGATCTATCATTTAACAGTCCTATAAATCTGTACAGCTATCCTAACTCCTTGCACAGAAAGTGATTACACAACTCTTCTCCAGAAGAAGACTCCATTAGAGCCAAACTATTAATCTTCCCATAAAAAGTCTAACAACCATTTTCTGAGCTCATCCTAATTTCACATTACTCTGGGGGGGGGGGTGGTTCTGGAGAACGGACTTGGGGAGGGTCATGGAAGGACAGAGAACTTGAATATTTTATGTCCTTTTCACTTCAAACACAGTTGGCTTTAAAAGACGTTTTCACAGGAATATAGAGCCACTTTTTTAATTCAGTATTTTCTTCCATACTTTCCCCAAGTGACAGATTCCATGCTTTGATGACCTTATCCGGATGTAAAATCTTATATCAAAATTGATATCACCATGTGGAAAAAAGGAGAACCCTTTTGTGTTTTTGGTGGGAATGCAAACTGGTGTAGCCACTCTCACAACAGTGTGGAGGGTCTTCCAAAAATTAAAAAACAGAATTACCATAGGAGCCAGTGATTCCACTTGTGGGACTATATGTAAAGGAAATAAGAATACCGACTCAAAGAGTTATGTGTACCCCTATGCTGAGAGCAGCATTACTTACCACAGCCAAGACATGGAAACAACCTAAATGTCCATCGATGGATGAGTGGGTTGAGAGGTTGTGGTCTAGAGATACCCACAATGGAATATTATCCAGCCCTAAACCGTGAGAAAATCCTACCATGTGCCACAATGTGGATAGACCTTGAAGACATTCTGCTAAATGGAAGAAGTCAGAGAAAGACACACACTGTATGGTGCCACTGATATGTGGACTCTAAAAAAAAAACCCTGAAAAACTCACAGGAGAAAATATCATATTTATGGTCACCAGAGACAGAGAGGTGGGGGGCGGGGGTTGGAGGAAGGTGGTCAAGAGGTAGAAACCTCCATTTATAAGGTAAATACATGCTTGATGTACAACGTGATGACCACAGTTAACAGTGATGCATCGTATATAGGGAAGCTTTTAAGACTGCAGATCCTTAGCTCAGAGCCTGGAGCCTGCTTCAGATTCTGTGTCCCTCTCTCTCTCCGCCCCACCCCTGCTTGTGCTCTGTGTCTCTCTTTCAAAAATGAATAAAAATTAAAAAATGTAAAAAAAAGACTGCAGATCCTTGTGATGAGAAATTCTCCTTTTTCTTTTTATTGTATCCACATGAGAATATAGATATTAGCTGAATCTATTGCACTCATCATTTCCCAAATATGTCAATCATCAATCAAACCGTCAGGCTCTATGCCTTCGACTTACGCGGTGACATTTGTCAATTATTCCTCAGGCTGGAAAAAACATCGCTAGCACCAGAGAACTTTTTGTAAATAACACATAGATCGTTTCACCGAAAACAGCACTGAGGCTCGTTGTGTTTTTAATGGGAAGGCACACTTTAATAACGAAACATGAATAATAAAACACGAATTTATCCATGGCTTTCAATGTTCCACAACGACAACAGGAAATACGCTCGTTTTTAGAAGACAGGATTGAATCCTTCCATCTGGTTGGTACTCCTTCGTGCTCTATGGAAGAGGCGGGGTTCGACTGGATGAATTGGCACCATGTGGGCAGACCCTGGGTCGCGCACGTGGCTGAGTGCTGTTGGCGTGGGTCTCCAGGGTTGATGCTCTCTTTTTGGAGGTGCCACAGACTGTGTGCGTCCCCTCAAAATTCATACGTTGATACCTACACCCCAGGTTGGTGGTGTTAGGGGTTTGGGGGAGGGGGAACATTACATCATGGAATTAGAATCGTGCCCTCATAACAAGAGGCTGAGAGAACTTGGTTTTCTCTCCCTGCTCTATGAAGGCACAGCCATTCAAGACGGAGTATGGGAACCACAAGAGGGTCCTCACTGGACACTCATTCTGCCCACACCGGGATCCTGGACGTTCCGCCTCCGCAAACTGTGAGGAGCAAATTGCTCTTCTCGGTAAGCCACCCGGCTCATGGTGACTGAAAGCACCCCGCTGTATAGCGGATGTCGAGGGTTTACTCATCTTGCAGAATTGAACATGTTTACCATTGATGGACAAGTCCCCGTTGCCCTGGTCTCTGGGACAGAATCTTCCACACTTCTCCTGTTTGGAGGAAGAGACTATGCTGGACACCCTGTGAGTCAACCGTGCGGTATTTGTCCTTCTGCGCCTGGCTTATTTCGCGGAACGCCACGCCATTCAGGTTCACCCGCCTTGTTGTGTAAGGCAAGATTTCCTTCTTTCTTTTCCATTTTTTTAAATTTTAAAATTTATTTTCTTAATAATTGTTTAAGTGTATTTCTTTATTAGTGAGAGAGAGCACAAGCTGGGGAGAGGCAGAGAGAGAAGGAGACACAGAATCCGAAGCAGGCTCCAGGCTCTGAGCCATCAGCACAGAGCCCGATGCGTGGCTTGAACTCATGAACCCGAGATCATGACCTGAGCCGGAGTCAGACGCTCAACTGACTGAGCCACCCAGGTGCCCCAGATTTCCTTCTTTCTTTTCCTAAAAAAATCTTTTTAATGTTTTTATTTATTTATGAAAGAGAGAGACAGAGCATGAGCGGGGGAGGGGCAGAGAGAGAGGGAGACACAGGATCCGAAGCAGGCCCCAGGCTCCGAGCCATCAGCACAGAGCCCGACGCGGGGCTCGAACCATGAACTGTGAGATCATGACCTGAGTTGAAAGTCAACGCTCAACCGACTGAGCCACCCAGGCACCCCAGATTTGTTTCTTTCTTAAGGCTGAGTAGTACCCGTTGTGTGTATATCCCGCATGTTTCGGTCTTGGTCCGCTCATTTATATTGTTTCTGTGTCTCGCCGATTGTGAAATCGGGATGGCGCTCTTCCAAATATTCACCTTTCTCTGAGCAACACGACACAGTTGAGCAGAATGCTTTTACTCTCATTTCTTGTCCACTTCGTGCTTTGCGCTCTTTGTGTCCGATTTCTAAATCCATTCTTCGTTTCAAACGAGTTGGGGGAAGACCCAGGTGTTGCAGGGGGTCCGGCTGGCAGAATGTGGAGGGGTCTGCACAGGTTCAGTGCCCCGTGAGCTGGTGAATCTGTAGATACAGGTGGCCTGGCTCAGAGCTCAGTCCCTGCAGTGGGATTCACCCCACGCTTGCTCACGGCCCCAGTCCCTGTCTCCTCTTGCTTACGCTTTACTTCATTGGCTCAGTGGAAAGAATTAGGTTGAAATTCTTTGAGTAGACTCTATACAAGGATTACAAAACTCCATTGGTCTTAGCAATATGGTTTCAGTTGCAGACAGATGCGAGGCAGGAAGTGCACACGAGCGTCTCCACGTTGACCATTTTAAGCACATTTTTCTTTATTCTTAATCTTTTGAAGGCTTAATATCTATTGGGATTTAAGTTTGCAATGCCAGATAGTGATCTCCTACTTCCTAAAATACTGTAGAAAGAAGTATTATCCATAGTTTCCATTTTACAAAGTCAGTTCCTGCCCAGTGAGACCCTGGAGGATAGTCGTGTCTAGTTTAAATTTCTTGCATTTTATTTATTTATTTTGAGACAGAGAGAGACAGCAACAGTGAAAGCAGGGAGGGGCAGAGAGAGGAGAGAGAGAGAGATTCCCAAGCAGGCTCCACACCAAAAGCACAGAGCCCAATGCGGGGCTCAAACTCATGGACCGTGAGATCATGACCTGAACCAAAGCCAAGAGTCAGACACTAAACCTACTGAGCCATCCAGGTGCCCCTAGTCATGTCTTATTTTATTTTATTATTTTATTTTATTTATTTTTTTGATGCTTATTTATTTTTCAGAGAGAGACAGAGTGTGAGCGGGGGAGGGGCAGAGAGAGAGGGAGACACCGAATCCGAAGCAGGCTCCAGGCTCTGAGCTCTCAGGACAGAGCCCGACGCGGGGCTCAAACCCATGAACCGCAAGATCATGACCTAAGCCAAAGTCAGACGCTTCACTGACTGAGCCATCCAGGTATCCCATAGTCATGTCTATTTTAAAGGAAACTTTCAACTTCAGGGAAAAAATGAGAAAGGAGTCAGGAGCATAAACATTACCTGGGACCTTGTGAGAAATGCAGAAAATCAGAAAATCTGGGGTGGGACTCAGCAACTCTGATTATCAGACCCTCTAGGTGATTTGACACGAGCAAAGTCAAGTTGAGAGCCAGCCACACAGTTCTCACCCTCTAGCCACACATCAGAACCACCAGGCTTTCTGAAACCCCCCATGTTGGGAGTCACTCCCAGAGATTCTGACTTCGTTGGTTTGGGTTGGGGTTTGGGCTCAGAGGGCATTACACTTCTTAAAACCATGCTTCTCAAACCTGGGCATCCCCCAAGTTCTAGAAACCTGGGTGCCCAGACCCAGCTGTTACATCTCCCCAGGTGGCTTTGATGCACCGCCCGGGCTGACAGCTACACGTGCTTGTCCCCCAGGGGATTCGGCTCTGCAGACGATGCAGAGAATGTGTGGTCTGCTTCTTCTCAGACGTTGACGTGCATAGAAATCACTGTGGATCTTGGTAAAATGAGGATTCCAATTTTGGAAGTCTGGCTTGGAGAGTCAAGAATCCAGGTGGTAGAGAACTGAGTTAGAAGCTCTCTGTCCTTCTTAGAGCATCTTGTGAAGCCTTTCATTTTTTTCATGAAGTCCCCCTTTGCCTTCTTTGTCTATTGGTGTTTCCAGGTGGGGATCACGAATGGAGCCTAAGTCATGGTTACTCACATCAACCTTTCTCAGCCTCACCACTGTGGACGCTTGGTTACACGATCCTCAGTGGTGGGGCTGTTCTGTGTGTTGTGAGGTGTTGAGCAGCGTTCTTGGTCTCCACCCTGTATGTTCCAGGAGTTCCCCAAGATACGACAACGAGAAATGCTTCTGGACATTAGCACGTGTCCTCCACAGATAAAATCCTGGTTGCGATAACTGCCACAGATGGAGGGGTGGCTGGCTGGCTGGCTGGCTGGATGGATGGATGGGTAGATGTTAGGGTACGTAGGTAGATAGATGATAGGATAGGTAGATAGATAGATGATAGGTAGATATACAGATGGATGGATGGATGGATGGATGGGTAGATGTTAGGGTAGGTAGGTAGATAGATGATAGGATAGGTAGATAGATAGATGATAGGTAGATATACAGATGGATGGATGGATGGATGGATGGATGGGTAGATGTTAGGGTACGTAGGTAGATAGATGATAGGATAGGTAGATAGATAGATGATAGGTAGATATACAGATGGATGGATGGATGGATGGATGGGTAGATAGGTAGATAGAGTCTCTCATGCTAAGACAGCAAAAGCGACCTCAACAATAGTGACATCTGGGGCTGGATGAGTCTCTAGGGCGTTGAGCATCATTCCTGGTGCCTACCCACCAGATTGCAGTAACACCTGCCCCCCAAGTTGTGAGAACCACACATATCTCCAGACATTGCCGAATGTCCCCCAGAGGTACAATCAATCGCCCCGTCCCTGTCGAGAACCATGGCATGAGATGAATACGGTGAGGACCATTCTGAATGTGATACATTGGCCTCTGCCCTTGTCAGTCCCTGGAACCAGAAGGGACAACAACACAGCCGGAGCCTCGATTCCCCAAGTTGTGCCTTCTGCAACGGCTTCTTCCCAACACTTTGGAAAGTCCCTGGCTCTCTAAGTGAGCTCAGATCTTTCTGGCTCCGTGGATTCAACAATTAAGTATTGCCACATTCTTTTTCAGTTCTGAAACCGGCTTGTGGGGCCAGGAATGGAAAAATAAAGTGTCATCATGCAGTATACAGCAAGGAAAACCCTGCTTCTCCTGTCTGGTGCCTCCAGAGGACTTTGCGCTTGTTAAGATATTTTCAACGGTTGTTAAACTGTGTGTTTAACAACAGGCGTTACTCTGTTCTTGCTGGTGGATTATGTTACACGATGAACCTGGCAGACCTTGGAAAACTCTTTAATGCTAAGTAGCCCGGACAGATTTGAACTGATGGATTGGACCATTAAAAAAAAAGAAAAATTCATGGCTGCCTCATCTTTGGGAAGAGGAAGAAACAACTTACTTTACAGTGACTTGAACTGCAAACTTACAAAGAACATACACTGTTTGCTGATATTGCCGACCGTGGCTTCGTGGATGATGAAACAAATCTTTAATCGACTGAGAAACATTTGCAGATTTATTTGTCTTATCTCTGCTGGAAACACCTCGTCCACAAAGGCCAAAAAGATATTTTTCGTAATAGGTCAACGGGATGTTTTTGTTCAAGGAGTCTCCACAAGAGGGCAGTGGATACCACTTAGAGGGTCTTGCCCCTGGGACTTGGGAGGTGATTTTTATTTTCCCAGCAGATTTCACTCATTCTGCTTCAAAACGAACTCTTTGGGAAAGTGAGTCTTCTTACATACATATTATTGCTTATATTGAGTATGACCTGTTTTATAAGCTAAGGATCGTTCACCCGTGTTTCAGGAAGAACTCATATTTTCCATCTTGCTAATGCAGACTGAGTTTCTTCATCCGCCATGTTGAATATCCAGCTCCAAGGAAAACACCAATCAACCTTTTTTAAAAAATGAAGTGGCCTGTGAGTTGCTGTTCCAGGGAGGACAACCATGCGAGGCGAGCTGGAACACCAAGATGTGCATCACATTTAACGACACTTAATCAACACTCTCCAACTTGTAAACGCGATATTTCTATGAACAGCCCAATTCGCATAGACTCTGCCCAAAGCGCATCTTAAGAAATAAGCAAGAAAATCTTCTTTATCTAAGCGCATAACCCCGTCTTGCAATGTGTGCAACGCTCCCCGATTTCCCCAGGACGGAGCATTTTCACCGGCTCGCACGCCTACTTAGAGTTTCACCACATAAAACTCTCAACGGAGGGTGAGTGGCTTACGACTCAGCAACACCGAGTCTCTGCAAAGCCCCACCTTCCCCATCTTCCAAAAGAAAACACGCCACAGAGCTGCAAACCCCTCTAACCTGATTATCTACACTAATTACAACCTTCATGCCACGAGGGCTGGCATGTGGTAGGTGCTCTGCTTTTGGAACCCCACTAGCCATTGGAAAAATAGCAGACAGTCCTGTCTTTGTCTCCAACACTCATTGCTTTGGGTTAATGAAAGGGTACAGATGTCTGGATACTGACTAGGATGATTGTGTCCATGCACCGCTAACATGAATCACCGACCAGTTATAACCCGTCAGTGTCTTATCTGGGGAGGGCTGGCTCCTTAAGGAATACTGACATGCCTCCCTTTAAAGTCTGGTTTGCTTTGGATTTGTGTACATTTCTTCAAGCCAGGACGTTTGAGCGCAGATGAATTAGCTCTGAAATAAAAACACTTCGCGGGCCATTATGCTCAGTGCCCAAGCATCTGCAAGTCCTTTGGGAGGTTCTGGAGCCATCTGATGTGGCTGCTGGAAACATCCAGCTCCTACTTCTGCTTGGTCCATGCACACCCTATAGCTAGCAAGCACTGCCCCTGCTTTGAGTTGAGTTAAGGACCACAACGATGTTCAGAAAGGAAATAGCACCAGCCTCCCACTTATAAAACTCTTCTCGGGGCGCCTGGGTGGCGCAGTCGGTTAAGCGTCCGACTTCAGCCAGGTCACGATCTCGCGGTCCGCGAGTTCGAGCCCTGCGTCAGGCTCTGGGCTGACGGCTCGGAGCCTGGAGCCTGTTTCCGATTCTGTGTCTCCCTCTCTCTCTGCCCCTCCCCCGTTCATGCTCTGTCTCTCTCTGTCCCAAAAATAAATAAACGTTGAAAAAAAAAAAAAACAACAAACTCTTCTCACATAGCAATCTGAGAACCTTCCGGAACCGAAGCAGTTGAAAATCCAAACATAGTGCCCATAGACCATCTGCTAACTGACCGAGAGCCGTGGCCCAGAATTTCAGTTGTCCTCCCATGTGAACTTGGCCAATCAGTTAGCCAGTCGGGTTGTGCTAACTGCATCAAACCAATGCACATGCTGCCTTTTATTATCATTTATATTTTTGAGGAGAAAGGAAGTATGAAAGATTTCAAGACTGTGCTGATATTTTTTTAACATAAGGTATGCAAAAGTTTATTTCAGTGAAACTCACAAGAATATCTCTATCACTATCTGTGTGTCTCTATCAATACCCATCCATCCATACATCCATTCATCCATCCGTCCATCCATCATATCTGTCTGTTTGTCTCTCCCTCTGTCTATGTATGCATCCATCCATCTATGTATCCATCCATCAGTTCATCAATGCATGCATGCATCCATCCATCATGTCTATCTATGTATCTATCCATCCAACTATCATCTATCTATCTATCTATCTATCCATCCATCCATCATATCTATCTCTCTCTCCCTCTGTCTCTCTATCTATGCATCCATCCATCTATGTATCCATCCATCAATTCATCAATGCATGCATGCATCCATTCATCATGTCTGTCCATGTATCTATCCATCCAACTATCATCTATCTATCTATCTCTATCTATCCATCATATCTCTCTCTCCCTCTCTCTATCTATGCGTCCATCCTTCTATGTATCCATCCATCCATCCATCCACCCATCCATCCATCCATCAATGCATGCATCCATATATCATATCCATGTATCTATCCATCCAACTATCTATTATCTATCTATCTATCTATCTATCATCTATCTATCCATCCGTCCATCATGTATCCGTCCATCCATCTGTCCGCCTGTCCATCCATCCAGCCACCCATCTTTCATCCACTATCTGTCAATCTATCTACACATTTGGTATAAGAACATGGAAATGGTTATATTCAAGCGGTGATCTCAAGTGTTGTGGCGGTTTTTCCAGGACCTAGCTGCAGTTTTTCAAATAGATAGATAAATAGAGGCTACTTTATTGAGACACAATTTACATCACATAAAATTAACCGTTTAAAGTAAACAATTCAGGGGCATTTATCACATTCAAAATGTAGGGGAGCAACCCCCTTTTTTCCCCCAATCATAATAAGGATACTCTCTTCATCCCCTTCACCTATTTCACCCATCCCCCATCGACTTCCCGTCTGGTATCCATTGGTTTGTTCTCTAGAGTTAAGCACCTGTTTCTTGGTCTGTCTCTCTCTCTCCTTTTTTCCCCTTTACTCTTTTGTTGCTAAAATCGTGCATGTAAGTGAAATCATATGGTATTTGTCTTTCTTGACTGACTTACTATGGTACCATGTAGCTCCATCCATGTTGTTACAAATGGGGAGATTTATTCATTTTTATGGCTGACAATAATCCATTGTGTGTGTGTGTGTGTGTGTGTGTGTGTGTGTGTGTACATACTATAGATGGCCACTTCCGTATCTTGGCGATTGTAAATAATGCTGCTATAAACATAAGGGTGCATGTATCCCTTTGAATTAGTGTTTTTGTATTTTTGGGGGTAATAGTAGTGTGATTGCTGGATCTTGGGTAGTTCTATTTTTAACTCTTTGAGGAACCCTTATGCTGTTCTCCAGAGAGCAGCTGCATTCCCACCAACAGGGCAAGAGGGTTCCCCTTTCTCCACATCCTCACCAACATCTGTTGTTTCTTGGGTCATTGATTTTACCCAGTCTGACAGGTGGGAGGTGGTATCTTATTTTGGTTTCGATTTGCATTTCCCTGATGATGAGTGATGTCGAACATCTTCTCGTGTGTCTGTTGGCCACCTGGATGTCTTCTTTGGAGAAATGTCTGTTCGTGTCTTCTGCCCTTTTTTTAATTGGATCATCTATTTTCTGGGCTGGGCAACAACCAATTCTGTCTAGTTCCAGAATATTCTCATCCCCCGCAAAGGAGACCCTGAACCCATTAGGTAGTCACCACTCTGTACTTCCCACCTGCGGGCCCCAGCCAACCACTGATCTGCTTTCTGTCCCCATGGATTCACCTGTTTTGGACATTGGGGTACACTGACTCACACACCATGTGGTCTTTGGTGGGTGGCATCTTTCACTGCCCTGGATGTTCTTAAGGTTCATCTACGTGTTAGCAGATGCCATGTTCTTCCCTTGTCACAGGTGAGTAACATTCCACCGTCTGGATGCATTAGAGACAAAAGGTGGCAACAGCCCAAATGATCATCAGCGGACAAATGGATGAGCACCATGTAAAGAGCCTTCTCCAGTGTCTGTCATAGCATCGGGCACAGGGTCTCAGAGGCCCAGCCCAGCTCGGCCCCAGGGCTCTTTCTGCCCAAAGAAGGAGAGGGTGCACCAGCCCTCTCCCTCATTACGGATTCTCTTGCAGGGGCTCAGGTGAAGGAATAATGATGTAAGCAGTGACTGAACACAGAACCTCATTCTCCACCGAAATCTGGGAATTCGTGGCTTGGCTGTTTTCTGAATGTGACCAAACTAATAAAATAATTAATGATCTTTGGTGGGATTGAAACGCACTAGCAATACAATCATGTGAACGCAGAAATCTACTAATGAATTATATCGGTTTCGTAGGGTTGCCGTAGCAAAGTGCCACAGCCGGGTTTCAGGACTACGTCTCGCCCGCCATTTTCTTTCTCAGCAGACGGACTTACCATCTATGTCTTGATGCAAATTTAAGGCTCTCTGGACCACGTGCTACTCCCCCGTCTATCCCACATGCACGTGTGTCTTCAAGATGTGACCCCATCTGTTAATTCCCTCTGGGAAAATCCGGATAGTATCGTTTGGGCAGTTATAAAACCGTAAATGGGAGTGTATCATTCTCTTCAATGAAATCCTATGTAGTGAGTCTTTGTCCTTCAGAGCACAAGTTGACCCCTTACCCCACCCCTTTTTTGGTAATTGGTGAGGTAGTAACTACCTTCAGCTTTGCAGGTGATCTGTTTTCCATAGGACCCACCCAACTGTGCCACAGTATCACGAAAGCAACCATAGAAAATATATGAGTGGGTGTGGCTTTGTGCCAATAAAACTTTATTTGGAAAAACAGATGATGGGCCATATTGGGCCCAGGGGTTCTGGTTTGCCGGCCTCTGGTTTAGAGGATAAAATCCCAGCATTTAAGCTATCCCGTACAAAGTTTGTCATGACCTGAGTTTGTCCCCTTAAATGATTCTCTCTTTTGTCATGTGCCACGGGTGCAGGAAGGACAGAGAGAGAGGGAGACACAGAATACCCAGCAGGTTCCAGGCTCCGAGCTGTCAGCACAGAGCCCGACGCGGGAGTCAAACTCACGAACTGTGAGATCATGACCTGAGCTGCAGTCGGAGGCTTAACCCACTGAGCCACCCAGGCGCCCAGGAGATAAGGTCTTTGAAAAAATGGTTAGGGTAAGATGAGGTCAGTAGGGTGGCCCGAACCCAGAACACTGGGGTCCTTATAAGTAAAAGACATCAGGACACAGACACACACAGAAGGACGACCACGTGATGATACGAGGAGAACACGTCATCTACACGCCAAGCAGAGAGGCCTCAGGAGGAACCAGCTCTGTTCCCCGCCTGGATCCCAGACTCCTGGCCTTCAGAAGCGGGAGACCATCAGTGTCCGTTGTTGAGGCCGCTGCGTCTAGGGTATTTGTCCTGGCAGCTGGACCACACGAATACGGGCACCTTCTCCGTGGCCCAGAAATCACCCTTGCTTTGTACGTTCTTACAGTAAGTCACCCCGAGCTGACTCCCCTTGGAAATGCCTCCCCGCCCCCGTCTCTCAATTTTCCATTTGGCCTCCGTTCATGAGATGCTACAATGGATGTATTTTTCTTGGTGCAATAATCTTTGCTGGGTTTTTTGTTTTTTGTTTTTTTTTTCTCTTCCATGCTGTTTCTCGTCTGGCTGAGGGAAGTGGAAAATTTTAGGCAATGGTCCCGGGATCTCAGACCACTTCCAAACTCTTGCTATTGAATAAAAATATTGTATGTTCTCCTTCTCCGTGATTGGCTCAAATTGACTTGCTGTTTTCATCACGTTCCCCAGGTGATGGACGACCCCCGCCCCCCATTTTTTTTTTCTTTTTTAATTTCGTCTCTGCTGCCTTGGCTACTTTTAAAGCAGGCTCTCGGTGTTCTTATTTTTCACGACGTTCCACGAGCCTTTCACGGAATCCGCGTGTCTACATTTTCACCGAGCCAATGCACACGTTCTCGGGATGATGCACACGATCCAAGCAAACGAAGGTTCTGATAAGGTCTTACACGTCTTGGCCAAGCGCTTGGATTGTGGACTCTATAGGATTTCATTGAATAGAATGACGCGGGCATTGGCACCCACATGTCCCTGATGATAAGTGACACAGAGCATCTTTTCGTGTGTCCGTGGCCATCTGGACGTCTTCTTTAGAGTGAGGTCTGTGCCCGTCTCACCGGGCACACGCACAGACCTCTTGAGATTCTGCCTGTAATTTAAAAGCTGGCTCCTGAAAAGAATAAAGGGGGTGCCCTGAGGAAAGTCGTAAGGGGGAACGCAGACAAATGAGTTTCCACAGCAAGCTGTGGGATTGTAAATGGCGAGCCGATGTGTCAACCCTGCCTTTGCCATAGGACAGACCCAGTTTGCACAAGGAGTCGTGTCTCCACTGACGGCTTGTGGAAACTCGGCCACGTTCTCTTGTCCCCCCGCACTCCCGTTCCCCTACGCGTAAGCTAGAGTTGACCACGGTGCCCATCCCAGGATGCTGACATCCGGCCTGGGACGCCGTGAGTCTGACGCGCTTACGAACGTGCCTGGAAAATATCGAGGCGGTTCGATGCCTGTTCACTCGATTTCCCTCTCATTTTCTGTATTTTGATGGGATTCTCTTGTTCGTGTAAGGAAATGAGAATTTGGGGGCATGTGCGTGGCTCAGGCTGTTGAGCGTCCGACTCTCGGTTTCGGCTCAGATCATGTCTCACGGTTCATGGGTTCGAGCCCCGTATTGGGGGCGAAACCTGCTTGGGATTCTGTCTCCCTCTCTCTCTGCCCCTCCCCTGATCTTGCCCACACGAGCTCTCTCTCTGTGTCTCTCTCTCTGTCTGACTGCCCCCTGCTCCAAAATAAATAAACCTTAAAAAATAAAAAACAAGGAAGATGAGATATCCAAGTCCCCAGGGCTGAGTGTTGACTTCTCGACTCCCTTTATGAAGTGCCATCAGTGAGGAGTCTCTTTAGCAGATGGGGTTTGGACCCACAGGTTAACCCATAACCTAACCCGCGAGCTTTTAGGGGAGGCAATAATATCCTCAGCTTAACAAACACACCTCATCTCATGCTAAAGTGTCATCAGCTAGGTGTGGCCACAAGACTGCATTCAGCAGGATTTTAGGGAAAGTGCTGGGAGCATTTAGGAAGGCTGCTGAGAAAGAGCTCGTTCCTTACTGGTCCCTTGTTCCTACTGCCAGGAATGCAGATGGAAGTGATGGCTGGAGCTACAGCATCCACGTTGCGCCACGAGGCAACATGAGGGATGGGAGCCATGGGTTGTGATGCCAGCACAGAAAGGGACATCCCTGGGTATCTTGATCCTTATTCCCAATATCTGAAGCTTTCAGGTTTGCTTTTAGAAGCGTCTGTGTGTCACCAAGTGTTGTTGTAAGTATCTGTCTGTGCTTTGGCCAGAGTGGGGGCACATGAGTAGGAGCCGACCCCATCCGGGGTCAGACATGTGCGTGTGCACGTTTGGGGTGAGGAGGGGACGGGAGTAAAGGGAAGAGAGACCTCCCCGCGTCCATTCCCCAAGGGACACAGCCTGAGCCCAGAGAGTGTGAGAAAATGAGCCCATTGGCAGCGTCTTGGAGAACATAAGCTTGGCTTTGGTCACGGGGTCTCCTCGCTTCGCCCACGGGCAGCACCTGCTGTTAGGACCGCACGTTTGCTTCCTGACATCTGCTTTACGACACGAATGACTTAATTCCCGACCTCACCCCTGGTGGAGGGTCCCTCGATGAGTGGGGACGACCCCGCGAGCCCGTGAAGGAGTCCTTCCTCTTAAGGTTACAGCTCTGACTGGCGGCTGTGATTTTGGGCAAGAAATGCCCTCGTGGGGTCACACTCGAGGGGCTCCTTGCGAAGTTGCTTGCGTGTACCGGGAACCGGAACAGGTGTGGTGATGTTGTCCCTGTGCCCGGGGACGTCGGGGAAGCGGAAAAGGTGGGCATGGCAAGAACGTGTGGCAAGGTTTATGTCTCTGTTCTTTCCCTTTCTCTTCCGGAATGACTCTGGGGGGGGACAGTGACCCTCCATGCAGGATGAGGGGAGTCGCACTGCCAGATGGCCCAGGTGGGGATGAAGGGCACCGGTCGCAGCGGAAGGCCGGGACCGGGGTCCCCGTCGGGACCCAGGAAGCACGCTCCCAGGCCGTCAGCCACAGGACTCCTCCAGCGGGGAGGCACCAGTGGGGGCAGAAGCCACACGCGGGGGGCTGTGCATGTGGCCACTGTTGGCCGGCCACTGAGTTCTATGGCAAGCTGCCCTAAAGTGTCAAACGTCAGGGTGCCCTGTGCACCATTGTGACGCACAGGGGTGGTTCTGCCTTGTCTGCTTCTCCTTCCGGACTGGCTCTTCCTTCCGTAGCTCAGCTCGGGCCGTAGAGCCTGTGCAGCCCGGGGCCCGTGGAAGGGTCTGTCTCTGCCCGACGTGGGTCCCCTGACAGCCACTGCTTCCGATCCCCAGGACCTCGTGACCAACATCGTCCATCCCGGCCTAGTTCGTGCCTGTTGCTCTCAATCACTCCCCCTGTGCAGACATAGCACGCTTGCAGGGTGGGGGTTTTAATTACCCCGATACGGCTACAGGCTCAGGGTTTTATCTACACGCAGCTAAGGCTGTCTTATTCGTCCTTTTGCAGTCGAGTACCTTTTCCTTGACCCTTTCTACCTGTATTTTTAAAAATATGTTTTAAATATTTATTTATTTTTGAGAGAGAGAGAGACGCAGCACAAGCAGGGGAGGGGCAGACAGAGAGGGAGGCACGGAACCCGAAACAGGCTCCAGGCTCCGAGCTGTCAGCACAGAGCCCGACGCGGGGCTCGAACTCACAAACCACGAGGTGATGACCTGAGCCAATGATGAGTCGGACGCTCAACCGACTGAGCCACCCAGGCGCCCCTATTTTCCACTTTTTGGAGGACCGTCCGTCCTGTTCTCCAGAGCGGCTGCAGCAGTGTGCATTCCCACCAACAGGACACAAGCGTTCCCCTTTGTCCACATCGTCTCTGATGCCTGTTGTTGCCTGTGGTGTTTGTTCTAGACATTCTGACAGGTGCGAGGGGACACGTCACGGTGGTCTTGATTGGCATTCCCCGGATGCCGAGGGACGTGGACCATCTTCCCATGTGTCTGCTCTGTGCTGGCGTGGGGACAGAGTCTAGCCTTCCCTCAGCACAGCCATCCATGAATTATCTGCGATCGTTCCTCCCACGCGTACCAACAACTCCTTCCTGCCTTCCTCCTGCCTTGCAGGAGAGCACATTTCTGCATTTCCGTTTGCTATTTATTTCCCCGCTTTGCTACCAAGGCCCGTGTGCTCGGACCCGCCCTGAACCTGAGTCCCTGGGCTTGCCCCGATGCGCTCACATCCTGCCTTGCACACCACAAGCCAGCCAGTGTAATTTCCTTCCAGTGGGGGGCGGGGGGGGGGGGAGAGCCAGCTGCTACAGAACTTGGCAGGGTCGAGGAGAAGCGGTCCCAGCTCGCTCATGAACATCCAGAAGGAAACTGTCTTCTCCTCTGGGTGGTTGCCTGCAAATGTGTCATTTTCTCATCCACATCGTTGAGAGGCATGATCAACAGCAAAGCTTCAGTATTTTGAAGGTACTCGTTGGCTCCAGAATGGGGACGTTGGAAGAGGGGCGTGCGTTAGACGTACCTGGAGATGCTTTTCTTCTCAAAGCAAGATGGCTTCAGATTCTCTCGCTGGACCAGAATGCCTGGGGGTGGGGCCGGACGCATGAATTTTGATCATCTCCTCCCTGGGATTTTGATTCCCAGTCCTGGGTGTGCAGGCAAACTGGGCAGTAAACTGGGCAGGGAAGCTGTGTGGGGGGGCTGAGGTTCACGGTTCTATAAATGCTTAAGTTGGGGATGAGGTGGTGGGAATGTGGTGACAAGCCCAGATGTCCCTTAAGCCCCACAGACGCTTGGGTAAGGGGCACCGAGCCCCTGATCAGTTGAAAATGCACGCATAACTTTTTGGGACTCACTCGAAAGGTAGCCACTCATAGAGCACCATTGAGCAGAAGGCTGGACGGTAACAGTTGGCCCATACGCTCTGTGTATCACACGCTGCCTTCTTGTAGCGGAGAAAGCTGGAGAAGAGAAGATGTGGTTCCGAGGGAGGCAAACCATAAGCGACTCTTAAAAACTGAGAACAAAGTGAGGGTTGATGGGGGGTGGGAGGGCGGGGAGGGTGGGGGACGGGCTCTGAGGAGAGCCCCTGTTGGGAGGAGGCCATGAATGTTCCAAAGATGCCCACCGAATGGAGAACACGTTCATTCCTCAGACACGGCGGATGGCGTGAGGATTGCATGGGCGTCATCCCTTCGTGCCTCCCAGACGTCCCTGCGTCTCGACGACCCTCCTGGTCTTCCAGAAGAGTCCGAGGTTCACGCTTCATCACATCCCGGGATGTGCGCTTTCAGTCCTGAGGGTGAGACGTCACGGGCCAAACCAGGATGTGTCGGGGGCCCTCTTTCCGCTTGTGGTTCAGGTGCAGGTAACTGGTTTACCCTCCGGCCCCAACCAGTCAAGCAATAAAGAGTCCACGCATAGGAAGCAACAGTCCTCGAGACTGGACAGCAGGCACTTACGAAGGGGAATCCCCGGGAGACGAACCATCAGAGCAGGTGCCATCGCGGTGTTCTGTGTCCCCGTGCGGCCCATGGGGGTTCTGGCCCTCAGGAGAGTGGACACAAGATGGGGGGGCGGCCAGTGCCTTCTTTGCAAGGCCCCGTGCTCCCTTAGCTGCAAGGAAGGCTGCACAAGAGACCCGCCGGGACCACCGTGCGCCCAACAGACCCTCGGGGGTTCTCTGAGCACATGCACAAGGGCAATAATGGAACAAGTGGGGTGACCGTGTCCGCACCGCCCGGGGGAGATGACGAGGACCAGGAGGATGGCACTGGGCCCACGAGGAGGCGCAGACTGGAACTGGTGGGACGTCGGGACAAGTGGGACAGGAACATGGGACAGGGGGCAGGGAGGCAGCCATGAGCCGGACTTGACTGCTGCCAAGGGACGGCCGAAACGGTTGTGGTCCGTGGGTGAAGACGCTGGCTGTGCTCAGGAAGAGGACAGAGCGGCCTCCGGGAGGGATGAGGTCAGGAGAAACCCCGTCAGCGCACCCCTGCAAAGGGCCCGGCTGCATCTGACATCTGGCTCTCGGGGCCCAAGCCGCCTGCCTTCTCCAGCGACGACACCACCTCCTGGAAGCCACCTCCACGCATATGAGTCACCGTCGCCTGCCCCCTGTTGCAAAGACGGGACATTCCCACTCATGCGCTTTCTTCCATCCCGTCCCTGGGAGTGCTGAGTCAGCTGCACGGCTCCTTTGGTCCATCTATCCCTTTGATTGATTTATTCTTATTTTTGAAACAGCACAAAACGTCCCAAAGTCCCCTCATTCTTCAGGAGTCACACGGATGTCATCAAAACCTCACCATGTGCTTTCCATTAATGATGGAAACTTTCCCTCCGTTGACTAAACGGGTTTATGGGACAGTTGAGGGTGAACCCTAACATCTTCATGATTAAGGAAAGGAACGGCCAGTGTCATCGGGGATATTAAACTATTTTACCTGTTACGCGTGTGGCTTTTAAACATCTCAATTAGTAATGTTCTCACTCTCTCCAGCAGTCACTGCCCAATAGACTTGATTTCGCCACTGAGATAGCCCAGTGGTCACAGCTCTCTGCCCATGGCCGGTGGTGAGTAAAAAATGCATCCCCAACACCAGGGGTCTTAGAACAGCAAATGCTAATTATTGGTCATTAGCATATTAATTTATTGTATTAATACTATTTTAGTATTAATGTATTATAATCCTGATAGTATATTAAATTATTTTATATATGGCATGTTAATCCTGATAGTATATTAATTTATTATAATCCTAATGTGTATAAACTGACTATATGTAACATATTAATCCTGATACTGTATTAATTTTTATAGTAGTTTATTAATTTATTATAATGATACTATATTAATTTATTGTATATAGTATGTTAATCCTATAGTATATTGTTGTTACAGTAATATATTAACTTATTATAATCCTGATAATATATTAATTTATTATAATCCTGATAGTATATTAACTAATTATATGTAGCATATTAATCCTGATAGCATATTAATTTATTATAGTAGTTTATTAATTTATTATAATCATGATAGTATCTTAACTTATCACCTATAGCATTTTAATGCTGATAGTATATGAATTTATTATAGTCGTTTATTAATTTATTATAATCCTAATAGTACATTAATTTCTTATACATAGTATGTTAATCCTGATAGTATATTAAGTTATTATAAGCCTGATAATATAGTAATTTATTATAACTGATTGTATACTAAGTGACTGTACATAGTATATTAAGCCTGGAAGCATATTAAGCCATTATAGTAGTATATAAATTTATTATAATCCCAATACTCAATTAATTTACCATAGTCCTGACAGTATATTAGTTCATTAAAATTAGTGTATTAAATTGATCGATTTAATTAAATTTAAATTACATTTAAAAAGACAGACACTGCTTCCCTCCATGCAGAAGCTCCACAGGTGAGTGATGGGGATATTTCTGTGGCTGGGACCAGTCTGGCTTTGAAACAATTTCCTTGGCGAGAATGAGGGGAGGGATACCCAGGGTGCAGGAGATTGGAGACAGTGTGTGTGTGCCAATGTTCTTCTGCACAGAACTGCTGTCTCTGAGCAGCACTTTGTTACCAGCCACAAAGGTTAGGATGAAGACACTCCTGGCAGAATGCATTTGCAAATTGTGTCACTCTCTTCACTGTAGGGGAGTTATTGAAGACGTCTTTGGCATTAATGACTCAGAGATACGACTGGAACAGCTCTCCTTCCTGGAAGAAGATGTTGGGAAATCGTTATTTGCAGAAAAGGAGATGTCTCACTTTTTCCTTTGGCTGCTAGGAAGCTCAAAACTCAATTATTTTTAAAACTCTTGTCGTTGTGGTTGATAGGGATGCATTTATATTAACAGATTTCAAGTCAAGTGGATGAGAGAAGACAATTTTTTAAAATGTTTATTTAGTTTTGAGAGAGGGAGGGAGACAGAGTGCAAGCAGGAGAGGGGCAGAGAGAGAGAGAGAGAGAAGGAGACACAGAATCCCAAGCAGACTCCAGGCTCCGAGCTGTCAGCACAGAGCCCGACGCGGGGCTCGAACTCACGAACCGCGAGATCATGACTTGAGTTGAAGTCACGTGCTTAACCGACCGAACCACCCAGGTGCCCCGCGAGAAGGTATATGTTTAAATAGTCTGCCTTCCAAAGTTTTCATTATGAATAAATTTTTTCTGGAGAATTATAAACATACTCAAAGGCCGGGAGAATATTCTCTTGGATCCCGCACGTACCCATTATGTTAAATAACTAGCAACCCATGGGCCGCCCTGTTTCTTCTACACCCACACCTGTCCCTTCCTACAAACCCCAGGTTTACCTGGAAGCTAACCCCACGCATCAGACAAGTGCATTCAGCTCCTTTTCTAAAGCTGCTTGCCTTTGCACTCAGTCCCAGCGTTACTGACCACCCCTTGCTGACAGGACGCTGTCCAAGTGTCTCGTCTTTCTATCGCATTGATGGCCCTTCCCTGACTTGTTCCTTTTCTTGGACCCTGATGACATTTTCCAAAGTGAAAGCATGCAATTTAAAAAGAAAGAGTGCATCTCATGATTGTACTGTAGCAAGGTACTCCGGGGGCCAGAGGAAACCAGTAATTCCTTTCTGCCCCCGTCATGCCTGGGACCACAAGTCATGGCTCCATTCACCCAGGCGGGCGTGCCATCGACTTCTGGCATTCTGCAAGGAGAGCCCATTCTATGTCAGCACAACGTGAGTGTGCATGTGTGCAACGTGCCGAGATTGCTGCGCCATCTTGGGTTTTCTTCAAAACCCCATCGCTGTTTCCATGGCTGTGTGGTTCCAGCCGAGCGGTCAGCCGTGCCCGTCCACGCGCTGCTCACGCATCAATCGTCATCGCTCGGATCTCCTAAATCAAACACGAGCGAGGCTCTCCTTCAGAATGTGCGTTGAGGTCACAGCTGCCGTGGGTTTACAGTCTTGCGAAATCGGTATTGATGGCTATAGTCCGTTTAAGGAATTACCATCCTCTCAGTTTGTGTCTGCGCTTGGCAGAGGGGAGATCTGCCTCGGCTGCTTGCAGAAGTGAAAGTCGTGGACCGTGTCTTCCAAAAATGACTGACTCAGAGCCATAGAAGCTTCAGAGTGCGGGGCGACTTGGTGCGTCTTAGGGGCAAAATGGGAACTTGGTAGGACCACACCCATCGCCGGGGCCCGTCCGTGGGTGGCATGGCTCTTCCTGAGGACGCATTCTCAAAGGCGGCTTGGAAAACCCTCGTTAACAGAGCAGAAAAGACAAAGGCCCGTGGAATCCCAAGTGTGTTATCCAGTGTCAAAATCAGGGGACAGTTAACAGATTTTTTCTTACGCTTTTGAGTTTCCTGTGGACTTCTACTAACGGCTGTGGAACACGGGTCGGCCGTCATTTTCTGTATAAAGAATGATTTTTTTTTGGCTTTTGTTTGCCGTAAGTATGGTCTCTGGTGCAGCATTAATTCTGCCTTGAAAGCAGGTAATAAAGAATAATTGTTTTTTGGCTTTTGTTTGCCGTAAGTATGGTCTCTGGTGCATTGAAAGCGGGTAATTCTGCCTTGAAAGCGGGTAAGCAGATATAGTCAATACCTGAGAAATGGGCACACTTCTTCCCATTTTTTTATTTTTTAAATTAAGATTTTTTTTCATGTTTATTTTTGAGAGAGAAAGGTTCAAAAAATAATAACAAAAAAAATAATAACAACCAATGATCTGTGGGCCAAAGCTTGCCATTGGTTCTCAAATCGTGGTCTAGATGATTTGCTTTCCTCAGGGGTCATCAGAGGAACAGGACCGATTGGAGGCGTAGGTAGGAAGAGATGTCTTATGGGGAATTGGCTCAGACCATCATGGAGCCCGCAGACCGCGACCGTCTGCCCTCTGCAAGCTGGAGGGCCTTCCCATCTGCCTGCCTGGACGACAAGATGGGAAGTTACGGGTCCGTGTCCCAGGATCCTTGGTGCCCGGGATCCTCCCCTGAGCCGGATTCTTCCAGGTACGTCTGCTGTCATCCCACGAGGCGCGGGGATGACCTCTGACAGGGAGTGCTCACGGCACGGGGGCACGTCTTCCGGCCAGCATGCCAGCACGGTGACAGGGGAGCATCTGCTTCTTCTGGAGTCCCCACAAGACTGCCCTGTCCAGTGGTGACATCACGGGGGCTGCAGATGCCAGGACGCTTCCCAGGGCTTCTCATTCACAGGTCTGTGTTCACACCATTCCCACCACCCACCCTTCCATTTACTGAAATATAGTTGACACACAATGTGATACCACTTTTGGGTGCACAACACGGTGAATCGCTGGGACCCTGTGTCTTCCCCTCCCCTTCCCCCGTTTTGCCCGTCACCTCCCCTCCCTCCCCTCTGGCAACCACCAGTTTGTTCTCTGCGTTTATGGGTCTGTTTCTACTGTGTGGTTCTTCACAGTCCGCACGGGAGTGAGATCATATGGTATTTGTCTTTCTCATTTCACTTAACATGGCACCTTGGAGGTCCATGCGTGTTGTAGCAGACGGCAAGATCTCATTCTTTTTCTTTTTTTTTATGCTTGAGTAATATTCCAGATGATTCTGTTCTTACAGGGCCAAAATCGACCCAGCTATTTGTAGAAAAGCAACAGCCCATTTGTTTCCCACGCTGGCCGAGAACGAACAGAAAGTCGCCTTTCCTTCCTGCTTACATCATCCAGAGTGGTTGTGCTCCCTGCGAGGCAGAAGCGTGTCTGGAACAACAGCGGGTGTTTACTGGGTATCTCCCGCGTGCTCGGCATTGTTCTCAAAGGACTATGTTGAAGCCCCTAAGTGCTCCTGGGGCTCAGGGCGGTTAGAGCCCTCGTTTTCAGGATGAGATGTCCAGGGGACAGTCGGAGGAGAAGACAGAGGCTGCATCTGTCCTCCCAATACGCAAACGATGACTTGCTTTTATCGATCTGCAACTCGTCTCAGTTAGACGGATGTGCTGTTGAGCTGAAATGACTCATCAGTGAGCTGAAATGATGTGCCCGTGGGTCAGACCATCACGTATGACTGCTTAAGCGACTTTTTAAAAAATACAGCCTTTGACGGGGTCACCTGGGTGGCTTAGTCAGTTGAGCATCCAACTCTTGATTTTGGCTCAGGTACTATTCTCATGGTTCGTGGGATCAAGCCCCACGTCGGGCTCTGCACGGACAGTGTGGAGCCTGCTTGGGATTCTCTCTCTCTCTCTGCCTCTCTCTGCGCCTCCCCTGCTGGCACTCTCTCCCTCTCTCTCTTTGTCTCAAAAATAAATAAATATTAAGAAAACAAAAAAATAAATAAGTATATCCTGTGATAGATGATGGGGCATGAAGCCCAGTGCGAGTCCAACGTTGCTTTAGACATCCTTGAGAAGATATTTTTTACGTAAGTCAAACACTTAAATGAGGAGGCTTGGCATCAAGTGGATGGCCTGCCACAGTGTGGGTGGGCCACACCCTATCAGTTGAAGGAATTAAGAGAAACTAAGAGGAGGCCCTCCGATGAACAGGGAATTCTGCCTCCAGAGCACAGCATAGAAATTCCACCTGAGTTTACAGCACAGTGCCCTGCGGAATTTGGACTGAAGCATGCATCAACTCAGGTGAATTTCCAGCCTGATGGCCTGCCTTATGGATTTGGGACCGGCCAGCAGCCCTTAAAGTCATCTGAGCTGATTCCTTAGAAGAATCTCTATGTCTCTCTCTTGGTTGGTACGTAAATAGATGGATGGATGATAGATAGATAGATAGATAGATGATAGATATGATGGATGATAGATAGATAGATAGATAGATAGATATGATGGATAGATAGATATATATGATGAATGGATGATGGATAGATAGATAGATAGATAGATATGATGGATGGATGATAGATAGATAGATAGATAGATGTGATGGATGGATGATAGATAGATAGATATGATGGATGGATGATAGATGGATAGATAGATAGATAGATATGATGGATGGATGATAGATAGATAGATAGATAGATAGATAGATAGATAGATGTGATGGATGGATGGATAGATAGATAGATAGATAGATAGATAGATAGATATGATGGATGGATTATAGATAGATAGATAGATATGATGGATGGATGGATGATAGATAGATAGATAGATGTGATGGATGGATGATAGATAGATAGATAGATAGATATGATGGATGGATTATAGATAGATAGATATGATGGATGGATGGATGATAGATAGATAGATAGATAGATAGATATGATGGATGGATGATAGATAGATAGTTGTCAGTGATAAGAAACAGAGAAGATACAGATAGAGATATAAGGTATCTGTATATTTGCCTACTGATATTTCCATATGTTTCTCTCTGTGTTTCTATATCTGTATCTCTTTCTGCATGTGTTTCCTCTGCCTTTCTCTGTCTCCCGTTGCCTCTCTGTCTGGAGATCCCTAACTTATTACAGCCCCAAGGACACAAAACCAGCACAACGCCCCACAACAGCTGGCCCACGTCTGGTTCCGGGCCAGAGCCCCTCCCCGTGATCTCCATGAAAGGATTAAACTATTGCGGCCATCACTGACCTGCAGAATCTGAGGGTACCCTGTCTAGACAGGTCTTGGGTTTCCTGCATCTGAGCAGAGCCCGTGCCAAATGTGGTCTGTTAACGGGGAGGTCAAGACAAGTGACTTTTATTAACCTCAGACGCTGAGTGGGATTTCCAGGCTCTTACATCAGGTCTCAGATTGGGAAGAGCCTTGTGAGTGAGGGTCACGGGGTGGGGGCTGTGACGTCCCTGTGGCCAAAATACATTTTTTGAGATCTGTGGGCTCCCCCCCCCGCCGAGTTCATTTTGCTTTCGTTCGTGGGTCCAACTGTTCACCAGGAGCCCTTGGGCCGGAGCTGGAACACTCACAGCCTGGTCGGCCGCCGAATGCCGTCGGCAGGTTAATTGCAGCTGAGCGCGGGGGGCGCAGGCTGGCCGTGGTCCTGAGCAACGACGCTGTGAGTTCTGTTTTCAGTGCCCAGCGACACGACAGGATGGCCACACGCTCCAGGAATCTGCTGACTCCCTCCTACACATTTATAATTCGGAAGTGAAAGCAGTGTGGCCCCCCCTCCTCCCGCCCCCCTGGTAACCGTGTTCATCCGGCACCATGGTCTTGCAGCCTTGTAGCTCCGTGAATTTCTGGTTCTTTCCACTGGGCTGGGTCCGTCTGGGCTCAAGCCGTTGCCTTGCTTATGTCAAACCCGAGTCCCCGTCCGAAGTTCACCAAACCCGATGCGAACCGTCCGGGCAATCCTAGCTGCCCAGAGCGAGCAGAGAAGCTCCCCTCGTTTCCAGCACGGCTTCCTGCTGGCCCGGCCCGCAGCTGCCCGGCTCCGTCTGGAATTCTCCAAAGGCAGTCTTCGCAGAATGCTTTTGATTCCCCGTGAATCGTGCTGCTTGGCCTTTCCCATTTGGACAATAAAAGCAAGCAGCTTGGGAGCATAACTTTATGCCCGTGCACTTTTTTTAATAGGCATTTTTCTAACTTTATTTATTTTGAGAGAGAGAGCAGGGGAGGGGCCGGCAGAGAGAGAGAGACAGAGAGACAGAGAGAATCACAAGCACGGTCTGCACTGCCAGTGTGGAGCCCGACGTAGGGCTCAAACCCATGGACCATGAGATCACGACCTGAGCTGAAATCAAGAGGCAGACGCTTAACTGACTGAGCCACCCAGGTGCCCCCCAACATACTGCTAAAGGGACGGTTTCTGCAGAGTTTTGAGGTCCAAGGTAAAGAAAAAGTTGTGCACGTGCCCATTTATCATAACACCTGTCAATGTTTCAGGATCCATCATGCGGAGTTTCTTTCTCCAAACTCCCCCCCCGAACCCCCACTGTCATCAACCCACAATTGCTTCCCTCTTGTACTTCCGTTTCTAAGCAGTCGTATACTCACAATGTGCCAGCTTGGCAGAGATATGGTTATAAAAGTGCATTCACCACCCAAACTTTTGTTTCACTGCACAATGATTCCTCAGTGGCTCACGTCTTCTTGGATCTCTAGCAGCGAGCACTCACCCGCCATTGCCAGCCGTCCCTTCGCCCAAGGTACACTGGGTGAAAGTCCCCCTTTGATGAAATGCAGTGATATCTATGGGCAACAGCCCAACTGGGTGATGGGTGAGGAGGACTGAAACCATTTGGAGAGGAAATCTGCATGAGTCCTTCTAAATGGCTTGGGATCTGAAGCAAGGCAAGCTTGGCCAGAGGGTGGCAGGACCCTCAGGGTAAGTAGTCACGGGTGAGGACATTGAATGACATCTACCTTGTGCATCAACATGGCAGGTGGCCTCTTGTCCATCTAACAAAAGCTGCTTTGTGTGTCTGAGTTGGACAGGACTAAGGACAACCCAACGTTGAACTTGGTGGCCAACGTCTGGGTCCAGACGTTGCTGTGTTTGTGAAAGCAGCTTCAACTATCACCAGTGCATGTGACCTCGTTGACTACGTCTTCTGGCCATGATGACACCCAGCCTGTTCTAGAGATGTATTGTCTCACACGGTAGCCACTAGCCATCAATGACTAACAAAATTTAAATTCTTTAAAAGAGGGACACCTGGATGGCCCAGTTGGTTAAGCATCCAACTGTTGGTTTTGGCTCAGGTCATGATCTCACAGTTCATGATTTTGAGCCTCACGTCGGGCTCTGTGCTGACAGCTCAGAGCCTGCTTGGGATTCTCTCTCTCCCTCTCTCTTTGGCCCTCCCCTGCTTGCTCTCTCTTGCTCTCTCTCTCTCTCAAAATAAATAAACTTACAAAATTATAAAATGTAAGAAAATTTAAAAGTCACTTCCTGGGTATTACTAGCCACATTTCCAAGGCTCACAGGCCACCATATTGGACCCCATTGCTTGGAACATTTTCCCATAATTGCTCAAAATTCTGTAGGACTGACCGTGATAGTCTGGACAGTGGGTATTTCCAAGGAGCATCCAATTATGAAGAGATTAAAGTATTTTTAATTTGTGGAATTTTTAATTTATTTTTTATTTTTATTTTTTAATTTTTTTCAATATATGTTTATTGTCAAATTGGTTTCCATACAACACCCAGTGCTCATCCCAAAAGGTGCCCTCCTCTATACCCATCACCCACCCTCCCCTCCCTCCCACTCCCATCAACCCTCAGTTTGTTCTCAGTTTTGAAGAGTCTTTTATGCTTTGGCTCTCTTAATTTGTGGAATTTTTTAACTTGTAAGATCCTAAGGTGCATGGTGGATGACACCCATGGAAAATACCGTACAACTAGCAACATTCTCTTCATAACCAGGACACAAATATATTTACCTCAAAACCTGTAGCTCATGAGATAGTGTAAAAAAGTCCGGATGTGAACGAAAACCACATTCTGAAAAATCCCTAAAACTGCGATACTTCTAAATCTGCATGGAGAGTCATACCATCCACCTGGAGTAAGGCTACGGAAGTCTACTAATTGTTTATAAACACATATGTGCTGATTCTCAGGTTCCCTCACGATTATTTTGCCATCTGCAGACGAGCAAAAGGCAAGAATCTGGCTTCCCAGAGGGGCAAAGCAGGTGCAGGTGAGTAACCAGCAAAACAGCGGACCAGTCGTGCCTGGAAAAGAGACACGCAAGTTGCGTCCAATGTTGGCTGTCGTTGGAGATGCGCACGATCCATCCCTTTCAGAAGGCTGGCCGTCTTAATCGGAGTAACGCTCACCCGGGGCGGGCAGAGACGGCCGAGAATTTGTTTGAACACAACCACCATTTATTCATTTTCAATCACTCGTGCATTGCAGGTGTCCCAGCTTGAGGAGCGTTCTTCCACGTGGCGCCTTGGACGTGCAGGTTCCTCGCCAGCTGTGGGTTCTGCCGTCTTCGACACCTGGCTCCCAAGGTACGCACGTTTTCGTTTCTTGGCTCTTTGCTGTGGCTGTGTTTGGGCCGTGGTTCCATTTTGGTGCAGCTGCAAGGGCAGCTGGTCCCGGGGCACCTGGGGGGCTCAGTCGGTTGAGCGTCTAAGTCTTGATTTCGGCTCCGCTCATGATCTCATGGTCCGTGAGTTTGAGCCCTGCGTTGGGCCCCATGCTGACTGTGGGGAGTGTCCTTGTGATTGTCTCTCTGTCCCTTTCTCTCTACCCCTCCCTTGCTTATGCTCGTGCTCTCTCTCTCTCTCTCCCAAAATAAATAAAGTTAAAAAACAAACAAACAAACCCGCCCATCCCTCGCTGCCAGGACGGGAAATTCATGCAGTCTCTTTGGAAACCCATTTGGCACTGGCTTGTGGAGAAACTCTTGGGTACGTGTGCATGTGTAAGCGTGTCCTTAGTGGTAATGTCTGCAGTGGTGATAAACCTGCACACAACCCACATGTTTGCTGATGGGAGGGTGGATATATAAAGTGCGCAATCATTGCATAATGGGCTATTGTGCAAATGATACACTGAATCTGTATGCAATGTTATGCGTGAGGGTTAGCAATCCAGTGTTCAGAGAAAAAATGACACGGGACCAGACAGCGTGATTTCAATGACTAAGGCTCAAAAATAAACATACTTATATGACATATATATGTAATATACACACATGTATACACGGGTGTATATGACATATATATGTCATGTTATATATATTACACATATTATTATCAGTAATGATATATTATACATGATAACATTATGCATGACAGTGTGTATAATATAGATAAGACCTATATGTAATATACATACATGCATATACACATTACATACGTGCATCTTAGAAATTCTTAGAAATCTTTCAGTGTCGACAGAAAAAAAAAATACAGAACACCAGACAGTGTGCTACCAATCAGTAAGACTCAAAAGTAAACATATTCATATATATATATACATGTATATGTAATATGCACGTATATAATATGTATATAATAATGCAGCATATATAATATAATGTTGTGTACGGTAATATAGTGTTATGTATGATAATGTATAATGTAAATAAGACTTGTATATGTAACATACACAGACATAATATATATATAAATATTTATATATATATATAAATTACATATGCGTCTCTTAGAAATTCTTAGAAATCTTAGAAATTCAGTGTTGACACACACAAAAAAATACAGAACACCAGACAGTGTGCTATCAGTGAATAAGACTCAAAAGTACACACATATATATATATATGCATATATGTGATATATGTAAGATATATGTATTACCTGTATGTCTTACCTATAATATAATAGTATTGTATATATGATAATACAACATCATGGATGATAATAAGTATAATATAATTAAGACATGTATATGTAACATATACAGACACATATATATTACATATGGCTCTCTTTAGAAATTCTTAGAAATCTTAGAAATTCAGCGATGACTGAAAAAAAATACAGAAGACCAGACAGTGCACTATCAATGAATAAGGCACAAAAGTAAAGATACTTACATATATGTCTTATATGTAATATAATAAAATGTATAATATAATATATTATGCATGATATTATGTAATGTAGATAAGACGTGTGTATAATATATATAGACACATATTACATTATTATTATGTAATATAATAATGTAATATAATAATATACTATGTATAATAATATTTACAATATAGATGTGTGTATAATATATACAGGTGTATATTACAGATATATATATATATATATATATAATATACCATAATAATATACCACATATAATACATTATGCATGATAACATATAATGTAGTTAAGACATGTGTGTAATATATAGACATATATTACAGACATATATAATATAATTTAACATAATAATACATCATATATGAGAATGTATTATGTATGATAATTTTTATAGTATAGATGTGAGTGTAATATATACAGGCATATATTACATATATATAACATAACATCACATAATAATATACCATATAATATATTATGTATGATAATATTTATAGCATAGATCAGACATGTGTGTAATATATGCAGACTTATATTACATGTGTTATATATAAGTATATATGTACATGTACATATGCTATATACAATATAGTATCGTATGTCATTATATGTTATACATATGTACACATGTATGTGTATGCCTTGTATGTAATACGTATCAGCCTACACATATGATACAGATATACACACAAACATATGTATATATGTCTTAGTCTGTTTGCACTGTTATAACAATATGTCACGGACTGGGGAGCTAACACACAACAGACATGTGTCTCAGTTCTGGAGCCTGATCTCACGTCCCAGATCAAGGCTCCCGCAGATCTCGTTTCTGGTGAGGACCCTTTTCCTGCAGTGTAGACGGCCATCTTCCCACTGTGTCCTCACATAAGGGAAGGGGTGAGGGGGCTCTCTGGGGTCTGTTTTGTAAGGTCCCTGATGAATTCACCCTCATGACCTGATCACCTCCCAAAAGGCCACGTCCCGATGCCCTCACCATGGGGATTAGGGCTTCAACATAAGCTTCTTAACTACATTATATGTTATCATGCATAATATATTATATGTGGTATATTATTATGGTATGTTATATTATATATACATTATATTGTCTCATGCAGTTCAGAACACTGAGAAGTCCAAAGACCATTGCCAGTGAGCTGGAGACCCAGGAGAGCCCGTGACGTGGTTCCAGTCTGAGTCTGAAGGCAGGAGAAGACAGCTGTCCCAGTGCAAAGGGACTCAGGCAGAGAAGAGTCCCTTCTCGCTCATGGGAGGTTTGGTCTTTTGTTCTACTGGGACGCCTTCAACTGATTGGACGAGGCCCACCCACACTGGGGTAGGTCATGTGCTTTACTGAGTCTACCCATGCAAATGCTATATAATGTCTATATATGTGTGTGTGTGTGTGTGTGTGTGTGTGTGTGCTGACAGCTCAGAGCCCGGAGCCTGCTTCGGATTCTGTCTCCCTCTCTCTCTAACCCTTCCCTGCTCGTGCTCTGTGTCTGTCTCTCTCAAAATTTGCAGAGGGGAGAAGACAGAGCGATCACGGCCAATGAAGACAGAACACAGACGCGGCCAAAGAGCGTTCCACGGCACGAAGGACGGTGTGTGTTGAGGAGAGGCAAGCTTCGCCATGGCAGGAACCACCCTTTTTTTTCTCTCCTAGAGAAGCGTCCGATTCATAGGACGACTGATGTGTGTCCAACAGCGATTCTGAACCTGCCCACTTCCTTCACTTGCAAGGGGTCGGGACTCGTCTAATCTGTCACGGCCCCGCTTCCCGTCTGAGCTGTGATGGTCCCCTAATGTGCCGTCTAGACAGCCGCCCCAAGATGCTTAAAAATGTCAACCACCCCGTTGCACATTCTTCCTGAAAACCGTCCTATACCGTTTCGGGTAACGGTGAGACCCCTTCCCGTGTACTAGCTGGCCGTGCATTCATGCACCCTACCGTCACCCCGTTCTATTTCCCCCGGCCCTTTCCTCCGCCCCTGGCTGTGTGCAATTCGACCCAGCTCTTTAGACAGCTCCTTTTCCGATTCCTGGGTCACCCTAAGTGACCTGTCTCCCCACCACCTCATGGAAACTTGCTCCCCTCAGCACGCTCACAGATATCTCTGAGGTCTTGTGGGACCCCGCCAGGCAAGCCTTTGAGGCCCACGTTGCCGGCAGTGAAAAGCAAAGGTCCTGTGAAGTCCCGAAACTGTAGGCTTAGTGGAAACCAATGCGTGACACGTACGGGTTATGCAAAGAGGTTGTGGTTAGGACCATCTTTATCTCGTACAGAGCAGGGTGGGGGGGTGGGGGGTGGGACCAAAAGACCGTTTCGGATTTTCTTTGAGAGCGAATGCACGTGTGCATACGAGCCAGGGGCCATCGACACGACTGTGGACACAGAGGACCCATGTCTCCAGAAATCTCAGTTGAGAATGCAATCCTGTGTTTTGGGAGAGCTCTCCGTGAACCGCATACGGAGAACGAACGCCCCCTCCCATCCCTCCGGGCTGGGACTTGGCACAGGGGGGGGGGGGGGTCTTGCGACTGAAAAGAAGCATGTATTCTTTCCGTGCGAGGACGAGGACGGGAGGAAGACAAGGACTGCGTCTCCTGTGCAAGCGAAGAGAGAGAGAGACACACGGGCCAGCCTGCTGCTTGGACAGCACCTCCCCGGGAAAATCCGCACACACGTGGAGCCTCTGAACGCGACTGTGTTTGCACACAGGGTCTTTGCAGATTGAGCTGCTTATGAGGGGGGCACGGCTGTCTCCCAACGACCCCTTCAACCTCCATCCAGCTTTAAAACCCAGTCTCCGCGGCAGGCCTAAGCAGGCGCGAAAGCCGGAGGGTGTCCACCCAGAGCCCCGCTCTGCTATCACATCAGCTCGAAGGCATGTAAACAACAGGCTCAGGCCCCTACATTCGCTGCCAAATGTACGCGATAAATCATCCCTGACCTCGGCCCCGTGCACAGTCATCGGCAGATTAAACCGCGTCTGGCGTGTGTTCCGGGGCCAAAGGTCTCTCGTGGCCATTAGAGCTGAGTTCTCCTCCAGGGAACGTTCTAGGCAGGGGCCTCGAAGGACGCCTTCCCGCCCACGTGCCCCTTCGCCGTCTGGATGTCCACGGGGACCGTGACACCCAGGCCACGCTTTGTGCGGCGGCCGGGATGCGTTTCAGGGCCCAGGTGGGTGGGCCATGCGGTAGGGAGAGAATGGTCCGTGGGTTTCAGCAGGGGCGTGGGCACGACGCGCTCGCCTGTATCCTGTGCACCCCCATCTGTGTGCGTCTCCCTCGCCTTGTGTTGGCCCATCCCCGCCTCTGTTCGCTCGGCCATCGTGGTGGCGGTGAGCCTTCCCATCACCCAGACTTCTGTAGGTGGGACATGTCTCTTGTTACCGCACTCCCAGGGCGCTCCATAACTCCTCGAATTTCGTGACTGTCAGCTGCTAAACCGTGTCCCCCCACCAAATTCATGTTGGAGCCCCACCCCCCCGGGACCCCCGAATGGCACTGTCTTTGGAGGTGGGGTCTTGAAAGAGGCGATCAAGCTAAAATGAGGTTATGGGGGTGCATCCCAATCGCATGGCACCGGGGTCCTTCTAAGGAGACGGATGAGGACACAGAGGACCAAGCCTGTGAGGACACGGGGAGAATAACCTACAGGTTTTTTCCAATCCTTCCGCCAACTGTTTCTTTATCATTTGGCAGACCTGTCTTAGCTGTGAAACGTCGCAACCAGATTGTAAAGAAATCCCAGAGAAGATTTCCAACCACTCGTGCGCCCCCCATTCCGGCTGAGAGCTGAAGATTTTCCAAGTGTCCTAAGAAGATGCCTCTGCAGTGTTCCTAGCATTCAAGGCTGCATCTGAAGCTCTGGTTGGTTCTAAGTCTTTACATTTTTTTTTAATGTTTATTTATCTTTTAGAGAGACAGAGAGAGAGAGAGAGCACAAGTGACGGGGGGCAGAGAGAGAGGGAGACACAGCACAGAGCCCCATGCGGGGCTCGAACCCACGAACCGCGAGATCTTGACCTGAGCCCACGTCGGATGCTCAGCCGACGGAGCGACCCAGGCGCCCCTATTTGCAAACTATTTTAATTAATTAAAGCGATCAACCAAAACATCTATCATATGCATCATAAAATAACACATTTTTATGAAAAATAACGGCGTTTTCGCAAAATGGAAACAAATCCGTGAGCAGAGTAGCATTCTCTTACATTTTTTTTTTTTTTTTTTTTTGCAACCGTCCAGCTTAACTGTTTGTCAGCGTGTTGTTCTGGTTGAAGTTCGTGGCAAAAAAGCCCGAGCTCACACAGGTGTATCTTCGGGGAAGAGAGAAGTGTTTTCACAGCCTTCTTAGGTCATCACGGCTCTTGTCTGATATGCCATCAAAACGTGCTGAGCCCTTAAGCCTTGGGGAACTGTCACGTTCACCCAGGATCGGTACAGTAAAGTCCTATTAATAGTGACCCTTCTCAAGCATGCTTCCTTCCGACTCTTCACACGGGCTCAGAGAAGCCATCAAGCACAAGAAAAACAAGCCCAGAGACAGTGAAACAAGGACAGAAAGAAAACAGTGCTAGGCAGAACCCGATAATGCCTCTGTCTTCCCTGCCCCTGAGAGGACAGGCATCGTCTGCCCATGGTTCAGTGACACCCGAGTCGAGGCACTGCTGTGAGAAACACTGCAGGTGTCCTTATTGCCCCGAATCAGCTGACTGCAACCTAAGGAGAGTTTCTGGGTGGGCCTGGCCTGATCAGAAGACTGTCTGGTTGGGCCCTACCTAATCAGGAGAGCCCCCTAAAAAAAAATCAGTGGAAGTCTTCCTGCTGAAGGAGACTCAGAGGCAGAGAGAGTCACAGATGACGCGATAGTCCGTGTGAAGGGGATTCTCTGTTGCTCGTTTGAACGTGGGTGACCCTACGAGCTCAGAGGAGCCCCCGGCTGCCAGTCAGCAAGGATGCTGACCAGGCACGGAACCACACCCTTCCCACAACCACAAGCACTTGCACGAGACCCCGAGCTTCAGATGAGAAGCTTGATTTCAGCGTGGGGGGACCCTGAACACAGGACCCAGTCACACCGTGCCTGGACCACTGACCTTTATAAACACGTGTTGTGTTAAGGTGCTATGTGCTATGTTTTTTTTGGTGTTTGTTTACTTCTGAGACAGAGAGAGACAGAGCATGAACGGGGGAGGGGCAGAGAGAGAGGGAGACACAGAATCGGAAGCAGGCTCCAGGCTCCGAGCCATCAGCCCAGAGCCCGACGCGGGGCTCGAACTCACGCGAGATCACGCGAGACCTCGCGAGATCGTGACCTGAGCCGAAGTCGGACGCTCAACCGACTGAGCCACCCCGGCGCCCCTAAGACTTTGTTTTAATGTGTATTTGTTTTTGAGGGAAACAGAGAGCAAGCACGAGCAGGGGAGGGGCAGAGAGAGAGGGAGAGCGAGACACAGAATCCGAAACAGGCTCCAGGCTCCGAGCCGTCAGCCCAGAGCCGGACGCGGGGCTCGAACTCACGCGAGATCACGCGAGATCTCGCGAGATCATGACCTGAGCCGAAGTCGGGCGCTCAACCGACTGAGCCACCCCGGCGCCCCTAAGACTTTGTTTTAATGTGTATTTGTTTTTGAGGGAAACAGAGAGCAAGCACGAGCAGGGGAGGGGCAGAGAGAGAGGGAGACACAGAATCGGAAGCAGGCTCCAGGCTCTGAGCTGTCAGCACAGGGCCGAAATTTAACGCTCAACAGACTGAGCCACCCAGGTGCCCCTGTAAATGCTTTCTAGGGAAGACTCTTGGCGGGGGGGTGGGGGGGGGTGGGGGGGGGTGGGGGGGGTCTATGGCACTCCAGACCAACAAGAAGTAAACTGATCAGAAGCACACAAATGTTAAGGGAATTGCGTTTCTTGCGAAACAAGGAGCCTATAACTATCCTCATGTTTCCAAAGTTGCGTGAGCAGAAGAGGGCACAGAACCCATGCAGCTCCTAGGAAGACCAAAGACCGCGAGGTGGGTCCTGAGGATCCCATGATTCCCACAGACGAGACGCCTGGTCCGCCATTGTTGCGTTTCTGAAAACGATGTGCATATTTTTCCAGTCGCCATTATTACTCAGAATAAGGGAGGTAGACAGACAGCTCATCTGTGAGTTTACAGACCCCTGGTCTGCACGTAGCCTGCACCTAATCCCGGAGAAGGAAATTAAGGCTCGTGGGCCATATCTGGCCCTCCACTTGCTTGTGCAAATAAAGTTTTATTGACACAGAGCCTCGCCCACTTATTTGCATATTGTCCACGATTGTGTTTACGCTCCAGGAGAGTTGAGTTTTTGCAACAGACACCTGGCGATTCACAAAGCTAAAAATATTTGCTCTCTAGCCCTCTACAGGAAAAGTTTGCCAACGCCTGGTCTAGACCCACTTTGTAACTTTTGGTAAAAATGATTTTCGTTCACTGAAATTGCGTTCTCTTTCTTTTTTTTTATTTTTGTTTTTTAGTGTTTATTTCTGAGACAGAGAGAGACAGAGCATGAGTGGGGGAGGGGCAGAGAGACAGGGAGACAGAGAGCAGGCTCCAGGCTCTGAGCTGTCAGCACAGAACCCGAGGCGGGGCTAGAACTCACGGACCGTGAGATCGTGACCTGAGCTGAAGTTGGACGCTTAACCGACTAAGCCGCCCAGGTGCCCCTGAAATTGTGTTTTCTTGTAGACATGCTCCAATAGCTACAGAAACCAGCTCCCTGTTGAGGATGATGGAAATTGTTGCTTGACACGGACTCTAAGATTGCCAACGCCTCTCCCGCTGGCTAGAGCCAGATAGAGATCCCCTGCTGACTACCAGGAAATGGGGAGTGCTGTAGATCGAATTCCACGCTTACATAATACGACAGCAAGATCAGTTGCGTGCGCATGATCGCCAGGGTTCCCCTTTCCCCTGACCCTTGAAACGGAGCAGAGTTCCTGAAAACATTCCAGTTGAAATGATAAGGCCAGTTCGTATGGTCCCTGGAAGAAAGCCGTTGCAGGTGAGTGATTGATTGTTTATACTGAGAGTACTTTCTGGTTTGGCTTAAAACCTTGTCGTTTGTGGGAAGGAAAGGCTGTTTGCTATTAACTCCCGATTCTGTAAGCCTTCGCATGGCGACAGAGTTTCGTTCAACCCGCGGCGAGCCTCGGTTTCCCTTGGGATTCCGTGCGGCTTGGCTGGAGGGCCTTCTCTCCAGCATGGCGGGCCCCATCGTCTCTTGGCTTCTGTCTCCTCCAACATGAGCGCGTTTCCTGAAGCTTCTGGTGCCTACTTATTTTTTTCTCTTGCGTTTCTTTTGTGTCCATTCATTGTAAAAGAGAAGAACCATTCTGGGGGCGCCTGGGCGGCTCAGTCGGTTAAGCATCTGACTTCAGCTCAGGTCACGATCTCACGGTCCGTGGGTTCGAGCCCCGCGTCGGGCTGTGTGCTGACCGCTCGGAGCCTGGAGCCTGCTTCGGGTTCTGTGTCTCCCCCTCTCTCTGCCCCTCCCCTGCTCATGCTCTGTCTCTCTTGGTCTCAAAAATAAATTTAAAAAATGATACAAAGAAAAAGGGAAGAACCATTCTGGAAACTTCCCTCCATCTCCGCCTGGGGAAGAGTCCCTGAGACGGTCCTGGGCTACAGACATTTGCTCAGGCTCCTTCCTCTCGGTGGTCCTGGCTGTTTTAGGATGAGAACACCCGTGTCCTTTGGTGTGTGGATGTGCACAGTTTCCTCAGTGGTGACATCTTTCTGGGCTTGTCCACCACCTTCTTTCCCCCTCAAGAAGCATTAGCAAAAGCTCCAAATGTGTCAGACGAGGTCTGCGAAGAGGAAGTATAATCGTTGTGTGGTTCACGATCAGCCTTGAGTTTTACCTCTGTGCACATCAGGGGACGTACCAAGACTATGGAAATTACAGTATCCGTAATTACGTACTGAAAAAAAAAAATCAAACTTTTCCCAGAATCTGGCTTTGGCTGAACCATCGTGAAGAGGAAAGTTCTTTTGACTTTTGCGACAGACTAACTCCAAGCCTGGTGAGCAAACACATCCTTGTGGCTACATAGATGGACCACTGGCAGGGCACAGATCAGGAAAAGTGTGACCCCGAATCTGGGGGGGGGGGGACACTGCTCATAGGAAACATTCTTTCTCCAGAGTTTCCTTTTTCATTTGAAAACTCCCACTTGAAAGTGCCAGGGAAGAATTCCAGGCAGGGGAAATGCACACTGCATGTTTGTTTTTTTTTTTATTTTTTTTTTTATTTTTGGGACAGAGAGAGACAGAGCATGAACGGGGGAGGAGCAGAGAGAGAGGGAGACACAGAATCGGAAACAGGCTCCAGGCTCTGAGCCATCAGCCCAGAGCCCCACGCGGGGCTCGAACTCACGGACCGCGAGAGCGTGACCTGGCTGAAGTCGGACGCTTAACCGACTGCGCCACCCAGGCGCCCCGCACACTGCATGTTTTTAAAAACCATCCCCAAACTCTGAATTTGTGTATTTGTGTCTTGCTTCCACAAAGCCCGACGGGGGATTCCTCACGGGGTGGTTTTCCTGGGTCATTTTTTGCCACCACAGGAGGCATGGCATATCCATCGTATAGGACCCCTTACAAACCCCCTTTTGCAACATGGCAAGTTTGTTTTTAGGAAACCTCGAATGTAATGCAAAGGTTTTCATTGATTAAACTTTATACTCATGCCAGCAAAGAGAATACAGAGAAATATTATGGTATTAAATAGGGGAAAGTAATGCATTAATACCTCTTAATTACATTAATATTTTTTATTTTTTAAAAATTTATTTTTTTAACGTTTTTATTCCTTTTTTGAGAGAGAGTCAGAGCATGAGTGGGGGAGGGGCAGAGAGAGAGAGAGAGAGAGAGAGAGAATCCGAAGCAGGCTCTAGGCTCTGAGCTGTTAGCCTATTTTTCATTTGGTCTGAATGTAACGATCCTTATTTCCATCCACCAAAAAAAAAAAAAAAAAATTCTTCCTATCATTTATCTGCACTTTGCATGATGGAAAGCTCTAAATGACAGAAAGCGGGGGGCAAAGTACAGATAAATGAGGCCTTCGGAAAATTTTCTACTTATAGTTTGAACAGCCCATCACCTCCAGCAGCTGGCTCTTGTGCTGATAGGAAGATTTCTTTTTTTTTTTTTTTTTTTTTTTTTTTTTTTTTTTTTTGGTGGATGGGAATAAGGATCGTTACGTTCAGGCCAGATGCAAAAAGCAAACGGTGAATGCCTTCTGTGGCATTTCTCCACAAAATAACGATTTCCTCCCATGCCGCCGCAGACGAGGATTTACACAGCAAATGATGTTTCAGAAGCGAGCTAAGTATTTGCATTGGCGTGTTAGTAACTTTTCTGCTGCCCATATAAGACAGCATCTTAAATCCCACGTTGCCTAATGGGCACACACTTCTCTGTGTCTTTATAATCTTCCGATCAGATCATATGTATGAGGTTTGTTCGTGAATTGGCATTGGGATCGCCATTACCAATATTAATGGGGTGTTAGGAAGCATTTCAGCTCAGCTTGCAGAAAATCGTACACAATAGTGTCTGGATTGCTCCCAGGTCTCCATTTTCCCCCCAGTCGACCCTTCTACGTCTCTGCTAGGCATCGTTGCAGAAACAAAACGCTCAACTGTATTTGCAAGAGATGTGTTTACCCAACAAAGTTGCTGATTTATCGGTTGAGCGAGTTGGACGATGTCCTACGTGATCCCTCTCTGGCTCAGGGAAAAGGTGACATTTTCTCTCTATTGAAAGCACCAAAATAATTATTGGGGACAAACAGACGTGGAGAGTGAATCATTGCCTGTGGGGAATTAAATTTCCCCCCTCGTGTCAATGTTTCACGTCGCCTGCATCAGGCTAATCCTTGCACGGCGCTCTGTTTACTCAGTCGTCGCTCATCTGCTATTGTCGTAACCTCAAGATTATATATTTGGACTTCTCGCATTTTGGGGTAATAATGCTTTCCTCTTCCCTCGTACAAGAGTTCCACAGACACGAACACCAACTCGAACATTTGGGGTATTTGTCAAGAAGTGGGATGGGGGAGGACATGGAAGGTGAGATCAAAATGGCCCCAGGCAATGTTATGAGAAAGGATGTTACGAAATTAAGTTAGCAGGCAATCTTATCTACTCCGTTCTCATCGATTTTCAATTATCTGTCTTATCGATCCCAACCCAGGAATTAGAACACCATTTCCTAAACTATAATTTTCTATTTTACACCGTAATAATAGTAAGGCTTCTGTGCAATAACGTTAAGCTATATAATCGATGGTAAAAAATTCTACAGTAGAGATCTTGAATGATGGGGACATTCATTTACTTATTTTTCTTTTTTTTTTTAATGTTTTATTTATTTTTGAGACAGAGAGAGACAGAGCATGAGCAGGGAAGGGGCAGAGAGAGAGGGAGACACAGAATCTGAAGCAGGCTCCAGGCTCTGAGCAGTCAGCACAGAGCCTGACGCGGGGCTCGAACTCACGGATTGGGAGATCATGACCTGAGCCTAAGTTGAACACTTAACCAACTGAGCCACCCAGGTGCCCCATTTACTTACTTTTCACCATCACAGGAAAGTATTCGAGTGTCCCTATTCTGGGAAAACCGATGGCTATCAGAAACCCGGTGTTTGCCACGGCGACCAGGGAAAACACAGATCTTCCTCGCAAAACCCGACAAGCAGCCAACGTGCACAATGGAAGGGACACATAAGTGATAATCACGGGTGAGCTGGGGGGACAGTCCCCCTGGCAGGCCTGCAAGGTGGGCTTGGCCTCAATATGAGTAATGGGTCCTTCCCAGTGTAACCTTGACGGTCCTCAGCACCCTGGAAACAGCCGGTGTGGGCGAGATCCCTGAGTCTTAGTGGGAGAGACTGATGTCCACCTGCTACAGAGACGTGACACTTGGCTCGTCCCACTGTGAGACTCCCATCTTGCTGCTCTCATGCGATAGAGACAGGGGACCCCTCCCATTTCCAGATGAAGAAACTCAGGCTAATCAAGGGTGCATAACTTTGCCAAGAAGCCACAGCCGTGAGGCAGCAGACTCAGGATGGCCTGGCCTTCAGTAGCCGTCCAGGTACCAAGATGCATGGGCATAGCCAGTCCCGTTAATGTCTCTTTTCTGGTAGAAAGTGACACCACTTATTCTAAGCAATGTAACCTCCTCCGTGATGACTCCTGCTGTGCTGTTAACGCCGACATTCAATTGGTCCCCAAGCCTCCTCCCGTCCACTCCATTAATGCGTTTTTCTATCCCGCTCTCCTGGCCACCCTATCTTACTCTTGCCACCAAAGCTCTTCCAGCTGAGATCAGGTCGTCTCATCTTATTGCTTGAGATGGAACCAAAGCTTCTCACTGGGCATCGGCATGCCAGCCCCCGCTCTGGACTCACCGCCCATCATCATATGACCTCATCATGGAAGCTCTAACCTGTTCTTCTGACACTGTCCTCCTTTTCCCCCATCCCATTCCCTCTACACTCTAGGCATTCTCCACATTACCAGCCCCACCAAATGACCAGCCACGGTCACTCACATTCTCCTCGCTTGCTATGGAAATAGTTTTCTGCCTTCTCTTCCATCCCTAAGCATCAGGAACAAGACCTTTCATGGGATTTTCCTTGTGGACCCAACGTCACAAAACTCAAGCCTAAATCAGGACTCAACCGACCTGCCATGATGGTTCAAACCCCTGGCCACGGTGGGGAACAGTCGCTTCCTTCCCCAGTCAGAATCAACGTTTTAACAAGATCCCCGGGTGACCGTGTGCGTATCTGAGCAGCATGTTAAAGCACACTGTTTTGTGTTCATGGTGGGAAGAACACTTACTATGAGATTTACTCGTTAACAACACTTAATGTGCCCAGGGCATCACTGTTGAACCACATCTCATTCTAGACCCCTCATTTAGCTGAAATGCTGCAGTTTCTGTCACTCTCTGGCTGGCTTATTTCAGTGAGCATAATGTCTTAAAAGCTCATCCGTGTCATTGCCTATGGCAGGATTTTGGGTTTTTTTAAGGGATGAATAGTCTCCCATTGGATGCATAACCACCCTGCCTTTATTGCCCCCAACTTTATGGAGACACAATTAATAGATGAGACTGTGCATATTTAAGGTGTTCAGTGTGATGCTTGGATGCATGGCTGATGTCTTGAATTTGACGTTTGCAAAGCAGATGCCATTTCCCCCTAAAATTACAGGCTTGCTCATGCTCTGGGGCTTCCTTGCTGTCTTCACCATGTTCAGGTACTGGGATGTAATGCTCGCAGACATTTCTGCCTCTTCAGTCCCGATAGTCACAGGAGCCAAGGGCAGGCTGCCCTAAAATGTGCCACTTTCGCATACTGATAGTTTAGATACAAATCGTGTAACAGTCACTCAGATCCTCCTCTGTTCCCTCGCAGGCAGGACATCAAGGTCCGACGGGGAAGGTGCCCTCCCTGTTTCAGAACATAGGGAGATACCCTTGCCACCAGAGATGGGAAATTTGGAGCCAAGAGGGCTGTTATTTATATAACGCTTGTTACTTCTGACAAATTTACTGTAGCCCCAATGCTGTTTAGAATTCCTTGCTAACTGGAGCCCCCAGAGTTATGTCCTTTGTCTTATGAATAACTCACAGATTTACTCTCTGTCTGAAAAGCATAAAAACTGCCCTCCTTCCTCATTTCTTTACATCTTAATTTCATCATTGTCCTCTCAGCACAGAGCCTGACGCAGGGCTCGAACCCACGAACCGTGAGATCATGACCTGAGCCGAAGTCGGGCGCTCAACCGACTGAGCCACCCAGGTGTCCCTGTTTTTTTTTAAGTTTTTAAAAAAAATTTTATTATTTATTTTGAGGAGGGGTGGGGAAGAGGAAGAGACAGAGTAGGAGAGACAATCCCAAGCAGCCTTCTCGCTGTCAGTGCAGAACCCAATTCAGGGCTTGAACTCACAAATCGTGAGATCGTGATCTGAGCCAAAATCAACTGCTTGATGCTTAACCGAGTGAGTGTCCCTGGCGCCCCAATCTATCTCATTTAAATGTAATCCTTAGTGCAGCTGGAAGAACTTGAAAGTAGAGGAAGAGTTTATCCTTCCTTTCAGAGACATAGTGATGTGATTTCTACCTGATTGCCCACACCCACCTCCACTTTTCTGGATTCCATCTTGGACGACGACTGTTTTCCTGTCTTGCAGATGGTGCCTTCTCATTGGGTCTTTCCATGGTGGAAGAAAAGAGAGCTTGGGCGTCTCTTCCATTTCCTATAAGGGCACGAATCCCATCATGGCGGCCCCACTGTCATGCCCTCAACCCAATGACCTCACAAAGGCTCCCGCCTCCCAACACCATGCCATTGTTGGTTACGGCTTCCACATACGAATTTTGGGAGGGACACACATTCAGCCCACAGCAGGGTGCAATGTTTTCATGCCTTAGCACATATCCCCTGTGGGCAGATGGTCAAAAGGGAACAAACGAACAAAATAAACACCACCAGCTAATTAATTCCATGCACAACTTAACTGCTTTCCAGTGCAGAAAATCACATAGTATCAACTGACAAAAGTAGAATATAAAATTCTATATTATGGGAAACACATCTTCTCAAAACACCTCCTCCAAATGAAACAATATGCAGCAAAATATTAGCGGTGTTCATCACGTGCCTGTGAGCTTGTGAGGAAATTTTCTTAAACAAATTTGTCTTATAACAGTTGTACATACCATAAAACTCATCCCTTTATAGTTTTTTAATGTTTATTTATTTTTGAAAGAGAGAGAGAGACAGAGTGCGAGCGGAGGAGGGGCAGAGAGAGAGAGAGAGAGGGAGACACAGAATCTGAAGCAGGTTCCAGGCTCTGAGGTGTCAGCACAGAGCCCGATGAGGGGCTCAGACTCACGAAGTGTGAGATCATGACCTGAGCTGAAATTGGATGGATGCTTAGCCGACTGAGCCACCCAGGAGCCCCCAGATTCACTCCTTTAAAGGGCATAATTTCGTGGGTTTTAGTATATTTACAATGTCACAAGATCAACCACAGTTAATGCTAGAACATTTTCAGCACCCCCTAAAAGGAACCCGGTCGTCATGAATATCCCCCCAAGTCACCCAGCCCCTCACTACCACCAATCTGTTTTCTGCCTCATTGGATTTGCGAAACCTGGACTTTAATATATTTTTTTTGGTTTTCCAAAGTTTTCTATGATGTGAGCATGTTACTTTCACTCCCAATAATCAAAATAATTGCATATTAAAGTTTCTCCTGATAAAAGGATGTGTAAAGGTAAAGTCTGAAGTCACAGACACCAAGAACAGATGAGCTGAGCTTTGAACCTCATGGTGCTGAGAAACGAACCACGTGTCTGCTTGGTCCGTCCTCGTCCAGGCTCACATTTTTTCCCCCTCTCGGCTTTGCTTTCTCAGGTGGGTGCACTTTCTGAGTAATGTTGACAATTTTGTCTTGCAATCAAGAAGCCGATTCTTCCCAAAGTTGGGCATGTTTCAACTCTGTCTACGCAAGGGGCTGCCACTAAAGATTATTTGTCTGGACAAATTTGCTTAGATCAGCAGACCTTGGAACAGTTGTATAAACAACACCAATTAAAAGCAGAGACTCACAAACACTGTTGCCTTCACTTAAGGGGATAAATATCAGCTGAACTGTGTGCGGGCCCTTCAGCTGGGATCCAAAGACTAGTGTGGGACCCCACAGACAAGAGCATGCTCATGATATGATACTATGATATGGTATAATATAATATGATCTAATGATATAAGATGGTATGATAGAATAGGATATGATCTAGTCTGATATGCTACAGTGTGATATAATGATATGATATATCATGACATAATATGATGTGATATGATATAATAATATGATATGATAATGTATCATATACAATATATGATACATTAATATGTAACATAATGACGTGGAATGATATATGATATGATGCAATAATATGATGTAATATAATATAATGATATAGAATGATATGATAGAATATGATATGATATAGTATGAAATGATATGATATAATAACATACACTATAACACAACACAATATAATATGATATGATCCAATGTAATGATATAAGATGATATGATGGGGCATCTGGTTTGGCTCAATTGGTTAAGTGTCCAACTTCAGCTCAGGTCGTGATCTCATGGTTTGTGAGTTCGAGCCTTAAGTCGGGCTCTGGGCTGACAGTTCAGAGCCTGGAGCCTGCTTCAGATTCTGTGTCTCCCTCTCTCTCTGACCCTCCCCCACTCACTCTGTCTGTCTCTCAAGAATAAATAAGCATTAAAAAAATTAAAAAAAAGATGATATGATAGAATATGCTATAATAGTATGATATAATATAATATAATATAATATAATGATATAATGTGATATGATACAATATAATATAATACAATAATATAATATAATGATATAATATGATATGGTACAATACAATATGATACAATAATATGATATAATAGTATATGGCATAATATACTGATATAGTATGATATGATATAATAATATAATATGACACAATGTTATGAAGTAATATGATATACTATGATATAATAGATATGATATAATAATATGATATATGATATCATATAATATGATATAATTAATATAACATATAATAATATGACATAATCAATATAATATATGACATAATGGCAAATCTTGGTCATTGATTAGGACAGAACCGATGGACGTAGGATATAAGATAAAAGCTTCTAGGAATCTGCAGAGTACAGGCACAGGGGAGTCAATGAAATAATTCCAAGAAATCCAAGTGCAGGACCAGCTAATCTGAATAATGTGCTTATTGGTAAAGGCTTCCCTGAAAAATATTAAAACATAAACCACATATAAGAGGCAGACCACCCTATGCAATTTTTGTAATGCCTTTTGAATCTCTGGTGACTTGAACATTAAAAGTTCACCAATGTTTAAAAGGAGGAGCCACATGAGCGTAAGAACTTGTATCTGTTTTCTGTTTTTCTCACGTTTTAAGTGACAGAATGATTCTCATGTGTCACTGGAGTTGGAGGGAGCTTTGGAGATTATCTGATCCAGACCATGATATTAAGAACCAAAGTTTCTTCTTTCTTTCCTTTCTTCCTTTCTTTCTTCCTTTGTCTTTCTTTTCTTTCTTTCTTTTTCTTTCTTTCATTCTTTCATTCTTTCTTTCTTTCTTTCCTTCCTTCCTTTCTTTTCTTTCTTTCTTTCTTTCTTCTTTCCTTTCTTTCTTTCCTTTTCTTTCTTTTTTTTTTCTTTCTTTCTTTCTTCTTAATTTTAAGGTCAGATCATTGGTAGAGAAAAGAGAATAACAGTTCTTGATTAATTTCTTGGATTGGAGGCCTGGGCCCATCCCTGCGTAACGTCAGAGAAAAACCAGCAAAATGTTTGTGCAATTTGTATTCTGGGAACGTGAGTCGTGTTTTCTTTTTAGGTTTCGCTTCTATGTTTGCAATCTCAGAGTTCAGGATTTATGACCACTTGGCGTGGGGGGTGGGGGGCAATGGGGCAGATCCCACGATGTGCAGATCCGTCACGGCAAGAAGACCGTGGGCACAGAGACTGGGTAGAAACAGTTTCAGGAAAGTTCGGACAGTGCTGCTGGTCAGGAGTGTTCACCCCCAAACACACTCCCTAAGAATTAAGGACGAGCTAAGAAGACAGGCCACGTGGGAAGGAGAATCGTAAGAGGTAAGAGGTGTATGTCACAAGGACAGCACAATGTAACCCTAAATCCTAACGAGCACCACCTTGCTTTATGATATCCCGCTCATGGCTCAAATCTTAAGGGAACTTTCCATCGGTCGGACAGCCCTCTCCAGGTGCCAAGGAGTTAACGATTCTCAGATTGGATCCCTTTCTGTGGCCCCAAGTCCCTGCCACACGGAACCTCCATGGGTGGTGCTGCACCCAGCTCTCCTAAAAACCCAAGGTCACAGAGTCAAGGGTTCACCGAGTGCTGTCTCAACATCCTGTTTGAGGGTGAAACCTCTTGGCTCAGAATGTCCAAAACCCTCCCGAGAAGGGGAGAATTTCACGACCGGTGAGACAGATGCGAGTGTTTTGTTTTTATTTTACGAGACTCGGAAAATATTTAAAGACCCGCAAATTGGTTCTCAGAATTTCCGCGGGGGATTCACAGCAGATCCACACGAACTAAACCATACACGTCTACACAGAGAGCCTGGTTTCCTAGGAGAAATGCGTTGGACGGGACGGGAATTGGGTACCGGCTACACCTGCTGGAAGGTACTGAAGCTGCGATCAAAGCCCCTGTGAGTTGGTCTGTTATCCCAACGCAAAACAACACTCACTATAAATTAGCAATCGACCTCCTCCTTTTGTAACACCCCCGCCCTGTGCCAAACTGTAATCCTGAAGAAGCACTTATACAACTCCTAGGATATGCCTTGTTCACATCACAGTGACTCGCGATTTCTGTCCTAATTCACCATGTTCTGTATTCCGTGAAGACTGGGGAGGGGCGTTAGTAGACTCATGTTTGGGCTCTGAGGAAATTCGTACGGAAACGCATTCAGGTAACGTTTCACATCCTGGGAATGCTGTCACGCTGCAGGGTCACTACACATGAAAGAGAATTCTTTTTTAAAAATTCTGAACGTTTATTTATTTTTGAGAGAGACAGAGACAGAATCTGAAGCAGGCTCCGGGTTCGGAGCTGCCAGCCCAGAGCCTGATGTGGGGCTCAAACCCATGAACTGTGAGATCATGACCTGAGCCGAAGTCGGATGCTTAACCGACCGAGCCACGTAGGCACCCCTGCAGGCAAAAAAAATTTTCTTTGCCTATTGAAAGGTGAATACAGTGGATGGATACATAATTTTTTGTTTAATTTTGTTTAATTTTAATTTTTTTTTAGCTTGCTTTAAGAAATTTTAATTCAATTTCCAAATTTGAGATCATTTGAGATTCACACGCTGTCGTAAGGAATGACACAGAGGGGCGCCTGGGTGGCGCAGTCGGTTAAGCGTCCGACTTCAGCCAGGTCACGATCTCGCGGTCCGTGAGTTCGAGCCCCGCGTCGGGCTCTGGGCTGACGGCCCGGAGCCTGGAGCCTGTTTCCGATTCTGTGTCTCCCTCTCTCTCTGCCCCTCCCCCGTTCATGCTCTGTCTCTCTCTGTCCCAAAAATAAATAAACGTTAAAAAAAAAAATTTAAAAAAAAAAAAAAAAAAAGGAATGACACAGAGACATCTCTGGTGCCCTTAACCTAATTTCCCGCCAATGGCAACATCTTGCGAACCCGTAATATCACAGCCAGAATATTGACTTTGTTACCATCAAGACACAGAGCGTTCCATGGGTGCAAGGATCCGCTGCTTCGCTCTTTTATAGCTCTGCCCGCCTGCAACCCCGTTTTAAGACCTGGAAACCACCAATGTGTTCTCTAGTTCCATCATTTTGTCATTTCTGGAACGTTCTAGAAGCAGATTCATGCAGGATGTAAGCTTTTGACATTGGCTGCTTTCATTTGGTATAATTTCTTTTTTTTTTTTTTTTTGGAGATTCATCCAAATTGTTGAGTACAACACTTCATTTCTTTTTGTGGCAATTTTTTTCAGGGGTGTGGGAAGCAACCCGAATTACTGTTTAGTAGACACACACTCGGGCCTGGATTTCTCCCTAGACTATACCTTTGCAGAGTCACACTCTTGCTGGACGGGTGCACACGTGGCCACACGCGGTCCCCCAAACGCAGATCTGCTCACAGAGCAACTATGGGCACACACACACACACACACACACACACGACCTGTCTCAGGACTGTGGACACTGTCGGCAGGGGACAAAGGCATCAGCATCAGCACTGTCTTCATGGATTCACTGCAAAGTCACATCTAAGCCGGAGCCTTCCTCTCTGGACTGTGTGCATGAGTGTGGGTTCTGTGTCCACGTGTATCCCTTCTCTGCATGTCCCTGAGCTGACACTCTTGTTTGAGTGACCGATGTCACCGTTCCAGCCATGTGGCTGATGGCTCAGCCCAGATCTAGGCAACTCCTCAGGGTGTTTTGCATTGCATCTTTTCTTTCTTTTTCAAAAAAATTTTTTAATGTTTATTTATTTTTGAGAGAAAGAGTGCGAGCAGGGGAGGGGAAGAGAGAGAGGGAGACCCAGAATCTGAAGCAGGCTCCAGGCTCTGAGCTGTCAGCACCGATGTGGGGCTCGAACTCATGAACTGTGAGATCATGAGTTGGATGCTTCACTGACTGAGCCACCCAGGCGCCCATACACACACACACACTCACGTATATGTATATACATATACTCGTGTATATATATATATATATATGCATATACACACATATATATAGGTACATGTATATGTATACACACACATATATGTGTCTGCATATGTACACGTGTATTGTATATTCTAGGTACACATATATACATGTATATGTGTGTATATTATAAGTACATGTGTATGTACATACACGCATATAATGTATATTATACGTACATATATATGTATATATACACATATGTGTGTATATTAAGGTCCATATATATACATGTATATATGTGTATATTCTAAGTACACATATATGTATATACACATGTGTATGTGTGTATATTAAGGTACATATATACGTGCATATGTGTGTATATTATAGGTGTATATATACATGTATATGTGTGTATATTATAGGTGCATGTATATGTATATACACACGTATACGTGTGTATACTATAGGAACATATATGTTTATATACACATATATGTGTGTATATTAAGGTACATATATATGTGTATACACATGTATATGTGTATATTATAGGTACACATATTCATACACATGTATGTGTGTATATTATAGGTACCTATATATGTATATACACACGTATAAGTATGTATGTTATAGGTACATGTATATACACATATATGTGTGCATATTACAGGTACACATATTTGTATATACACATGTATATATGTGTGCATTATAGTTACCTATATACATATATACACATGTATATGTGTATATTATAGGTGCATAATTATACACATATATGTGTGCATATTATAGGTACACATATGTGTATATACACACATATATGTGTGTATATTATAGGTACCTATATATGTATATTACACATGTATATGTGTATATTATAGGTACATATATACACACATCTATGTGTGTATATTATAGGTACACATATACACACATCTATGTGTGTATATTATAGGTACCTATATATATATATGTACATGTATAAGTGTGTATATTATAGGTACATGTATATACACATATGTGTGTGCATATTATAGGTACACATATTTGTATATACACACGTATATATGTGTACATTATAGTTACCTACATATGTATATACACATGTATATGTGTATATTATAGGTACACATATTCATACACATGTATGTGTGTATATTATAGGTACCTATATATGTATATACACACGTATAAGTATGTATGTTATAGGTACATGTATATACACATATATGTGTGCATATTATAGGTACACAGATTTGTATATACACACGTATATATGTGTAGATTATAGTTACCTATATATGTATATACACATGTATATGTGTATATTATATATACATAAATATACACATATATGTGTGCATATTATAGGTACCTATATATGTATATATACACGTATATATGTGTATATTATAGGTACATGTATATGCACATATGTGTGTGCATATTATAGGTACACATATTTGTATACACACACATATATATGTGTATATTATAGGTACCTATATATGTATATACACATGTATATATGTATATTATAGGTACATATATACATACATGTGTATATGTGTATATTGTAGGTACCTATATATGTATATACACATGTATGTGTGTATGTTATAGGTACATGTATATACACATATATGTGTATATTATAAGTACACATATTTGTATATACACACGTATAAGTGTGTATATTATAGGTACATGTATATGTATATACACATGTGTATGCGTGTATATTTTAGGTACTCATATATATACATGTATATGTGTGTATATTATAGGTACATATATAAATACACACATATATTTGTGCATAGTATAGGTATATATACGTATATAAACACATATACATCCATTTTGCTGAAGTAATTGCAACCACAAACTAAGGAAGTAAATGTAGTTGTACATCATGTGATATATACACACAGACAAGTATACACGTAAACACACACATGTGTTGTGTACATGCACACACATACATGTATATACGTACACACCTATTTTGCATACAGGAATATACACACACACAAATACTTACACACCAATGTACATCCATTTGTTGAAATAACCCAAAGGCTGAGTTAAACCAAAAAAGAAATTGAGGGGAGCGCCTGGGTGGCTCAGTCAGTTAAGTGTCCGACTTCTGTTCAGGTCATGATCTCCCAGTTCCTGAGTTTGAGCCCCGAGTCAGGCTCTGTGCTGACAGCTCAGAACCTGGAGCCTGCTTCAGATTCTCTCTCCCTCTCTCTTTATGCCCCTCCCCCACTCGCTCTCTCTCTCTTGCAAAAGTAAACATTAAAAAAAATTATAAAAATCAAATTGAGAAACCAGAGGGTGATTCCAAGCTCAGAGAAGTAAAAACAAAATGGCAAATACTTCAAGTTTAAAAGTCACGGATCAACGGATGAGCTGTTTCCAAACCCCAGGAAGGAGTGTTTTGGGGAGATAGGGCTGAGTCACATTTGAAGAAATAATCCTTGCTCATTTTGCAAGACTCAGAGAACACTTTCATCCTCCCGCTCGAAACGTGTGCTTTGGAAGGTAAACACACAACCAAACGCATCTAAGGCACACGGCGGATGTTCAAAAACAGAGAGGTGAACTTGAAATATCCAGAGTGAAAACTTCAAGTCACGTCTGAAGCGGCCAGCAGGACTTGGAGAGGGTGTCTGTAGATGCAGGGACAATGTCTTTAAGGCACAGAAGACAACTTGGTGGGTCTGCTGTGAGTCCAGAGGAAATACACAGGGTGTTTCTTCCCACTGCCCACTGACAGTGTCCACGTCAGAAGAAGGCAGAGGTGAAGGGCAGCTGCTATGAGCAACAGACCTCGTAAATCCCTTGGCCTCCACTGCCACCACCACCAGCAATAAAATCGTGACTCATTGCAGGGCGTGAGGCAGGTGGAAATCACATCAGACTGGAGGATGCTTTGGAGGGGACACACGGACCAGTGGGCGTTAACATGAGCCATGTCTTCGACAAGAGGGCAACCGGGTGGCTTTATTAGCCATCTGCCGACATCACAACGTCTATTAGCCGCCAGGTTAATCGCAGGAATAACGCACAATGAAAACACAGCTTTCTCTTCAAAAAAAGAAACGGGCAGGAGTCTTAAAAATAAAAACGTAGTTGTGAGCAGATGGAATTAACAGAAGTGAAGGAAACAGTTGGCTAATAGTACGAGGGGCACCTGGGCAGCTCAGTCGGTTGAGCCTCTGACTTCGGCTCAGGTCACAATCTCATGATTCGTGAGTTTGAACCCCACGTCGGGCTCTGTGCTAACAACTCAGAGCCTGGAGCCTGATTCAGATTCTCTGTCTCTCTCTCTCTCTCTCTGCCTCTCCCCTGCTCACGCTCTGTCTGTCTGTCTCTCTCAAAAATAAATACACATTAAAAAAAAAAAAGAAAGTATGAAAAAAACAAACGACACAACATTTACACCCATCGTCAGCTCTCAAATCTATCAAAATGGACCGACGCTATCTCTTAATCCATTTGAGTTCCTAAGATTGGGGTCACAATCAAGGTCCTTGCTGTTTGCAAAGGTCTGAAACTAATAACAGAGAAACACTTCACAGGGAAAGTCTAGGAAAAAGACGACACAAAAAAACAAATGAGTCCACTGGGAGACAAACTTTGTGTAGCCATATTCACAATGAGCAAAAAAGCCTCTAAGAAATGAAAAGATACAAGGTTAGCACGAAGTTATCAAAACATGTGGGGTGCCTGGGTGGCTCAGTCAGTTAAGCACCCGACTTCGGCTCAAGTCACGATCTCACGGTTCGTGGGTTCCAGCCCCACACTGGGCTCTGTGCTGACAGCTCGGAGCCTGGAGCCTGCTTTGGATTCTGTGTCTCCCTCTCTCTCTGCCCCTCCCCTGCTCCCCCTCCCCTGCTCTCACTTTGTCTCTCCCCCAAAATGAATAAAACATTAAAAAAATGTCGCCAAAAAGTTACAAAAACACTAAACTTCTCTGCACCTGGAAGCCTGGCTCCTCAGTATACCAAGCCCAGGAATGTGTTGTCTGCCCCACCTGCCTCCCACAGGTCCCGGCTCAGGGTGAATCCTGCCTTCAAAGGAAAGAGAGATAATCTCTTCTAGTTCTGTTTGTTTTTCTTTTCTTTTTTTTGTGGTTGTTGTTTGCAGTTGAAATTGACTTCTGCCTCTGTCCTTTCTCCTTCCCCGTGAATGTGAGTGAGTGTGCACAGAAATCCCCACACCTGCAGGAGCAGCCCCCCACACAGCACACACAACCCCTCCACTCTGTGCCAGGGTCTGCAAACACCCAGCCCCAGGGCTCTCCTGTCGCCTGCGTGTTTTCTCGGCACTACAGGACGCGGCCTCAGCGATGCCAGCCATGCCCACTGCCGGCTGGGAAGAGGCGCGTCCCTCCAGTGCTTCCACCAGCCAGCCAGCCCCTTGCAAAGCGAAAGCCGCCCGGCAAACAGGAAAACACGGCCCAAATCAAAACCAGATGCGTGCCGCCTTGAGCTGCCCTCCCTGCTCCCCTTCCCCTCCGTCTCATTTTACGCTTCTTCTAAAATGGATATGACTCCCCCAAATCCCTTTGCACGGCCAGCCACCTCTCCCGTTCATTTGGGACCACACGGCCTAGGTGGGCGGGTCAGGAGATTCCCCTGCTGTGACTCAGCGAAGGCGGCTGAACTTTATCGTTTGGGCGGCGAAGCGTCTGGAAGAAATCAGACACATGGACCGGTTTCTACATACCGATGCACGCAGTAGCTTGCGAGCAATTTATGTGTTTTCCCCCCAACCCTTCTTTGTCTGGCTTGTGCACACCCAGTGGGAAAATCTTGAACCCAGGCTATGACACCCATGGTTTTTGTGCATCAGACACTTGTGTGAAATATGGAGAAACATCTTGTCTTTGCGCTTTTCTAGAAGATGCCGTGCTAGACAAGTAAGAATGCATCCGGTCTGTGAAATTCACAGAGAGACAGAGTGTGAACAGGGGAGAGGCAGAGAGAGAGGGAGACACAGAATCTGAAGCAGGTTCCAGGCTCTAAGCTGTCAGCACAGAGCCCGATGCAGGGCTCGAACTCATGGACTGTGACCTGAGCTGAAGTTGGACGCTTAACGGACTGAACCCCCCAGGTGCCCCAATACTGTTTTCGTTTTTAAAAATAAACTTTAGGGGTGCCTGGGTGACTCAGTCCGTTGAGCAGCTGACTTCGGCTCAGGTCATGATGTCACAGTTCATGGGCTTGAGCCCCTGCCTGGGGCTCTGTGCTGACAGCCCAGAATCTGGAGCCTGCTTTAGATTCTGTGTCTCCCTCTCTCTCAGCCCCTCCCCCACTAGCTTGCTCTGTGTCTCTGAAAAATGAATAAACATAAAAAAATTTTAAAAACCCAAAAGCAAAGTAAGTCAATCAAAGTTTTTAGGTTTGCCGTATAGACAAGCTAGCTCTCAGGGGAATAGAACTTTCATGGCTTGTCTCTGATTCTCTCTCTCTTTCTCTCTCTTTTTCCTTTTTAGTAACAGTCGTTTGACCCAGGTGGTCTTGTTTCAGGACAATACAGAATATTTTTAACTGTACTATATATAAAGGGATGAACAATACTGGATCCATTGGGAGTTGACTTCGCCTGGTGTCTACAGAGAAATCTAGTTCAGCCGCACCCCGTAAATAAAAAACACTTCTTGCTTGGTTTTGCTACAGAATTACGACCGCCATGTTTATTTTACCTCATGTGAACTTTCAAGTTGTTGTTCAATTTATGAAGCATTTTAAAAAGAAAAAAAGATCACATCGAAAGAAAACAATGATGAAGCACAGACATGGAAGACTTCCAGCCAAAAAATGTGTCTTGACCAGACTTCACCAGAAGAAATTCCATTGACCTAATTCAGAAAGGGATCGGCTAATATTCCCAAATTATGGATGCCTCTGGGGGCTGGTGTCATCCAAAACTGTTTTTTTATAACGTCCTGGCATTTGTTAAAGCAAATCATTGAAAGGAGCATCTATGGGGATGGTTCTGTGGCTTCTCTTATAATGAGTAGAAGTCCATGTTGCAAGACATTGCTCCTTAAACAGATCTGAGATGGTTTTCTTTTCTTCCTTTTCTTCTATTGTGTTCTTAAACTTTTGATGTATTGTTTTACCCTGTTTTGGTTCCAGGAACATCCATGTTCATGAGGAGTGGGTGTCTTTTATCCAGCACCCTTACAGTGATGCTGAGCACGGTTGTCCTTCCCCAACCTGTGGAGACAAGGGGTTGGCACAATCTTGAGGATGACGTTCCAATCCTACTTAACAATGGTGTTGCTTAACCTTCTCTGTGCCAGGCACCTAGGACTGGCTCCCTGAACGCTCTTTCCCTCACCACGCTGTTAGATACAGTAAATCTCCAACTGGGTTCCACGATAGCCTATTAAAACACATTCATGTTGCAGAGCCCATCTGACTTCATCACCAATCCCAACACTGAACGCAAAGTGACACCAACCATCAAGCATTCTTGCTGTGAGTCATAGCAACGAAAGAGAAGAACTTGGTAGAAATAGGAACAATCCCTTTGCAATGTGCGTGTTCTGATCTTGTGGCCACGGAAATCTGACTGTTGTGTTTGTTGCCTAGATGTTCACAGAGGAGAATGTGAGGCTAACTCTGGACTTCCGATGACATGTTTTGGAGCCTCCAGCTTTCTGGAAGCCGCCGGACTGGCCCCCGCTATGACATTTCCTTGAGTTTATTTGCTCATTCTGCACAAATATGTCAGATCCTGGCAGGGCTCCAGAGGCAGGCAGGATGGAGACAGGAGCCTGGTTCTTACAGCCACTCTCAGACCAGAGGAGCAGGGAGGGTAGTTAGACATGATAATCCTGCACTTTTCACTTGGGGGAGGGACATTCCTTACATGCATCCCTTTGTGCCCACCCTTTCTCCTTCCTCACAACAAAACCCTGACCACGTCACCTGTGGGTTTCCTGCTTTTCTTACTTTTTCATGCCTGTAACTCATCCCCATGATCACGTCCACTCATCTCCTCTTTGTCAAGGCCATCAGTTGGCTTGTCTTCATCTGGTTTTAATTGTATGACCTTGAGACGCCCACCCTGTCCTTAGCTCATCCAAGCTAAAATGTTAAACCGTCCAAGAATGAGGTCATCTAAGCTCTTGTGTGCCCTTTACACACATGGAACCAGAAGGAGAGAGGGTGCCGTTCCACACACGATAAGACATCGGCTGGGTCAGGCATTCCTTTGCCGGCAAGGTGTTGATGAATGCCCGCGGTAGCCGGCTGTGAAACGTAACTCCAGGAAGCAGACCACTGCTTGCCAGGTGGCTACATGGAGGATAGAGCGGGGAGGAAGACCCTAATGGCGACGGAGTCTCTATGTGGGGGCATGAAAAAGTCTTGGAACTAGAGTGGTGATTGCACCACATGGTGAGTGCATGAAATACCATGGAAGGGTAGACCCTCTCGCGGTTACCATGGTGTGATCAGTTGAGTCGTGTCCGGCTGAAATTCTCATGCTGAAGCTCTAACTCCTGCACCTCAGAAGGCGATCTTATTTGGAATTTGGGCCATTATAGATATTAAGTCATAACTGGACTCTAATTTAATAGACCTGTTATCCTTATAAAAGTGGGAAATCTAGAGGTACCTGACTTGCTTAGGTGTAGGAGCACACAATTGTTTAAAATTTTTTTTTAATCTTTATTTATTTTTGAGAGAGAGAGAGTGTTAGCAGGGGAGGGGTAGAGAGAGAGGGACACACAGAATCTGATGCATGCTGCAGGCTCCAGTCTCTGAGCTGTCAGCATGGGGCCCGACGCAGGGCTTGAACTCATGAACCATGAGATCATGACCCGAGCTGAAGTCAGATGCTTAACTGACTGAGCCACCCAGGCGCCCCTAAGGAGCACACAATTCTTGATCTCGGAGTTGTGAGTTTGAGTCCCACATTGGGTGTAGAGATTACCTTAAAAAAATCTAAAAAAAAAAAAAGAAGAAGAAGAAAATCTGGGCTCAGATGCGTGCACACAGGCAGAACACCACATAAAGATAGAAATGGAGGTTGGATGATGCGGCGACAGACCCAGGAGCACCAAGAAAAGGAATCGCTTACAAGGATGAAGCACATACATCAGGACATGCTTTAATAGTAGACATAAAATGGAGTGAAGAAAATGGCCAACGCATGCAGGTGAATTCCCAAAGAGTCAGGCATTCCCAGGGAGTGGTTCACAGGCCTGTCCCCAACTCTCTGGTAGGTATGGCATGAGCGTCCCCTTGGTCACCCCGTTCAGGGACTTTGCCCAGAGGCAGTCCCCACTTTTCTGCTTCTAGATTCAGGAAGTACTCTTTCTCAGATGCACAAGGTGGGGGTATTCTTGAAAGACTCAAGGTGAGTTCCACTGGGAAGTCCCTTCCAGCTGGGTGACTTTCCACCTGCCCAAGGATGGAGATTCCACCTGCCAGTATCCGAAACACAGACATGATGCTGAACACCTCACGTCTTCTTGCTGGAGGGAGAGCCCTCCCGGGAACAGGCAGACCGCCAACCTGACGGAGGGTTTTGGGAAGCATGTGGCTGAGGCAGGGGCGCTCTCGCGGAGGGGACAACAGGGTGACGCCTTCCACGGCAGCACCGTGGTGAATTGGTGGGCACCAGGAGGCGGGTGCCTTGGAAGGTCTCCATTCTTGACTGGTTGGTTTGTGAAAGGGTTTTCCCCGAGGCTGTGGTCCGTGATGGATTGAACACGTTTCAGAGCGGTTGTGAACGCTGGGTGTTGCCATGGCTACAAAACAAACAGTCTCCTCCTAAGATTGCGGGAGCTTTTTATTCTCACTCCAAAGTGTGATTCAGGGAGAATGCATTCAGGGCAGGCTGGCATGGTAGGGACGAGGTGCCATCATTTGTTGGCTCATTTTCATATGGCCGGGTTTCAGATATCCACCGAAAAAATGGGGTCAACAATGTGTGTCCTTTAGAAGATACTGTAGGAACAGCAGTATGTCATATATAATGTGTATATAGAGTACATTTTATATTTAAAATTTTATATGCAAAATATATAATACTTATTAATATCACATCAATACTTAATATGGTATTACATATTAATACTTAATATGATATTACACACATACTGAATATAAATATACATTAAATTCACATATATGTGTATATATGGAATACATTTTATATATAAAATTTTATATGCAAAATTTAGAATAGGTATATATTATATTACATGCATTAAATATAAATATATATTAAATTCATATATTTATATAGAATACATTTTATATACAAAATTGTATATATAAAATATATAATACTTACATATTATAGTTATTAAATAAAAACATACATAAAATGCATGTATATGTGTATATGTAGAACACATTTTATATATAAAATCGATGATGCTTATCTTGTATTACACACATACTAATATGAATATATATTAAATGCATATTTTTTTTTAAATTTTTTTTTCAACCTTTTTATTTATTTTTGGGACAGAGAGAGACAGAGCATGAACGGGGGAGGGGCAGAGAGAGAGGGAGACACAGAATCGGAAACAGGCTCCAGGCTCTGAGCCATCAGCCCAGAGCCCGACGTGGGGCTCAAACTCGCGGACCGCGAGATCGTGACCTGGCTGAAGTCGGACGCTTAACCGACTGCGCCACCCAGGCGCCCCTATTAAATGCATATTATACACACACGTATACTGGTGTATATGTTGCTACTGTTTATATGTGCATATATGTATACAGTTGATTGGATGTTTGTATGTTTTTATTGTTGCCTCTTTCTATATGCATATTTGTCGTTGTATTTTATGTGGAAATGACTCCTGGGCAGGCTGGTGTGGCAGGAAGCAGGTGAAACGATCTGATCGTTTGGTGTCATATAAATACCCTTCCAATACCTAAAAAGTGGTGTCAACATAAATTCCTTAGAAAAAGTCTCCCATGTTTATATATAAACATATAAATACACGCTAACAGGGGCACCTGGCTGCCTCAGTTGGTGGAGAATGGGGCTCTGGATCTCGGGGTTGTGAGTTTGGGCCCCACGTTGGGTGTAGAGATTACTTGGAATACATTCTTTCAGGGCACCTAGGTGGGAAAGACGGTTAAGCATCCTACTCTTGATTTCAGCTCAGGTCATGATCTCACGGTTTGTGAGTTCGAGCCCCGCATCGAGCTCCGGGCCGACAGTGCGGAACCTGCTCGTGATTCTCTCTCTCTCTCCCTCTCTGCCTCTCCACCCCACTAATTCTCTCTCTCTCTCTCTCTCTACTCTTCCCCTACTCAAACTGTTTCTCTACCTCTCAAAATAAAGAAACTTAAAAAAAATTTTAATCTATCAAAATAAGTAAATAAATAAATGCACAATAGCAAATATATACAAACATTTGTACATATTAACAACATAACATGATAATATCTTTAATGCATGTATATGATACAGAACACATATACCCACACATATATACCTTATATAGTATATTAAATCATTTATTATATTTAAATATATATTAATTATATAGTAGTCACATACTTGTTTATATACACATACACACCCATGTAAGTATATCTCTGTATTTGTTGCTATTGTTGGTTATATGTATGTATCTTCTTTATTGATACGTACATATTTGCTATTATTATCATGTGCATTTTTGTTGTATATTATACATGTATGTGCATTGAAAGCATTCTGTTTGTATAATATTGTTTATATAAGTAACTTTTCTATTGGTTATTTATGTGTGTATGTGTACTATAATGTGATTTGTTATTAATCATAATGAACAAATATGTATATATTTCTTGTTTATATATGTTCACTGGGGTTCTCTCTGATATATGTGCATATGTATATATTTGCTGTTGTTTATTTATGTACATATATATTTATATCAGTTACTAGTATATACGTGTAGGTTCATTTGCTGGTTAAAAGCAAGTGATGGGGTTTGGGGGCACCTGGATGGCTCAGTCGGTTGAGCATCCCACTCTTGACTTCAGCTCAAGTCTTGATCACAAGGTTCGTGAGTTCAAGCCCCGCACCAGGCTCTGTGCTGACAGCGCAGAGCCTGCTTGGGATTCTCTCTCTCACCCTCTCTCTGCCCCTCCCTGCTCACAGGCTCTCTCGCTCTCAAAATAAACTTAAAAAACAAAACAAAAATGAGAGAAGGGTCTCACCCATCCTCCAGATGAGCAGATCAGACAGGGACAGGCACATCCAGAGGTGGACATCACTGGGACCAACTTAAAGTCCATCACCTATAGGAGCCATAATATGTGTTTCTCGAAGAAAAATCACAACCACTGTTAATGGTAGAGCTAACACAAAACCCGGCTTCCCAAGCGGGAGCTGGGCACTCGTTACCTGCGTCGGCCCTGAGAACAAGCGCTTTTTTCTAAGAGGGACGAACCCCAGGACACCAGACCGCTGTGCGGGGTGTTGAGGGAAGGAGGTCACATTTCAGAGACATGGGTGCACACAGCCGAAATCCTTGGCGGTCCCTCTATTGTTCTGAGGAACCAGTCTGGCTTGCCTTCTAATTGAATCTGGTTCACGGTTTCACAATTTCTCATAAACTAACAATGGAAATTAGCAATGTCTTCAATTCTGGACTTGGCTTTAAAAGGCAAATAATGTTCTGGGACCGTGGCTTCCAACATCATCAGAAACTCAAGAGTTGGGGGGACTTGTTTCCTAACCGTTGTTGTATTTGAATCGGTCACCACAAAGGGATCCAGTAAGACACCCCCTTCCCCCTCCCCAGTGTGGTTCCCAACAAAGAAACAGACTTGAAATGTCAGATCCACTTTAGAGCCTGTTTATTCAGCTGTGGAAGAAACCCAGCTCCACTGAACCCACACAACAGAGATGGAAACCTTCCATTGGCCTGGCATCACTTGAAGAGCCTCTTTTGCAAAACCGGAGAAGGACACAAAGTCAACACGAGTGAACCGTAAAAAACTTAACGTTTCTTAGAGGCTCTCGTGAATGTTTCACATGCATCCTGTAGTTTTCCGTTTCACCTGCATTAAAACATACTTGCCCTGGACGGAGGTTTACAGCAGCACTGCTGACACATGGGACCCGATTATTCTGGTGGCTGGGGACCATCCTGTGCACGTAGGAGGAACTATCACCCCCCAGACTTGTACTATTCAACTACTAAGAGCCACATAACATGCCCCAATATCATTCTTCGCTGGACCCTGGCATCGACATTTGCTAAAAATGTGCGTCTGGGTTTCACGACAGAAAAACAACACTGACGCTTCTTTCCAGAGATCCTACTGGGGTTGTGGTTTTTCCGGTGCCCCCAGTGTGCCCAGCCACCCTCAGGGAAGGTGGCTGTCCTGTATGTGACCCAGGGAACTTCCTCAGGGGCATCCACTGCTCCTCTCCCACAAGGAGGTTGAGCATGTCTCCCCAGCTTGGCTCGCAGCCTGGTCTTGCATCCACCTCCAGTGGAGGTGACTGACCACCCGCCGGGGTCGCATGCCGACCTTTCTGCCTCTGAGCCCAGTTCTGCACCTGCCTTCTGAGGGCACCACCTCCAGCTGGTCTCTGGGATGGACGGCTGCTCACACACGTCAACCTCACTGATGCAACACTGCTACACAGCCTGCTGCCTCCTTGGCTCTGTTCTCACCAGTGATGACCCGGCCCTGTTAGAAGAACCATTGCTTCCTCTGACTGGGGACGTTGCAGGAAGCCCTGGGGGACTCTTGGCTCATCACCACTGGTCAGATGCTGCATCAGAGGAAGTTTCTAGCATGTGCCCTGCATTCATAGCCACTCTGGCTGCATGAACAGACTGACACACATGGGTGTGCACGGGGCATGTTTTCCTGGCTCTACACATCGCTGACGTGCCACGGATTTCCTCCCAATATCCCCAAAATGGACACAATGTCTTCGACTCCAACAGGTTTCAGGGTACGGTGTTTTTTCTCCCCTCTAATGAGTTGTGGCCAATCACATTTTACTCAGCAGACCGCTGACCTGGAGCGTCCCCTGATGCCTTCAGATGCTCGGGGTCTGTCTAGGATCTTGACCCCCAAGTGTCCAGGCATGGAAGCTTATTGGAATTTCACGAACTATTTCTAATCTAATGTGAAGGGCAAGTTATGACCATGTCAACAGGAGAAATCCTAGCCAGACTAATTAAAAACAATCAAAACTCCCCCTGCCAATGGAAGGACTCAGTGTATATCCAGTTGTGCCCACCAAACACACTGCTTTAAACTCCCGTGAAATAGTTCCAAGCAAAAATGCAATTTTCGTGTTCATTTCTTCTTTGTTTTCTGTGGAGACAGTGTCGAATGAAAAATGTGGATAAGGCTGAGTTTCTGTAATTGCACAACAGTTGGAAAGCCGGCCATCTACAGGCTGCAGAAACGGGCCAGCAAGACAAAGCCAACACACGACAGAGAGCCAACCGTATTTGCCGCATTTACCGGGAGCCGTAGAGTGAAGGTCATCGCGTCATGCCAGGAGGAAACGCCGGATGCGGAGACACCTTCACAACCGACGTGATGCCCCTTCTTCAGTCCAGCAGACTGTTAAGAGTGACCAGAGAGTGGGAGACAATGGCACAGGAGAACCGGCCCCTTGACATGACCTGAGCCGTCTCCTTACCACGCATAGATCCTCAGTGAAGGATGAGGTCCTCCTTCATCGTAAAATCTCCACCTCTTCACAGAGGCAAAGGTAGGACCACTGCTCTTGCCTGAGTCTGCCAGAGAGCTCCTCTTTGTCCCGTCCATCGCAGGCAGGAGCTCTGTATATGAAAATGAAACCCTTGCTCCGTGCCTCCGGGGACCCCAGAATTACACAGTGCCTACAAACGCAGCCCCAAATCACACATCTTTTTGTTCTGATCACGGCCTTTCTTACGAGTCTCACGATGCTCTCCGGGCAGCGGGAAATGCAATTAACATGTTTACGGCACATAAAGGAACGCGTCCCAATCCTTCCTGGCTTGTGTCCACATCTCAGTCTGCTCCTGTTACCCACACCCCGCCTCCAGGCCTGACACTCCATGGTCTCTTCCACGCTCCTGTTAATAAGCGTGAATGTTATGGCTGTTGGAGAGGGTCTTGAGGTCTTCTTGGCTGACAATGATGAGAGCTGTCGGCAAGAAAGGGAAGGAGAAAAAAATACTCCTAGTCCTATGAGTTTGCATGGATACATTCCTAGAACTGGAGGTGACCAGGCAGTTCGTCATCCAAACTGATACGGAAAGGGGGAGCTTTTCACACGTGTGGGGGCACAGGTGTCAGTTGGGACTCTCCCAGGCAAGCAAGGACATGTCCGCCAAGAGTGGAGAAGAAAATGGAACGAACTGTGGCATATACAGACACACACTGGAATATTATTCAGCTAGAAAGCAGAAGGGAAGCCCGAAGCATGGTACACCATCGACAAATCTCAAAAATATTATGTTAGTGGAAGGAAACCAGACACAAGGGACCATATATTATCAGATTCCACTGGTTAGAAATGCCCAGAATAGTTCAATCCAAAACGACAGAAAGACGAGTGGTCACTCAAGGTGCAGAGAATGGGGAGCGACTGATAAAGAGGACGTGGCTTCTGTGAGGGGGCAGGGGATGAGAAAGTTCTAGAACTAGACCAGGGCGGTGGTTTCACAACATTGTGAGTGCACTAAATGCCAGTGAATTGTGCCCTTGGGTTCATTTCGTGTTTTGTGAATTTTGCCTCCATGAAAAGAAAAAGGAAGTGAAAGTATGGTGAGCAGTTCATCCGCCATTTTGAGAGTTCACAGATGCAACATCCCAATAATCCTTATTCTATTGGGTTTTTGTGAAGGGTTTCAGCTGATAACCATTGCCACAACTGATCAGCACGGCACTATTCACATTACGTCTTCTGAAGGTATCCCAGAAGTGGATTTTGCCTCATTCTGCCTCATTTGACAGCATCCTGCCCCCCACTCCTCTGTAAAAGCTGCACCTCAAGGAAACCTCCCAAGAACCCAAGTTACTTCCTTTCTGCCCTACACAGCTTCAGCTCCTGAGAGCTGCTACCTTGGTGATCTCACCTTGTGGTGGTTCGAGATACAGGTGTTCACCTGACTTGCATGGAAAGGAAGAAAGCCCCACACTGAACAAAACCCCTTGAATCGCCACAGGACACCCTGCGTCATAATCAATTATTGTAACGTTGTCTGGCAGCCACATTTGTTGACCAAGTAGCTCGACTGTGTGATCTTAGTAAGAAAAAGACGCAACCTTGACCTTTCCATAGTAAGACGGCGCCTTTCTCTCAGGGGTGGAGATCCATCATACGTGACCATCACAACGCGGCAAATACTCAACCCCTTGTTGTTGGCTAAGGGACACTGGAGAGATCACTCATTCATCTGTACTAAATTGGCCATTGCAGTTAAGCTCATGGAAAGGCTGATTAGAATAGCTCTGGCGTTTTCTGGGATTCCAGCCCGCGTTTATGTATTGTGTATCTGTCTTAAGCACCATTTGGAAAAGGGAGACACACATTTCCCTTCAATTAGCTCTGATTCTGGATTTCCACAGAAACACACAGATGTTTGTACAAAAGGCACAAATGATCCCATGAAATTCGGGCAACATTTCCTCCCCAGATATTTCATTTTGGTAACCAAATATGTATATATATATTGCGATCAGAGGCATTCAATATCAAAACAGCATGAGCACTCTGGTCTACAGGATATTGGAGAGAAGGGAATCCTTGTTCAGATAGCAGCTGCAATCAGGGACGTGCCATTGCTTGGCTTGCAATGCTTCCCAGATGCCGTGATGTCATATCATACAGGAAACACCCACAGTGTCCTTCTTTTGTTTAGACTTAAACCATATTTGTGGGCCCATGTCAGCAGAATACGTGTGGACATCTTAGTTCATACATATTAGAATAATTCTGGCAATGTGCTCATATTCGTATTGAGACTTGCTAACATTTATTAGTGAACCTACAAACATTCTCAAATAGCCAACAAAATCAGGGTTGTCTGTAGTTTATGGACATAATTATGTCCGTGTCTCCTAACCAGTGGCAAAATGTGTGCAAAACCATGTGCACGAAAGACATCTTTAAATGCTAATTGGAGAAAACATTTGTTGCAAGGCAATGGAAATCCTGAAATTGCGTCCCTAAGAAAGGGCACGGTTACAGAAAGGGAAGAACAAACAGAATATGGGAGAAGGGTGGAAAGAGCAAATGCATTTGATTTACAAAGTTTTCAGTTAAAAACAAATTAGGAAGTCATATCACGCACTAGAGGCAGCGGGTCTGGCCAGTGGCTGGTTAGACGTCACCTTTGCATGAATCACCTGCACTTTGGTCAAAGTTGAAGGTGAAACACCCCAGTGAGCAAACAATTCTGTGTGAGTGTGTCCGGTATTATTTTCCGAGGAGCACATTCCATGCACATGGCTACAGAGTGTGCCCTCGGGAGAGCATGAGCTGGATTTCAGAAAAGGCCCAAGAAGATTCAACGTTTCCCTCAGGATATCCCCAGGAGAATGTCCACAGGCCCGGACACACTTAACCGTCGCTTGCTTATTTTAGAAAAGTCAGGAAGGATTATTGAAACAGATTGGAATGTTGAACCAAATTTATAAATGTTCCTAAGATGTTTTAACTAACCAAAAAAGATGCTGGAACAGGAAAAACAATAAAGCTGGGAATGTAGCGGGGATTGACCCCTGACCTCCAAGGGGGAAAGAGATTGTGGATATTCAGGAAAATGGAAAATGTTAGATCTTAACAACTAGGCAAATAAGGATGAGAACTGTCAAATGAAAGTATTCTATCTATCTATCTATCTATCTATCATCTATCTATCTATCATCCATCTAGTATGTCTATCCATCCATCCATCCACCAAATCTATCTACCTACCTATCTATCATCCATCTATCCATCCATCCATCCATCCACCCATCATATCTATTTATTTTTCTATCTATTTCTATCTATCTATCATCTATCTATTCACTCATTTCAAGAGTATTTATTTTATTTTATCATTTGAATATAGTTAACACATGATGTTGCATTGTTTTTAGGTGCACAACATAGTGACTCCACAAGTTTATACATTATGCTATGTTCACAACAAGTGTAGCTGCCATCCATCACCATGAAATGCTATTACAATACTATTGACCCTCTGTGCTGTGCCTTTTAGTTCCATAAAGGAAATTATTTCAAAATGAACATACTTAAAGCTTTGGAAAAAATCAGATGCCAGGAAAAAAAAAAGCCTGACCAAGAACTCATACCAGTTATGACCTCAGGGCCTAGGGTAAATTTAAAATGTACCCATTCATCGGGGCGCCAGGGTGGCTCAGTCGGTTAAGCGTCTGGCTTCAGCTCAGGTCATGATCTCACAGTTTCAGGGTTCGAGCCCCACGTCGGGCTCTGTGTTGATAGCTCGGAGCCTGGAGCTGCTTCGGATTCAGTGTCTCCCTCTCTCTCTGCCCCTCCCCCACTCATGCTCTGTCTCTCTCTGCCTGTCAAAAATAAATAAAAATGTAAAAAAAAATTAAAATGTACCCATTCATCAAAGGAAGACAAGGCTTGAGATTCAACGCATCTATTACACACATATTGTTGGAATCCTAGTGCATATCAGCCAATGTGCCACCTATAAACAGAGTCTATCCAAGAACGAAAGGGAGCATGTAGGTCAAGGTGAGATTCCGTGGCTGCTTGAGTAGTTTGAGTATGATGACTATCTACTGGAGAAAGGAGATATCTTCAAGGTGGGATATTGAATCATTCTTGCAGACAAAACTGTAGGAAGCAATAAAGTACTGTGGTAAACTAGATGTCCCAACTGGTTTTGCGTGTGGAGATATTACAAATTATGATTTTGACTATGGGCAGCTCCTTACCTGTTATCAAGTATCAGGGAAAGAGAAACAGTAGGGAATCGGGTGAAGATACCGGGAAAACTCTAGACTTGGCCCCTTTGAGTTCCAACTGCAGCCAAGTGCGTTGAAACTCTTTGGATGCAATCGGATAGTGAGACATTGGCAAATGAAATACTGTAATTAGCTCACATTCAGAGGTTACTCAAGTTGCCCAAAGTGACATAATATGGAGAAAATTGGGAGGACACCCATAGTTAAGGTTTTCTCACGAAAGCCCAGAGGGTTTATGCATCGGGAGTCTGGTGTCTGAGGCCGACCCCAGTACTCGGTGTGGACTCACAGATTTTCAAGGAGAGCTTCCAGTGGGGGGAAAAATGCACATGGCACAGAGGATTTCTCTGGAAACATTTCTGTTAGGGGAGAGGTCACATGTTGGTTGGTAAAAGCCTCAAGTCGAATGAGCTCTGTTTGTGTCCCAGGCCCCTCTGCCTCACCGCAATGGTGAGGTTGGTGACTGAAACTCTTCCTGAGTCAGCGGCATGCCCTCACGATTGTCCTAGAGCATGAACAGCATGCTTTTTACTCCCCCACCCCGCCCCAGTCAAAGAAGTCTAAAGCAGTTTTATTCAAAAGTCATGACTGTGGCCTCAGTCCCGGGAATTCTAAAGATGAATTTCCTTCCCGCAATTGTCAGAGACATTATATTTGGTGGTCAAAAACTAGAACTCATGACAATTAAGCCATTGTTGTTTGCAACTCTGAAAGTATATCTAAACATGTATTTCTTCTAAGTGCATTGTTTTAAATACGGTTGTTTGCTCACAGACTCGCAGCTTCCTCACTGGGAAGCCATTCTTTTGTGCACACACAGAGAAGCTCTTTCTTCCCCCGGCACTCGCTATGGAATGGCTTTCCAGGTGTGTGGTGTCGGCAGAGCTCATGCAGCGGAGAAAACATCAGGGAATTCAGGGTGGCATCTGAGCATCAGACAGGCTGAGCTTTAATCAGCTTGATTCATACAAATGATCACATGGTAAAAGGGAACGTGAGCCTATGTGATTGCCATTGGCATTCACACAGCGCATATGACACACCTTGGTATACACAGCTGTTCAGTGTCTCTCCTAGAACGGTAGGGCTGTGAGCTTGAGTTTCCGGGCTTTTCCTATACATGGGTGATTCCCTAAAATTGACTCCCCCTTGTTTGAAATCAACCATGATGCACCACACAGAGTGCCTAACCAGAATACAACCTGTGAATTTGGAAGCCTTGACTGACTACATGCTGAAGTACATTTCCATACTAGGTATGAATAGATATGTGGTTGACAGATAGGATGGATGGATAGATAGATAGATAGATAGATAGATAGATAATAGATAATAGATAAATGATGGATGGATAGAAGGATGGATGGTAGATAGGTAGAATGATCAATGGATAGGTAGATAGATTATGGATGGATGGATTGGATGGATGGATAGATGGATGGGTGAATGGTTGGATAGATGTATAGATAGATCAGTGGATAGGTACATAGATGATGGATGGATGGATGGATGGATGGGTAGATGGAAAGATGGATAGATTGATGACAGATACATAGATCAATGGATACATAGATGAAAGATGGATGGATAGATGATAGATTGATAAACAGATAAGTGATAGATGATGATATATATGATAGATAGATGATAGATAGATAGATAGATAGATAGATAGATAATAGATAGATGATAGATATTTTCTGGGTCTCTGTTGTGCTGTTGACTCAATCCCTCTGTAATAGTGCATGCACTCATATTCGAATCATGCTTACCAAAATGTGAGGCGTCAGAACAGGAAAGGGTCACACACAGCCCAAAGAGATCCATCCCATGGGGTGCTTGCATTTGGCTAGAACGAAATAGCCACTTTAAAATGTCAGCCCCCAAGAGCCCCCAAGCCCTCCTCTCTATGACGCTGTCCTCCAGCACGGTCAATGCACAAAATGTCACTTCTAAGGGCATTTTACCAGGGAGTCAACAGGAGCAAAGCACAAGGTCTCCCACCCATGAAACTGGATGCAGCAAGTAGCAGGCCTGCTGGGTCCCTACAGGCATAAATAACTAGGGGGAGTGATTCACCCCAGTGCCCACACAGAGGAAATCAGTAAGAAATAGTTTTCCACGTTTCTACTGTCACCTTGGCAAAAGGAAACGCTGAAAAGTAGAAAACATAGCCTACACCTGTGCTCCTGTGGTTTCCTCGACTCCTGGGGAAAGGCAGGAACATACCTTAACAGCATAGTCAGGCACCATCAGACCCTCCACATGGCCTCTCTGCCCAGCCAGTGCTCATTGGTTCCTTTGGGGGGGGGGGCGCAATAAACAAACATACCGTGGATTACAAAATCCATGTGACCCAATGATCGAAAATCACGTGCTAGACAGCCAGAGATCGTGTCTTCACTCAGACTGTCCTAGCAGAATAGTCGATGGTGAGGCCTTACACAGTCGACACAGACTTCTCACAGATCTGGAGGCTGGGAGTCCAAGAGCAAGGTGCCGCCATGCTTGGTTTCTGCCTAGCGCCTTCTTCCTGGCTGGCAGACAGCCACTGGTTGCCATGTGCTCACTCTGTAGACAGAGACACACACACAGAGATGGTGTCTCTTCCTATAAGGACATCAATTCTATTGCATCATGCCCTCACCCCTAGGGCCTCATGGCACCTTAATTACATCCTTACTCCAAGAGCATCCATGCTGGAGATTGGGGCGTCACCAAATAAATTTGCAGGGAGGTAAGGAAACAACATTCAGTCCGTAATAGAACAACATTCTGTGTTCTCCAAGTGACGGTCCTGCCCCATTAATTACCTTCATGAAATGTCTGGAGAAGCATTTGTCAGGAGCACAAAAAGAAAAATCTTCTGCATCAACTGACCCACCTCAAATTTCTTTCTCAAAATTTGGCTTTTGACTTCCTTTCGCACACAGGTGGGATGTAGAACGAAGCCCTTCAGGTGAGTTTATCCTTGGTCAGGCTGTTGGGTTCTTCCCAGGCAAGGCATGTGGGACGGCTGTGTGTTTTGGACCGAGGAGAGACTTGGCAACATACAACCAAAAAAGGTGCTTGTTTGATTGTCTGGAGGCAGGGGGCAGGGAGAGAGAGGGAGAGCGAGAGTCCCCAACAGGCTCCCTGCCCAATGTAGAACCAGATGCAGGGCTCCATCTTACAACCGTGAGATCGTGACCTGAGCTGAAATCAAGAGTCGGACGCTTAACTCACTAAGCCACCCAGGCGCCCCTGATTGGGTTTCAACATGAGGGTTCACAGTGCTGCGTGTGCACGACACCAGGATAGAGGTTGAATTTGCACATGCATTGGACAGAGGCATTGATGGTCACCACCAGTCACCGATGAGTTCTGCACATTTTAGCCACCTCCCTGCACCACAGTGGAAGTTTCCTTCTTACAGTGGAATTGGGTGTTAAAGCTTCCCAGACTCTCTTGTAGATGTGCGCAGTGGAACATGTGCTATTTAGAAAGTCTGTCAGGAGCGCGTGGGGGGCTCAGTCGGTTGAGCATCCAACTTTGGCTCAGGTCACGATCTCACGGTTTGTGAGTTCCAGGCCCGTGTCGGGCTCTGTGCTGACGGCTCAGAGCCTGGAGCCTGCTTCGGATTCTGTGTCTCCCTCGCTCTCTGCCCCTCGCCTTCTCACTCTGTGTCTCTCTCTCTCTCTCTGGAAAACAAATAAAACATTAAAAAATTAAAAATGAATAAAAAATTAAAAGTTCTCCAGCTAATCTGGTGGGTTTCCCAAGCTCCCACCAACAGGGAGAGGGGTAGGCTGCTAAAGTTAGTGCCAGTGAGTAATTTCCTTGGGGTGTCCCCAGTACATGCTGCATTTTGGATAAATGCATGGTGGGTCCTTCAACCCCCATCTCCAGGAGCTTCTCCAAGCTGATGCAGGGACCAAACTTGTCCTCCCGACCACAGGAGGACGCTTCATATCCAGAGGGTGTTGGGGTGGGACCGGCTGGTCTGGGCAGCTGTTGGAGCCGAGCCCAGCTTCGTGCATCTGCACACGGCTGGCGGTTGGGACCGTAGCCTGCAGCGTGTGTATCTGTGTGCATCATCGAAAGTCTCTCCTTTGACTGGGGCCTATTTTTTTGTTCATTTTTTTCCTCACTCACTAAACTGCAGTTTCAAATAACAACGAAGAGATCTAGCTTGCTGAAACGTCTCCTGTGTGTTGTTAACCACGCATCTCAGTGGCATTTGTTTTTAGGCTGAGAACAGTGACTTTCGACTCGGTCCCGTACGACAGCTTGAAGTTTATGTGAAAATGAATCCTCACTAACACCACACCTTCAAACATGTTTCCAAGAGGAAAACAAAAATGTTTACCCGTCTAGAATTCCAACGGATAAATGTGAAGTTGCTTAAATACCCGGAGATCTTGTCTCAAAATGCACACAACAAACTCTTCCAAAATAGTATGTTTCATCTATAAATACTACATGATGCGTGTTGGCAAAGGATTTCTCCCTAGAGCAGTAAAATTCTGTTGGATATTTTCGTGTATATCCCAGTTAACGTGGTCTAAAAGTGCACGCTGTCTTATAAACGTGCACACACGGTGTCTTGAATCCCATTATTCGATCACCTACACGCATTGTTCTCCCAAACGTCACCGTGGCCTCCGAGAAAGACAAAGAGCATATACGGTACACTTCCAAGTTTTACATGTGGTTAAACTCAGAGCCAGAAGGTTAATGGACGCTTTGCTCCCAAAGACTGATACACCTTCACACCATGCCCTTGTTGTAGGGAGCAGTAGAGAAAAGCGTCACAGTCACAATTACTGTGAACAAGGCACTTATCTGGAGAGGCCACTCACAAGGGCGGCTGTATCAGACGCCCCTGCCTCAATGGGGAAACAATCCCTTAAAAAATCACCGTACAGATATAATGGCTGGAAGGGTTGGACCAGATGGCTCAGGTATCAGACACTATCGCTGCGAGATTTATCGTCTGAGAGGCCGGTGGTGCTCTGCTCTGAGCCTCTGGGCAGACAGCTGTGCCTCAGTCCTTCCAGAGGAGGTGACGTCACCGGTCTGGAAAGTGCCTGCGAAGGCTGAGAGCCATCAGACTGAAAACCTGCCTCGTCTGCGGAAACTTGGGAGGAGGTATGAGATCCTTCACCAGCCTTATCTATCCTTTCCAAAAGCCCTCTCCAGGGGTGTTCCCATCATTCATGCAAAATATCCAAATGTCACCTCCTGGGGGGGATGTGGGGAAACCTGGCCTCTCCTAAACGTAGTTTTTGCAAACACATGCTTGTCTAAGAGCCACAAAGAAGGTCTCACTGGGAGTGCAGATTTGTACATTTCTCTAGGAAAAAAGAAAAAAGAAAAATGGGAAAACATAACACAAAAATGTGGTGGAACTTTCCCAAAGTGACCCTTGGAGAATTGGGCATGGTTGACCAATGGGGCTGCAGGCAGGAACTGTGGTCAGGACGTCTGTAGTCTGTAGTTGATTCAGTTCCTGGAGGCGAAGGGAGAGCCAGTGGTGACCAGTGCTCTCGGGACTTTGGCAAAACTGGTTTGTCTTGGTGCCTCGTGGGGCATGCCACCTTCTAGGCCGCAACAAGCAACAGAGGAGAACATGTGACAAAAAGTGCCACTAGATGCCTGGGGCCTGACTGCACTGGGAATTCCTGGGGACAGAGAGGTCGTACCGACTCTTGTATTCTCCACTCTGAATGCACATCGGCTTGCCTAAAAGAAATGCCTTGAGTAGCTACAGAAATGTCTTGACTTTCTTGACATCAAAGCACAGGAAACCAAGGGAAAAATAAATAAATTGTACCTCTTCAACTAAAACCATTGGTGCATCAAAGGACCTATTAAGAGCATGAAAGGTGACCCACAGAATGGGAGGACATATTTGTAAATTGTATATCTGAGAAGGAATTAACATTGAGAATATATGAAGAGTCTTTATATATATATATATATATATATATATATATATATATATAATATATAAATATAAAGAACACCTATATTTATATGTATGTAAAGAATACATATATTTGTATGTAAAGAATACATACATTTGTATATAACGAATACATACATTTGTATATAAGGAATACATACATTTGTATATAACGAATATATACACCACTCAACAACCAAATGAGCAACCCAATTTAAAAATGGGCAGAGGTCTTGACAAACAACCCCGTTTGAAAATGGGCAGAGGTCTTGAATAGACATTTGTCTAAGGAAGGCATACATACCCATGATCGATACTCGCATGAAAAGACACTCAACATCATTCGTCGTTACGGAACTGACCATCAAAATCAGGCAGTCCTGGATATGCTGGGAACTCCAATGACAAAATGCCCTGAAAAATGGGGAGGGAGCAGGGAAGAAACATTGGGGCCTAGAGAGCCTTGGCGAAGTGGGAACCGTGGGAGCTGCTTCCAGCCAGACCAGGGAGCCCCAAATGGTATTCAGCAAGTATGCATGGGCTGAGAGCAAAATATGGCGACCAGGCATCGTCAACAGCCCCTTCGATTAGCTGTGTGTGCGTGACTAGGTGCAGGGCTGGTGCCAACACCAGTAAGACGTGCGGAGTGTCACTATTTATCAAGGGGATGTGTTAGTTTGCTAAGGCTGCTATAGCAACCACCATATCCTGTATGGTTTCAACAACAAACATGTATTCTCTCCTGGTCCTGGAGGCTGGGAGTCTGAGATCCAGGCGGGGTTGAGGCTGGTTCCTCCTGAGATCTTTCTCCTTGCGGTGTCATTGCCTTGTCCCACCTGTGTCCTCACGTGGTCGTCCCTCTGTGCATGTCTGTCCTGATCTTCCCTTCTCATAAGGACCCCAGTCCTATGGGATCAGGACCCACCCTACTGGTCTCATTTTACCTTAATCCCCTCTTTAAAGACCCCACCTCCAGATACAATCCCATTCAGAGCTAAGAAGGGATAGAAGTTCAACATATGGCTCTTAAGGGGCCACAGTTCAGCCCCTTTGGGAAGAAAAGGATCTGGCACATATTTTTCCTTCGGGACAGCTACCGTCTGCATCAGGAATTGTGGTTTGCACAGACACCCTGAAATAAGCACTCCTTATTTTTGTCTCGATCAAGAATGCAACCCTTCCCTCTTGGAATCATTACGGGGGAGTAGAAAAATTATCTGATACATGCCAGAGGAAACCAAAAACACTCTTGCATTTTTCTTTGGTGGGTTTTCCAAGGCTGTCGTTCAGTCGGGCGATACCAGTAAAGGGAGGAGCAGAGGAAAAAGTCAGGAGGGAGACCAGAGATCTATCTCCCTACGTTGTTATTGTTCATTGAGTAACTTTGCTAGGCAGCTCCTTGTCATGCCCTTGGAGGGACTTGGGTACATGCCTCACCTCACACTGGTGAGTATTTAGCAAAACAAAGTGCAGGCAAATGCAATCTGCACATGGGTCTTTAAGACAAAACATCAAAAACACCTACTCTGGCGTGGGTCCGGGAGACTTGGAGCTACGTTTGCACATTCCAGGAGGGAGAGGTCATTCCTTCCGCTGAGGGAGGCAGGCCTGGTACGAAAATGGCAATGTGCAGAGCTGGGAGTGGAAATCTGTCAGAGCTGGCTTTGAATCCCTGACTTGCTCCTACGTCTTGGACACTCCCCATCTCATTTATGGTGAACTTGTTTCAAAAATATTTTCTTTTTCAGTAACTTCTACACCCAACGTGGGGCTCAAATTTAGAACCCCGAGATCAAGACTTGTATGCTCTTCTGACGGAGACTGGCAGGCACCCCCGTGGTGAATTTGTATCAAGCGCAAGACAGAAACTCAATACCCACCTTATCAAAGGCCATGAGAATTAGCATATGTGCTGTGAAACACTGAGCCCCAGCCTGGCACCTGCCGGGCGCTCACAGGAATTGTCACTGCATTTCTGCCCCTGCGCACAGGAGCGCATGGGCCTCTCCCACATGTCTTGTCTCGGTGCCTCTGACTTCTCCTAGGAAGATGCCCATGAGTGAGTCTGTTGACCTTGAAATCTCAGCTTTCCCAGAACCCCTCATGTCTTCATGTAGCTCACATCTTAATGTTCAATGCATGCACTGTGACTCATTTTCCTGCTAATGAAACTCTTTACAAAAATGCTATTTAAACCTTGACTTCCCCCTACCTCAATGCACCTTTCTGGATATAACCGGGGAGTAAAATTGTAAGATATTTAATGTGAACAAAGAGGTGGTGTGATACACATACACACTGTGGGAACACAGAATAAATTTTTTTACTGACATGACTATAGTCGCCAGAATTAAGTATGTGAAAAAGTTTTGGTTCTTTCAAAAACAATTCTTTTCATTGAAGGACTTCGTTTTTGGGTCAGCCTCACAAGGAATGAAATAAATAATGCTGAATTAATTTTTTTCTTTCTAATTTTTTAAATGTCTATTTAATTTAGAGAGAGAGGGAGAGAGGGAGAGAGGGAGAGAGGGAGAGAGAGAGAGAGAGAGAGAGAGAGAGAAGGGGAGGGACAGAGAGAGGGAGACACAGAATCCAAAGCAGGGTCCAGGCTCTGAGCCATTAGCACAGAGCCTGACGCAGGGCTCAAAGCTGAAGTCAGATGCTTAACCAACTGAATTAATTTTCTTACTGCAAATGAGGTCATATGTCTATGGCTCGGTCCCATCTTTTAAAGTGATTTGAATTGGGGACCAGTGTCAAATTGCACTTTTTCAGTAAATGTTTATCCTTGAATCAGATCTGAAAAATCTGTTTATAAATGTACCCATTTCAAGATGAATACACAAACATCAACTCCTTTTCCATCTCTTGTCAAGTCATTTCCATTGCAAGTATATTTTAAAAATTTTGATCAGAACAGTCCGGATTCTTTCGGGTACTGTTGTTTTTGGAATTATGAAATTTTTTTTCAAGAGCAAGGCATTTATCACCTGTTAACAAAAAGCACTTCAGTTTTGATCAAAAGCCTTCACTCAAAGGTTATTGGAAAATTATACATATATATATATATATATATATATATATATATATAATTATATCTTACTAGGGTCATCTTTTGTCCAGTTTTGTTTTTCTTCAAGTATTAACATTCACAGGTGGTTTTTCTTCTCCATGTCTCCAGAGAGCAGACATTCCTGGCACTGATTGGAGAAAGTCTACAACATTCCCGATACAGTGGTTGGGACCTCCACAGCCAGTGACCCATGATGCCCTGTGCTCACCCTTCCCCACACCCTATAAGGTATCACCTGCCCAGAACCTCTGAGGCTTAACGTCACCTCTTCCAAATAGCTTACAAAGGTATGCCATTCACAATCCCTCTGTTTTTAGAATTCCTTCCAGGAATCCCAGGTAGGGCTGAGCTGACATAGCAAAGCAAGTCAACTTGAAAATGGATCCACTTTGACATTGTTATCTGCCCTTATCCTACTTGGAACTCTTGTGGATGCAGCTAGAAACCTCAGAACATCATCCTTGTCGACTCCACATGGCGACCTCCAAACAACCTTTCCTTGGCAATGAGCTTTATCAACCATTTGCTATGGACAAAGTGTAATCACTGTTGAAAAATCCCAAACAGTACTCATAAAAGTCAAAGAGATTCTCACACATGGATTCTAGGTTCTTATGGCCACCCAACTTATCCAGAAGACCTATAACAGGTCAGATAGATGAGACACAATACATGTATTATCTCAAGTAATCCTAAGAATGATGGATTGTGCTGGCTACCACTGACAGACTCCCGCTAGATTCCCTAAAAGCAGAGCCTGAGGCAAGGGTTATGTGCTAACCCTTTGGAGTTGCATGTTTCCTTACATGGCTGGACTCAGGTATTCCTATTTATGAGATTTCTCCCTCCCTCTCTTAAGCTCTTAACATACGGAACAGGGTCCTTCTAACTCCCTTCATCTCTGCATCCCCTTTTCCCTTCAGGACCCCATAGCACCTACTTCTCATCCCCTAAAGCCACCCACAGTTAAACTGGTCTTCACTTTGCCGGTGGCATACTATGAGGTGCCTGTTTCCCATCCTGTGAGTTTATCAATTGCCTGTGGTCTTTAAGGCAACCAGAAATATTCTTTTTGGATCCAAGGTGTCTTGAGTGGAGAACACTCTAAGCTTAGACTCTAATATTACTCTTTTTCCTGTGTTCTCAGTTTGACTTTATTCAATTTGGGCAGGTAAAGAAAACTCACTCATATGGAAAGGAAATGACCCAAGCACCTGCCTTTCTCCCCAAGGGGCTGCTGATGTGAGCAGCTGCTTTGTTCTACATTCACGTGAAAACACAAGAACCCCTTGGGTTGAATTATTTTCCTTCCCCTCAAAATACATAACACTCTTTCATCTCCCACCCCGTCCTGGAGGGAGACTGTGGCGGCCTCTTTATGCGCACATGCGTCTCCTTTGCAGAATTTTGGAGACACAATAGCCCTTCTGGTCAATACATTCCCTACCGGTGGTCACTATGCATGCTGGAAGCCCATCTCCCTTCCTGGAGACCTCAGCAAATGCCCAGCCACCTAGATAATTCAGGAGAATGCATTATGTCCAGAAACTACAGGGCCCCCTCCCATCGCCAGCACAGGGGGGTGGAAACAATTCCGTGGCCCGGCTTTCACCTTTGAAGTGCGGGAGCTCCTGAATGAAAGTTTAGACCACGCGGTGCCTCAGAACAACACGAACCCTGTTTCATCCTGGACACTCCGGGTTTCATCCTTCCTCTCCCTGGACAGAGTCTGGAGTTACTTTGCGGTTTTCAGAACCACAGGATAGTGTGTTTATAATATAATATCCCATTACACAAATTACATCACTGACGAGCACTGACATTCTGGTGGAAATCTACAACTGAAACGATGCTGCTGGTGGTTGTCGCCTCCAGGGTAGGTCTATTCATGAAATCCAATGTCGGTGCCAGGGTAGGAGAAAAAAGGCATTCGAATCATCATGTTACGTTGCTCCTGGCTTCTGCTAAGAGTAGATTTTCTTCAACGTTCTACTCACTTTACCCTTCACCTTTTAATGCCTTATTCAAAACCCGAATTTAGAATATAAGCATAAATTAAATGTATAAGTATATCCTTATATTAAACTACAGGTGACAATTTGCAAATAATACATATATGTAACTTACGCATTCAATACGTGTATGTATAAATATAAATACAAGCATACCTTGGGTGCCTGGCGGGCTCAGTCGGTAGAGCATGGAACTCTTGGTTTTGGGGTCCTGAGTTTGAGCCCCACTTTAGGGGTGGAGTTTACCTTTAAAAATCATGAAAAATATAAGCATACTTTAAGGTATAAATCTATTTGATGGATCATTGATGTTAAGGATTCAGATACATGTATAGATACAGTACATTATCTATTGAATCCCTTTTGTGTATGAATATATTTCTCTAGTCATCCAGGGAAATTCCTGTTACATTTAAAGTTTTTCATGAGTGGGGCACCTGGGTAGCTCACTTGGTTGAGCTTCTGACTCTTGATTTGTGTTCAGGTCACGGTCTCACGATTTGTGAGATTCTCTCTTCCTCTCTCCTTCTTAAGATTCTCTCTCTCTCTCTCTCTCAAACTAAAAAAAAAAAAAAATAGATGATTTTTAAAAAATAAATAAAGTTTAGGGGCGCCTGGGTGGCTCAGTTGGTTGAGCATCTGACTTCACCTCTGGTCATGATCTCACAGTTCATGGGTTCGAGCCCCACGTCAGGCTCTGTGCTGACAGCTCGGAGCCCGGATCCTGCTTCAGATTCTGTGTCTCCCTCTCTCTCTGTCTCTGTATCTCTCTCTCTCAAATAAATAAACATCAAAAAAGTTAAAAAACAAACAAAGAAATAAATAAAGTTTATCATGAGCTATCTGTGAGTCTCTCCTTATGCAACAAGGTGTTACTCTCCAATAAGTGTCTGTGTAAGATCCCCACTGAGCATCTTTAAATGGGGGCATCCCAAGTTTGTGTTTGTGGTAAACACACCAAGAGAAAGGAGATTCTTAGACATTCTCTTTCTACTTTGGGAGGAGTTTAAACAATCATATGCGTAGATAGTAGGTAAAACCACCTTTCTTCTGTTTTCAGTACAAAGATGGGAAAACACTATTGGTGGTTGGAAAAACGGGAATTATAGGTCATTAAGAGTCGGCCAGGTGTTTTGTCCTAAAAGAAAGAAAACTAACTGAAAATATGGTGGGGCAGGTACTTCATCCTTCGCTTAGTTCGTTGCTATGCTCACGGCTTCCTAAACGCGTGGAGCTGAACTTGCCAGCCTGTCACCTTGCACCCGGTATTTTTTTTATACAGAATACAGTGTGCTGAGAAGCACAACACAAACGCATACCAGGAAAGATGCAAACAGGAAAATACGGGTCACCACACTGTCACCTAATGATCACGTACGCAAAGATGTGTTTTCATTGGTCACGCAACAGAGCAAGTTTTGGCTCTCGATTCCAGCCACGTATTTCCACCATCCATAAAATCCATGACATTCCACGCATAGGTATCCTTTTCCCTCCAAGAAATGACTGATTTCATTACGATAATCCATATATACCTTTGTTCTCATTCTCATACCTTTGCGTAGGCAATGGGTTCTTCTTTCTCTTCCTACCTGAAGACATTTTTTAACATAACCTTTTTTTTTTTCTTTGAATGAGGAATGGATTGTCTAGAGAACATTTTATTCATTTACATTATCTGGAAACTCTTTCCGTTGAAATTACAAAGTAGATCATGACCTGAGCCAAGCTTGGATGCTTAACTGACTGAGCCACCCAGGCGCCCCAATTACCTACTATTCTTGTGACGATTCTATGGCAGAAATAACACAAGGAGAGTCGAAGGTAGGGAAGCTTGCTTAAATGTGTGTCTGTCACCATTGAGTCTGGCCTCGGGATTAGAACACGGATAGCCACTGTTGCAGGAAAACGAACTCCTCCCTGTATCACATCATTAGATCCTGTTGTATTTAATTTCAGAAGCTCCTGATGCATTTTCTTTCCAACCAGAAGGGAGGTGACATCAAGACGGTAAGAAAACACAGACGTGGAGCCAGACGTCTTGGTAGAGAAATCCTTAATCCCTCCGAGATTAAGTGTGTGGGAGCTCATGCGTGCATTTACCATCCATCAAGATGTCAGTACTTTAAAATGACCCTGCAAGTTCCCAGATCATCTGTAAATGGTATCAGAGGTGGAGGGCAAGAGCGTGAGTGGGATAATGACGCTGAGCTTGGTTTCCAACGGACCTCCTCACGAAAATGATCCTGTGGTAATTTTCAAGGGTTCTTGGCTTATTTTTTGAAGAGAAGGGCCATTTCAAATATACAAAGCAGCCAAAAAGAACACAGGACGTACTTGGATGGTACATGTTCGTCTATGTCAAGATTTCAGCCACAGGGATGTTTGTGGGCTGGCTTTTCATAAAGGGGGATTGAGAGCAGACCTCTCACTGGCGGACAGCAAACACAGGAGTGGACAGAAGTCTCTGGAAAGAGAAGAGGAAGACAGGAATCATGTGTAGAAGACCTGACATCGCCTCTGTGTTAAACTATATCCTTCTTCAAACACTTGCTTCTCCCACGTCTATATGGCCTCCTGTTTGCTACACCTGAGACCAGCCATGCTAAAACCTGACTTTGACTTCTGGTCCACAGTTTTTGAGGAATGATAAGTTCCCTATGAGGGCAAGAAACGATTAACATGTCCTTCTGCTCATCTGTGAACGAAGGAACACATTTCCGGGCTCCCTGATAATAGATATTCAGAATTGTGCAGCCCTAACCTCTGAGCTGTTAAAACATAGTTTATAAGGAGGCATTTTGGGGCAAGTTTATTTAGAACACATCGTGCCACAGAATGGGCATACGATACAGCAATTCCAAGACTGGGTATTTATTCAAAAGAATCTGGAAGCAGAGACATACAGACATTTGCAGAAGGCTGCTAACAGCATGATTCACGGTGGCCAAGAAATGGAAACAACGCAAGGATCCATGGATCGATGCATGGATAAAGAAAACGTGGCCCAGGCACATGGAGGAAGATGATGCTGTCTTGAAAAGGAAGGACGTTCTGCACCTGCTACAACGCGGACAGACCTTGAGGACGTGATGCTCACTGATATAAGCCAGTCACTGAAGGACGCATCCTATGTGATTCCACATATGTGGGGTCCCTAGAAGAGTCACCCCGGGAGACAAAGTAGAAAAGTGGTTCCTGGGCTGGGACAGGGATGGGAGTTAGTGTTTAGTGGGGACAGAGTTTCAGTTTGGAAAGATAAAAAGTTCTGGACAGAGATGGCGGGGATGATTCCGCAACCAGGTAGTGTGGTTAATGGCACTGAGCTGTGTACCTCAAGTGGTTACAATGGTAAGTTTTGGGCTGTGTATTTGTCCCACAACAACAACAAAGCTGTTGCTTCATCCGGGTCCCTGTGGCTCTTTTAAAAAAAATTTTTTTTAAATGTTTATTTAGTTTTGAGAGAAAGAGAGTATGTGGGAGAACGAGCAGGGGAGGGACAGAGAAAGGGTAGGACACAGAATCCTAAGCAGGATCCAGGCTCTGAGCTGTCAGCACAGAGCCCGACACGGGGCTCGAACTCACAAACCGTGAGATCATGACCTGAGCTGAAGTCGGACAGTGAACCGACTGAGCCACCCAGGCGCCCCTTTGTTTTATGTTTATTTATTTATGTTTTTCATACATCAGTTATTTTATTTTATTTTATTTTATTTTATTTTATTTTATTTTATTTTATTTTAATTTTATTTTACTTTACTGTATTGTATTGTACTGTATTGTATTCTATTTATTTTTTAAATATAATTTATTGTCCAATTGGCTTCCTTAGGGCACACTGAGCCCTGGGTGTTGTCTGCGGTGCTCTTAAAGACATTTGTCGAAACTGAAGGAGAAATCCCGCCTCCATTCAGACGCGCCTCAAGCCAGGTCTCGGCAAGTCCCCGACAAGCAGCGTGTAACACGTGACGTTTGCCAGGACCTCTCCTCACTAGCACACACCCCTGCTGCCATGTCGCACACCTGCTTGGAAGCCCCATAGCTTGCAGACTAGCCACGCGGGACTCACTGTCCCTTTGCAATCTGTGTCTCTTGTCACCTCTCTGGTCACCCACTGAAAAACATCTTTAAAGTTCCACAAAGCCACAGGCACTTTTTGCTTCTTACCCAACACTCCTGAGTCGGCTCCGGGTCCCATCGCCCACAGGCAATGACAAAGTTGGCCATTTAAGAACACCTGAGACTAAACTATTTCTTTTTAAAAATCCCTTATCCCGGTTTTAACTGGGCAATCGGACTCGGAAATTTCAGGGTGGGGTGGTTACAGACAGAGAAAATAATATCCCCATTCTACCTAGGGGCACGAAGCCTTCACCAAACCCGTACCATGTTCTAAAAGCTGTATAGACACTTTCCATTCATAGCAACCTCCCCGCACCCCCCAGGAAATAATTTTGTTATCATCATCCCCATTTGGGGGGCAGTGTATCTTTGTTACTTCAACACTAGCAGACTAATACACCATCCATCATCTGTGGTCCAGCTCAGAGGGCTTTGCTTTGCATCGAACAAGACAGAGGATGGTCCAAGAGAGTTTCAAGCTCAGAGTGGACTCACGTTGCTGTCGCCAGGGTGATGGCCGATCTCCAGAGACAGTGTGTGATTCGGGCAATGGCCCAGGCTGGTTCTGAGTGTGGCATCCATCCATGCGTGGGTGGGTGGAAGGTGGCTAGGAACAAAAAGAGCATGCGTCTTGTGGGGTCTACCTGGGGCAACTTGGGTGGACAGGGCTCCCTACTAAGTGCTCCGGAGGACTCCTGATGTTCTGCAAGGGCAGACTTTCTGTGCCCACTGAGATTTAACTACCATAGACAAGAGGAAATAGTTACCACACTTACATTTTTAATAACACTTCATTCGGGCTATGTCACCTGAAGCCATTGGGCTCCTCAAGACTTAGGTGATCCCATGATCATATGGTCTCTGTACGAGTGACCCTGGGACTTGTACATTCCTGCCTTTTTCTCCCCCTGCCTTACAAACACTCTGAAAGAGAAAGTATTTCTCTAAGAATTGGATTTGCCAAAACGCATGTGCGTTCATTTATTCCAAACAGAGTCCAAATGCTGAATTTTCATCATTCCCTTCTACTTTTTTTTTTTAGCTTTTGGCTTGAGTTTACCTCCACCCTCCCCCCGCACCTTTTAGTTCCGAAGGCACATCCAAAGAGTACACACAGAAAATAATTTAACGAGTTTTCTCTTCCTAAAGTATTTTCATAATCTCACATGTCAGTGCCGTCGTCCTAAATTTATGTACTTTCACAAAGAAAAATATATCATCTTACAGGCACAAGAAGCTGGACTTACAGTCAAATGAAAAAAAAAAAAAAAAACAACAGAAAGTAGACTTGCTCCAAACACCAGAGGAATGAAGAAAACAGACTCTCCTCTCTCCGGTCAGTTAGAAATGTGTTCAGTTCTTTTTATGGCTTCTCTGAGCCAATTAACAAATGACGGAATGCAGGTGATATCGAAGTCGGGTAATTGAGGTTCTAATACTTGGGAAGTCTCTGAGATTCACGCGTGTCTCTGATCCAGCGGGTCCCAAGTAACGTTCCCAATGGAGCGCTTCTGCGGTCACGCCCAGATTGGTCACTCCCAGCTCCGTGTTGTCTGAGATACTGTCGTCCAGAGGCAGATCTTCAAGCACCGGTCTCGGTCAGAAGTCCTCTGGGCTGGCAATGGGTCCCCACATTGACCCTGCCCAAACCCAGGGTGGAAATTCTCCCGAGCTGGGTGTGGCTGGAGACAAACCGCACCCCAGTGACCATTTGTTGGCATTATGTGCCCCAGGACACTTCTCATCCCGCTTTCTACAATCATTATTTTCCATCTCCCCCCCGCCGTCCCCCACCCCGTTTCCCTAAAACGATGCTGCCTCCGTCTAAGCCAATGAGCTCACCTCAAACTTTATAGAAAGCGTACATGCTCTCAGCTGCCCTCAACCGTACCTTCCCTCCATCAAATGTACCATTCTACCTGCAAAACCCCCTACCTCGTCCCTATTGCCTCCAGTTCAAGTGGAAGAGGTCTCTGAGATCATTAACATTTCCACCTCCATCGCCTGCCCCTGGAAACTTCCCCCCGCAGGACTGGCAAGCCCTGTCCGTGGCACACCTCCTCGGCGGTGCTCAGCTCCAGGGGCAGGCGATGTCCGTTGTCCTGTGCCCGTGGGCAACGTTCCACGTGCAGTGCCGGCTGATACCTGGTCCGTCTCAGGGTTTGTTCAAAGCTCAGATTTGGGGTCAGGGAGGTGACGGGGACTGCCTTCTGGCTTCTCCACAACCAACAGGAGTGGGTTTGGGGCATGGGATGTCCAACGCTCCAGTCCAACGTCAAGACTGGTCCCTGACACTCTTCTACAAGCATGCTGATAGAGTCCCCAGTGGGACTCAAGCCCAGCTGTCCCTCTGTCACCTTGCCTGTCTTCCTGTCTCTCTCATCCATCTTCTTCGGACAGCCTCCAAAACAAACCACCTCCTCCAGGTCTCTGGCCGGGGCTCTGTTTTTCAGGGCAGCAAGAGTTAACGGAAAGCACTTCCGTTTCCATCATCCAGAACAAAGACCTCATCATTTCTCTGACAGTGACAAGAGGCTCACCTCAAACAGAAAGCCTTGGGGCTTAGAACTAGGAGCTGGACACCATCCAATCTTCCTTCCCCTTCCCCCCCCCCCACCCAGTCAACCCCTGATTCCTGGTAACCACTTTTCTACCCGCAGTTTCTAGAACTCTCACTTGTATTTAGATTCTATGTGGAAGGGAGATCATACAGTACATGTCTGACTTCACAGACTCTGTCTGACTTAACACATTTTCCCCGATGATGAGGGATGTGGAGCGTCTTTTCATGTGTCTGCTGGTCATCTGGATGGCTTCTTTGGAGACATGTCTGTTCTTGTCTTCTGCTCATTTTTAAACCGGATTGGTTGCTTTCTTTCTACTGAGCTGTGTGAGTTCATCGCATCTTTCTTGATGGTGTTATTTCCGGAAACCGAAAGTGCAATCGTTCGCAAATGGCCGCTTATTTGTGTCACGGATGGGACGCAGCATGGATGAGAGGTAAAGAGGGTCCCAGACAGCAGCACCCGTGGCTAACGGCTCCGGCCTGGGCTATGTTAGAGTTCCAACGGGGAATCACAACAGCCTTGGGGAAAGGGCCCTGATCTGAGTAACTCACCTTGAACAAAAGGCTTAGCTGCCTCTTGAGAAACTGTTTAAAACTGGGAAGCCACGTAGCTGTTGTATCTTCATTAACATACTGAAAATGAAAATTAGTTAGCAATGGCCTGTGCTCGAAACACACTTGGAGTTTTTGACTCGGATATTGGCTCAATGGCGAATACTTGGCTTACATTTCTGTTCGGAAGTGGATTGTCTTCTGAAATGTGGGTACGGCGAGAGGCCCCCGTGCATAGTTCTGCCCCAATAATTAGTTGAACAGCCAGAGAATTGGTTTTCCAGATTTCTTAACCTGCTAGACAGGAAGTCCAAGAAGCAGAGAAAGTGCGTGTGTGTTTTTCTTCTCATGGAATGTTTCTCCTTTAGCAAAGTATTACCCAAGAGTGAAGGAAGCAAGAATTACCGTCGTCCCGGAAACAGGTGTATCTAATATTATAATGTTTTTTTCATCAACTGCCTCTCTCTCACGATTGTTCTTACTTTCCCTAGAATTTATGGAGGGCTGAAGTGACTCTTACCTCCAGATCATAAAATATACGGTAACAAGAGGAGCGGCTTAAGGATTTCCACACAAGCAGAATCGGTGAAGAAAGCCTCTTTTGGTGAGTGGTGGTGGTTTGTCGAAGACGTTAACCCAAGGTATTCTTGGGGGCTGAGTGTCCCTTGATGGTGAATCCAGATGGAATACCCAAGCCTAAAAAGAAAATCACTACCTTGAGAGGTTCTGTACATCCCAACGGATAGTCCCATCTCTGCGCGTACGTTATGGGCTAAATTGTGTCATTCCCCGAATTCTTATATTGAAACCCTCATCCCCAGGACCTAAAAGTGAGGCTGTATTTGGAGCTGGGATCTTTAAAGAGGCGTTTAAGGTAAAATGAGGTCACTAGGGTGCAATCTAACCCCATATGACTGGTGTCTGTGCAAGAAGAGGGGTTGGGGACATAGACGCGCACAGAGGGACGGCCACGTGAGGACGCGGAGAACACGGGATCGACACGCTGAGGAGAGAGGCCTCAGGAGAAACCAGCGTCAGTCCCGGCCTGGATCTCAGACCCCCAGCCTCAACCCCTCCTTGATCTCAGCCTCCCAGCCTCCCGCCCTGCCTGGATCTCAGCCTCCCAGCCTCAGCCCTGTCTGGACCTCAGACTCCCAGCCTCAGGCCTGCCTGGGGTCGCCGACTCCCGGCCTCCAGAACCCTGAGAGACAAATCTCTATTATTTAACCCCCCAGTCGATGGACTTCTGTTATGGCCGCCTTAGCAAAATACTACAAGGCTCCAAATGGCTGTTTGATATGAAACAGTGATGTCAACGAGAATCAGGATATTGTTCTCTGCTGAAGCTCGCTGATAACACAGGCATATTCAGATTTAGGCCAAGCAAGTTGTCTTTAGCATTTCCACTCTACCCTCCCCGGGGAACCATGGTTTCAACCCAAGCAGTGAGGAGGGGGGAGGGGGAACATGAGTAAATGGAAAAGAGACAACAGCTAATGGGGGCAGGGATGTGGCGGTAAAGGACGGATCCTCCATCACATTGCACTGTTGACACTGGCCCGTTTTGTTGTTTTCCCATCGCTACATCATGCACACAGAAGGCAGAAAAACGAAAAAAATATCGCAAAATGAAATGCCGCTTACTTGCTGGACCTTTAACGAAATGACTCAGAGCTCACTTTTCAAGGCAAGACTTTGTACTACCCTCATTCACACTGTGGGACATTCCCTTTATGGGCGTTGGCAGCTCGAAAACCATTTTAACTCTCAGAATCTAGTCTGTCCTACCTGGGATAACTTTTCACTGAAAGAGAGAGACAGAGAGAGAGAGAGAAATGAATTGCATAGGTATTACATACTTCCATGAGGTTATTTAAAAACTCATGGAACTGGAGGGGCCCCTGGGGGGTTCAGTCAGTTAAGCATCCAACTTCTGCTCAGGTCATGGTCACCCAGTTCGTGGGTTCGAGCCCCGCGTCGGGCTCTGTGCTGACAGCTCGGAGCCTGGAGCCTGCTTCCGATTCTGTGTCTCCCTCTCCCTCTGTCCCTCCCTTGCTCACACTCTCTCTCTCTCTGCCTCTCTGAAAAATAAAATAAATATTCCAAAAAAAGGAGTATGCATTACAAGTAGATCACCAGAGCACAGAATTACAGGCAGACTGGAAGACTGGTGATTTACGGGCTCACAGCAGCTCAGGAAGTAGAAATACACAAAGGCCACTGCACACACATGCACACAAACTGAAATTGACTTCGCATCATGTTTGTCGTGGGGCAAGAGCGGATTTATTAAATCTTAAATCTGAGAGTGGATTTATTGAGTCCATGGCCCAGGCAGCTAACCACTGGGAGATACTGTCTTAGACACCCGGGTTTCAGAGGCGTATGGCCGTGTCCACTGGCTATGGGAATGCGCCCGCTTTCCCCGTGCAATTCCTTGTAAAGCGAGAAAGGACTCATCATCAGTTTAGAAAAAATCCATGCTGCCCATCATATATAATGAAAACACTTGATACAGGGGCAAAAACACTTCCTCATTGACTTCAGGTTGATTCAGTGCAAACATCCTTGAAAACACTTAGAGGTTGCAAAACGCCTTGATTTTACAGCCCAAATACCAACCTCTGTCATGGAGCTGAAGTGGCATTGGGGGGACGCTCCCACAAAGCGCCAGCACACTGAGCTCAACAGGATACTTTGTCTTCAACTCCAAATCTTTCCAGCGCCCGGAGTTGACGGGAGGGTCCAATTTCGGATCTCCAGAAGAGCCCATTGACCGAGTGTCCCTCAAGCAATCGTTGAATGGCGACGTTTAGCGGGAGTTCTGCGCAGGGCAGAGATACAGATTTGGAAGCTGCCTCTCCGGCAAGAACCCAGAGTCCCGATGTTGACAACAAACCGGCCAGTGAAAGCCAGCGTTGTGTCTCTTCATGAGCGCGTGGACCTTAAGCAGCGTCGTGCATCTAACCAACATCGCCACCGCGTCACGTGGAAGAAGGTTGCCTGGCACGAAAATCTCCCCAGGGAATATTTCTGCTTTGACACCAATGTTCACAGTGTGCTCGACGCCATAAGAAGCCGAACGTTGGCCACCGCTGATTATCCCGCACGAATTCGCACATTGTTTACCCTTATCAAAGCCACAGGTTCACTCACGTCCTTCATCAATTGATGTCGTGTGCCCATGTCCCACTTGGCCCAGGGGGGCTGTCGAGAAAAGTTCTCTGCTTTTCAACACCGAACATCGAAAACGAACAATCAGAGCTCGTCTTGCCTTGAAAGCCAGCTCAGCGTTCCAACATGGTTGATTTTACCGGGTCAGCGTCTGGGCGGAAAAAAAAAAAAATCCGTCTTTGACAGAGATATAGTGGCTTGGCCCCGCTCCCTTCTCCCCGCAGGATGGGAAGGGGCGCTTCTGCAAGGAGAGTCCTGCTGTCGGTGGACCTCTTTGTTTAAAAACAGTGCTCTCATGTGAAACAGGCTGTTTGTTTTTTATACATACTCCTTTTAACGTGTTCTTGGGACACGAAACGCACATCAAGCAAACACACGGACATATGCACACACACAGTGCAGACAACGGACGGACGTTGTACGCGCACACGCACATGTAGGTGTGGTAAGTCTCTTGCCGGCTCTGTTTCTTTGTCTGGGACCAATTGGAGCCCTGATGTGGGTGTAGCGGGAAACCTAGGTCACTCAGGTTTTTGGGGTAAAAATCTACAAAAGGGTGCAGCGTCCCAGCAAAGCCCTGCACCTTCTAATAAAATGACTTTTAGCCCGTTTAGATAAGCAGCGATTGGAAGGTCACAGATGAGATCCTGGGCGAGTGGGGCATTTTTTATCAGCTTCAGGCCACCAGGACTGCCCCTTGACCTCAGATCTGTAGGCTGCGTGGCCAGTCTTGGGCTCTCCACTGTCCCCCAGGGTCACCCCTTCACCTTCTTTGCTGTGTCTGCTTACTGGGATCAAGTGACACTGTGCTCCTGATTGTCTGAGGAACGCGGCCCTGGAAGGACAGCCCAACTCAACACATGCGGCATTTGCCAACTTTCCTGGCATTCATGCTCTCAGCAAAGCTGATCGGAAGCCATCAGTGACTTAACCGCCTGCCTCGTGCACACACAACCTCCGCAGAACAGAGGGTCCCAAACTTGGGTGCACATCGGCATCACCCGGGGAGCCTGCAAAAGTCCTAATGTCCAGTATGCATCCCTGGACAGTTAAACAGAACACCTAGCATATGTCCCGGGTGTCAGTATCTTTAAAGACGTCTGGATGATTCCAATGCACGATCAAGTTGGCTCCACGGGTGAAGCCATTAATCAATCAGCCAGTTACCTCATTACAATATTTTTCTTTTTCTTTTTCTTTTTTTAATTTTTTTAAATGTTTATTTATTTTTGAGACAGAGAGAGACAGAGCATGAATGGGGGAAGGTCAGAGAGAGAGGGAGACACAGAATCTGAACCAGGCTCCAGGCTCTGAGCTGTCAGCACAGAGCCCGACGCGAGGCTCGAATTCACGGACCATGAGATCGTGACCTGAGCCGAAGTCGCTTAACGCTTAACCGACTGAGCCACCCAGGCCCCCCTCATTACAATATTTTTCAAAAGATCTGCTCGTGGCCAACTCTGACATGTCTGAGTGTTCAGGGCTATGCTGGAGGTCCTCACCTTGAGGTCTTTGTAACATGTATTTGCCCGTGTCCCCGTGAATGATCAAAATTAAATCTGGCATTTCACATCAATTCATATACTAGCTTCATGGAGATGTTTTTTTAAAAACCATTTTTTTAAACCAAAATTAATGTTTACTTTTGAGAGAGAGAGGGGAGAGAGATGTGGTGATGATTGTTCACGTGAGGTCATCGGTTGTACCTAACATTCCATCTGGCTGAGATGGTGATACTGGGGAGTCTGTGCCTGTGTGGGGGTTGGGGGTATACAAGCAATCTCTGTACTTTCCTCTCAATTTTGCTGAGAATCTAAAATTGCTCTTAAAACGAAAACACTTAAAAAATCCAATTTGCCTCACGCAGGTTAAACATTTTTTTTTTTCCCATTTGTAATTATCTTAAAAATAGTAATTGTAGGGGCACCTGGGTGACTCAGTCAGTTAAACATCCAACTTCAGCTCAGGTCATGATCTCGTGGTCCGTGAGTTCGAGCCCCGGGTCGGGTTCCGGGCTGGGACCTCGGAGCCGGGAGCTTGCTTCGGATTCTGTGTCTCCCTCTCTCTCTCTGCCCCTCCCCAGCATATTCTCTCTGTCTCTCTAAAAAAAAATAAATACACACTAAAAAATAAATGAATTTTTAAATAGTAATTGTAGAAAGAATTGACCTTTTCCATTTCTTTCTTTTTTGCTTTTTTGAAGCTTGAAAGGTTTACATAAACTGAGTTAGACCCCAGGCACTGGGTTCTCGACTTGCCCTCTACTCACTGGGTGAATTTTCTTCCCAGCCCTGCTCTGCAAAAGGCAGAAGAGCTGAAGGTTTCAGGGTGTCACTAATGCGCACGCGGTAAAGCAAGGACTTGGAGGCTGGTTGACCGCAGTTCTCGAGATATTCTCTCTCGTGAACCATCTTTGGACCTTGTTGGGCTTTGGGCACGATCCAGTGAGATGCCACTCGCAGAAGCCACTCCCTTTGTCATGTACTATGTCCTACAGGCAGTCTCAAAGACTGCCAGGCCAGCAGCTGGAAACATACGATGGATCTCACCCTTGAACAACCCGGGTTGGAACGTCGCAAGGCTCCTTATACAGGTTGTTGTTTTTTTTTTCCCCAGTAGAAACAACACAGTCTTGTAAAGGGAGTTTCTCTTCCTTATGACTTTCTTGGTCACATGTTTCCCCCTCTAGTTTACTTTACTGCAAGGATATGGTGTAGAGAACACGGAACACAAAATAAGTGTGAATCGACCATTTATGTATGGGTAAGGCTCCCAGTCGACAGTAAGCTATCGGTCGTGAAGGTTTGGGGAGAGTCGAAAGTTAAGTACGGGTTTTCCACAATTCAGCAGTGGGCTCCCGACCGCCGTGTTGTTCAACGATCACCTGTACCAGGAGCACGTCAATCAGGGGTATCGCCAGAAGTCAATGGTTGATGAAAGTCTTTTCCTTTTCAAATGAATGAGCGCATCTGATCTGGAGAAGGACATTTCACTCGTGTGTTTGGGAACCGCCTGGCTCCCTACCAAGCATCTTGGACCCAAGTCCCCGCGGCTTGACAAAACAGATCTCCACATGCTTCCCAGCCTGGGGTCATCACCCGAATCAAGCAGTTCTTAGGATTCATAGGATGTGAGGCAAGCGATGCCCCCTGGAGAGTCCTCACCCTCAGGAGTCTGAAGTTTAGAAGTGAGAGAAAGCCACGTAGTCGAACGACATTGAACTCGATGTGTTGCCTTGAGCTAAGTGAGGAACCTCTTTCAACATTTTCGTGAACTCTGCTGTGGGAGCTACCCAAGCACATTCTTTGCTTTTCACTATCGTCAGAAAGAGCCAGAACAACCACTCCTGGGGGACAGAGTTTCCTGTTTAACGTTCCCGTCCAAGACAGGCTTTCTGGTAGCTTAATCTTTAACTAGCTCGGTGGTGCAGTCCTTGTATCCATCTGTTCATGGGCCGTTGCGTGCTCCCGGCCAGGCACAGAGCTAGGTGATGGGGATGAGGGAGGGAACGCAACCAGACGAGTGTGGATGTGGAGCTCATAGTCTAGTGGAGGCAGGTGGTCACAAAACAGGCCAGCAGATGAGTGATGGCAGGCTGTGGGAGGTGCCATGATGCAAGTGACGATCATTCTGGAGAAGGAGGGAGTGCGTTGGTCCCGGAGGTCAGAGATGGCTCTTCTGTGCTTCAGGCTCTTCCGGGAAGACTTGGGTACGGCCACGCATCTCCAGCAGGGCAAGTGCGGGAAAGCCAGGATTCCTGGAGGGCAATGCGAATGGGAGAGAAGTGAGAAATGGAACCAGGGACGCGAGGAGGGCCGGAGCTGAGAGTCTTGTGCACTAGGTCAAGGATATCTATCGTGCGTCGTGAGAGCAACGGCCAGCAGCTAGATGGCATAGAGAAGCAGGGCTGTCTCTAGGGCAAGGGGATTTCAGAAACGTCACTGTGGCTGCAGGATAAGCAATACGGATCGGACCTGGTCCACAAGGTGGCCGCTTATGGAGCAGAGAAAGTGTCCAGGTAAGAGTCAATGGTAGTTTCCACTGCATTGACCGTGCTGGCCGTGCAGAGATAGGCACAAATGACAGTGACCCATGAAGGCTGAAGCTGAGTCAGAGAAGGTGGCATGGAAACCTCCAGGTGCCATCCACCCTGGACCCGCCTGGCTGGAGCACAGGTTTGCTTTTTGGTCTCGATGAGCTTACAAAAGTATGAGACAAGACACGCTGAGGACGTGCCAGGCAGTTTTGGAAACTGGAACTGAAATCATTCATGAGCAGAAGCAGCTCTCTCCCATTTAACATCACGGCCACTTGCCAAAACGCAGCCTTTGTTTTGTTTTGTTTTGTTTTGTTTTGTTTTGTTTTCTTTGAACGTTCCAAAAGTCACCAAGTCTAGGAAAAGCAGAAGACCGCTCCTGAAAATACGTGTTCACGATTTCAGGAAAGAAACAGGATCTGTTCCTGGAGAAGTCAGGAGGCGGGTCGCAGCCAGCCCCCTCCCTCCCCACCCCCCCACCCCCGTCCTCAAAATCTGATCAGTGGGAAGTGGCTGAGTTTTCCTGGATGGAAATGCATGTTCAGCAAATGTGATTTCCACGCCTAGCCTGCTGACCAGGCTGGAGGGCTTTGAAGGCCCTCTTGTCCAGATGCACGGGGCCCCCCTCCCACGCTGTCACTGTGTGGCCAGCAGCCAGTCCTGCTGGGCGGTGGGGGCAGGGGGACAGGAGACAGCCGGCATTGTCTGGGAAGGGGGGAGGCAAGGAACCACCAACCAGGAGATGACAGACACACTTTTCTTCCCTCTCAGAAAGAAACCCAGGATGGGAGTTTACACCGTGGTCTCCTGGTCTCTCGGAGGCCAGGGGAAAGGTTGCTGGGGAGAGCCAGGCTGCCCCCTGACCCCAGTTTCCTCCTCCCAGTCTCCCTCCCCACCACCGTATTTCCCCAAAGACCCGCCTCTCCTCTCCTTCCATCCCCTACTCCCAGAGAATGACTTTCCCTTCAGCCGACTCACAGTTCATTCTCTTTTCTCCCACCGTCTCTTCCAAGCACATGGCCACTACACCCAAGTTGGCTCAACGCTGCAACCTTCGAGAAGGGACACCTGAGCAGAGTGTTGATCCGAAGAAACCTTCTGGGTGACTTGATCGAGCCACAAAGGCACCCCCTAACCTCCCCCAGGGCTTGAGGATATGGCTCAGAACACCAACGTCCATGTGAGTGTTCGTGTCTTACAGCTGCCGTAATGAAGCAACAAGCTTTTCATCTTCTACCAACCACAGAATGGGGGGCTGACACAAGAGACATTGATTTCCCACCGTCCTGGAGGCTGGCCGTCCAAGATTCAGGCAGGGCCAAGGCTCAGCTCCTCCCGAGCCCTCTCTTCTTGGCGTGTAGAGGCCATCTGTCTAGAGCACCAGCCATACCTGCCCACCTTGTCCACATACTTGAACTGGATAGTGTCCATCTTTCTAGGCCTTTCCATGTCAGTGAGAACCAAGGCAGTTTATTTCAACGTATTTGCCTCATGCTCTACGCCTTACCTCAACTTTCAGCTTACGTTCATGATCTATTTTATTTTATTTTATTTTAATTCCACTATATGTAACAAAAATAAACTCAGAACAGATGAAGGGCCTAAATGTGAGACCTGAAACCATAAAAATCCTACAAGAAAACACAGGCCATACTTTCTCTGACATGGGCTGTAGCAACATTTTTCTAGATGTGTCTCCTGAGGCAAGGGAAACAAAAGCAAAAACAAAACAAAACAAAAAACTATTGGGACTATGTCAAGATAAACAGCTTTTGCACAGCAAAGGAAACCAGCAAAGTAAAAGACAACCTACCCAATGGGAAAAGATATTTGCAAATGACATATCTGATAAAGGATTAGTATCCAAAATATATAAAGAATGTATACAACTGAACACCAAAAAAAAAAAAAAAAAAAAAAACAACAACCCAAAAAATCCAATCAAAAATGGGCAGAAGACATGATCTTTAACTCATGTAAAGCTTTATTTTAAAACAATGGTTTATAGAGTTTTGAAACTCTGACATAGTCCATGACAAAGGGTTTCAATTTTTAGAGATTAATAGATTTTGTGTATCTCTTTTCCCATTAGCAATAAAAGCTGCCATTCATTACTAACTTGTAACAAATATTCATTGAATCAAATCTCAGTAACAGCAAATGTCCAGTCCCTTAAAGGATTCCCAAGTAAATCACAAAGGTGATCAGGAAGTATCACACCCTTGAATAGGTTCCTAGAAACTCATAAGTCATGAGCCCTTTTGATACACAAGAAACATAAACACAAGCAAGGTAGCATTTTTAGAGCCTCCTAACAATGTGCAAAATCAATTGAGTTCAAGCCCTGCATGTGTTCACGTTTTTGTCACATTTGCACAACCACCAATACAGGGTGAGATGTTTGTTAGGGCCAAGGTAATAAGCCAGGCAAATAAGGCAACACGCGCCCCCATGCACGCACACCCACACACACACGACTCATTGTTGCAAGAGGCATGCCATTTTAGATTGCAAAGAAAACATCACGGTCAGCGGCTAATGTTGCCTGCTTCAAAAGAAGCCATTGTAAGTTGGATCGCGGTGACTACTGGAGGTGAGATATGGCGGGCGTAATCTGGCACCTTACATTTGCAGCTGGCATCCTTACAAAGCTTCCATGCTTGGGTCTAATCAGCAGATTATCTCCGTGTCTAGACAGTGAGTTAGGCCTGGCAAGAGGTTGGCTTTGCTCATGCAGATAGAGGGGGCTGGCAAAGTCTATCAAAGGTCTTTGAGTACAGAGCCCTTCCCACACACAAACTGGCTTTTTGAATTCCAATGGATGTGTTGGCTCTATCCAATGAAAAACCTCCCACACATTATTTACCTAAAAACGTTGCTTGTTGAGATCATTTTTGGCAAGAGCCATGGAGTATGATTAATCATGATTCCCCGGTCTTCATATTGGTGGTCATTTTTGTTTGCATGTGGTATTCTATCATTCCCTGGGGGACGTTTTCACATGCTAATGGTTTACCCTTTTCTGCACACAAATCTATCTAAAACTATCTCATGGCTTCAGCATCTTGTTCGTAGGTAGCATGTCTGGAATAGTAAGGCATAAAAGAAAGCTACTTGTCTGGTTGATAAAACAAAACAAAAAAAAAAAAAAATGAAGAGAAACATGGCCATGAACTGACTCCTCCATTGTAAAGAAGGAAAGTGCTATAAAACCATCACGATAATATTGGTTGAATGTTATCTGTGCGCTAAGTACTGCGCTAATTGCTTCACAGACGTTATCTTCCTGAAACTAGTGAGTCAGGGCTATTGGGATTATTCAAGTGGGAGCTGGAGTCTGAACTCAGGGTTTGGCTTCAGCCTCTGAGTTCTTAACCACTAGTCTATACAACAGAGCATTTCAGGGCTCAGCATAATCATTATATGTGGGTTTCTTTTTTTTCTTTTCACATCAGGATCTTGGAGTTCTTTCAAAGTATAAATAAATGGGGAATTTTTTTTGTGAAACAGAAACTTTTTGCTAGAAAAAAAAATTTTTTTTTTTTTGCTTTTTCTATTTAATCTTTCTCCAAGCAGAAGATTATAACTGAGGGGAAAATGGTGAACCCGTTCAAGCAGGAATAGCTGATTATGCGTAAGAAGATACGAAACACCCTTGTGACTTTGTTCCAACACAAACTGGGAGCGGGGCCGTCGGAGAAACCAGTTCTCAGCCACCAGTTGGGCCCCTCGACTTGGAATCGATGACTTCTGTCGAGGTATTTTTCATTGGTGGTTTCTACAAGGTGCCAACGGCTTTTTCTCAATGTGAAGTTTCTCAACCAGAGACTCTGTGCATATCTGTTTTCCACGTGCTCCTGAAGGCCTCAGAGCTGTGAAAAAGAAAATCATTTGTTTCTGGAAGTGCAGAACTGGGGACAGCCCTGTGACTTCCCCATTTTGTTCAGTTGCAAAGGGACAATGCGGGTTGAAGCTCCCAGACTTCGGTTTTTCCCTCTGTACCCCTGGCCATTTTATGTTCCCATCACACCGCGTGGTGACAAATTTGTCGTCTCTTGCTGATGGGCTCGAGGGGAAGGAGTGATCGCAGTGTGTGGTTGTTACTGGTTGGGCTTCAGGTCGGGTTGGTTCCAGTGGTTCTTCAAGAAATTACTTTTATAAAAAGAAAAAGACACATATTTAGAACTAATAAGAGCGTCTTTCAGATAAAGTGGAGTGGGTGTGTCAGGAAAGGCAGACGGCTGGTAGGACATCCACCCGGCGAACAATGAGACTTTCTAAGGGTATTTCTTGAATCGGCTGGAGCCCAGTGGAGTCCTGACTGAATGCCTCTATTTCAACCATCTGTCTGGGTCTCTTCTCTTCTTCCTCATGTTCCCTATTACCTCCTGCCTCGCCATGACATCGCCTCCTTCTACGGGCTCAAAAAATGGCGTCTTCCCTTTGGACAGGCAAGGTCACCACCAACGGACCGATGGAAAGAATATATTTGTGACTGAATTTCTTGCATTTGGAACTCTTCAGCCACGAGCAGTTGATTTTTTCTCCACCACGCAAAGTTCCTCAGATCACCGATACTGGCCAGAATCTGCACTGAAACGAGATCCCTGGGTGATGCATATGCACATTACAGATTTATTTAAAAAGCCTGCTCTAGAAGGATTTCTCACATCCTTATATGATGGTTCTTATCATTGCAAAGCAACACACATGATACCCTATATACTGAAATTAGAAAGCACCCATTTTGTATTCAAAAGCTCTTCCCAGGATTCCATGAAACACATTCATCCCAGATTACTCCATATACCCCGATACTACATCTACACTTAAAATTTCTTTTTGGGTTTCTAGGGGCGCCTGGGTGGCTCGGTCGGTTGAGTGTCTGACCTTGGCTCAGGTTGCGATCTCACAGTTCGTGAGTTCGAGCCCCGCGTCGGGCTCTGTGCTGACAGCTTCACATTCTGTGTCTCTCTCTCTGTCCCTCCCCAGCCTGTGCTGTCTCTTTCTCTTTCTCAAAAATAAGTAAACACTAAAAAAATTTTTTAAAAATTCTTTGTTTTTAAACAGATTTGCTCTGACAATCCATTAACTCAATGCGGGTTAAGTTATGAGCCAAAGAGGAACCCTAGCCCTCTTTCAAAGTAAACAGTATTCAGAAAGACTCCTACAGTGGCTCATCGCTCCCCCCCTCAAAACCAAAGCTAAACCCCCAAAGGGCATGTGCTCCAATGCCAGGGCACCATGTGAAATCTTAGAAACAAATTATACGTTAACAATTTGCAACCACAAATTCCCAGATGACCCGTAACTGTAAGAGTTACTTACAAAGAAAAGAAAAAAGAAGAAACAAGAAACGAAAAAGAAAGGAGACATTCTTCCGACGAAGGCTTTATTTTCTCATGTGGAAACTGGCTTCTTTATCACGTTTCTCTTCCAAGATGTGGATCAACTTAACGGCTGGCCACTTGCCACGTGCTTCATTCGCTTTGAAATGCCTCTGATCAACTTGTTTTTTGACCACTGCGTTCTCCTCCTTCTAACCTACCTGCTTAGCCACAGTTACCATGTGCATGTGGGGTAAGCGGCTGCACTTTTCAAGGTCTTTGCCAAAATTATAGAAGTAGAGGCACTTGTCTTTCTTTATTAAGCTAATTTTTTTTTTTTTTTTTTTTTGCTTTCAGCTCTGATGTGCCATTGACCGTGGTTTATCCTCATTTCTACTAATCTCACTTCCACTTGTAACGGGTATTCGCCACGTGCATGATTCACCTAAAATGTGTTATATTTCCCATTTATAGTGTATCCTGTTATAGCAAAATCACGGCAGATTTTTTTTTCTGGGTTGTGGTCTCTGTAAGAACAGTTCAAATGAAAATTTCTAAAAATGCCAACTTTCCTTCCCCAGGCCCCTCCCCCCGTTTTGGATGTAGCTGGATTGAAGATCCAAAGGGTTTTGATATCATCAAAGGTTACTTCTGACTCCAGCACCAGGATGAAGAAGTTCGAATCTTTTGAACTCACGTCAGTTGTATTTTCAAATGCTGGTCGTATAATTGTTTGCAAATGTGTGGAACATACTTTAGAAACACCCAGAAGGCACGAGGCGGAGATGATCAAAGGAGACTAGGATTAATACTTGAGTATCACATATGGAGATGAATTTTCAAGAATACATTCAGTCTGCATTTCTACTTTCAAAGAAAAGCCTCCACTTCCTGTGGGTACGGGGGTTTATCTTTGTCCCTGAGCATCTGGACCTTGAGAAATGACCCAAGTGCTGAGGCACAGAACTCAGCAACCAGCTTTGACTTTGGATGGGTATCCCTATAGTACCTAACACAGTGTGATTTGAGGCAGAGAGAGACATTCTCCCACCCAAAGCAACCAAAATAATCACAACAAGAAAATAAATAATAAGAGTAAGAAGAAGAAGAAGAATTCTGATGTTCAAGAGCCAGGTATGTGGTCTAAAACCAACTTCCTTACCTATTACTTCCGAAAATGCAAATGGCCAGTGGTGGGCTTGCCAGATTCAGCAAATAAGAATACAGAACGTCCAGTGAAAGGGTGGTTTTGGATTAACAATGGGTACAGGGGATTCTGTATCTTCAGTGCCCCTAAAAATAGGGGAGCACAAGGTTGGGTCTACCTGGGAGGAGAGCTGGGCAGCCGTCTGCAGACATAGAGCTCCAGGTAGGAGGTGGCACCTGAGGATGGGTTGCCACGAGGAAGGAGAAAGGCATCCTGGGAAACTCTGTCCCGTCCATCGCTCGGTCCTGAGCCAGACTTGTTGCCGAGACCATCCCGACAGATCAGTGCTACCTGCTCCCTTCGCTGAAGATTCGGGGGCCACAGAATGAACTCCTGAGATGTCTGCTGGGAGCTCCCAAGAACAAATGCATATTGACAAGTTTGTCCTTGCATGCCTGAAGTCCTTCGGTCCCCTAACCACCCGTCCCCTAACTTGCACTTTAGGCCAGGTTATCCTTTCCTCTGTCATCCAGTCTTGCCCCGTGAGCTTCATGCTCTTGGTGATTTAGCAAAATAAAGTTTAAGGGGAAAAGCAAAATGTCTTCCATTCCTGCCAAGTCCTCTCTCTCTCTGTCTCATTTCATTTGGCTTCTCTTTGCCCTTCTGTGTCCTCTTCTGTTCTCTCACGAAGCTAATGCAATACTAATGACATGTGGGACCTAGCTGGCTTTGAGTGGAGAGTTGGGCAATCAATGCAGGAGAATTTAATATGAAATTGAATCGCCTATGTAGAGAATCCCTGATTTACACGGATCCCAAAACTCCAGTGTACTTGGCTGGCACATAGTAATGCGTTTAATTTTGATATCTATCTATCTAGGTATGTATGTATGTATGTATCTATCTACCCGTCTATTATCTAGCTATTACCTATCCATCCATGTATCCATGTATCCATCTATTATCTATCATCCATTCATCTATCTAATCTATTATCTATGTATCTATCTATGTATCTATCATCTATCTATGAATCATCCATCCATCCAATGTATGTATCTATCAATGTATCTACCTGTGTATCTATCTATCCATCTATCTCTCCATCTATTATCTATCACCTATCCATCCATCTATCAATCCATCTACTATCTATCTATCTATCTATCTATCATCTGTCCAATCCATATGCCTATCTATCCATCTATCTCTTCATCTATTATCTATCACCCATCCATCCAGCCATCTATTTTTTTTTTTCAACGTTTATTTATTTTTGGGACAGAGAGAGACAGAGCATCAACAGGGGAGGGGCAGAGAGAGAGGGAGACACAGAATCGGAAACAGGCTCCAGGCTCTGAGCCATCAGCCCAGAGCCTGACGCGGGGCTCGAACTCACAGACCGCGAGATCGTGACCTGGCTGAAGTCGGACGCTTAACCGACTGCGCCACCCAGGCGCCCCAAGCCATCTATTATCTATCGTCTGTCTATCTATCTATCTATCTATCTATCTATCTATCTCCTGTCTATCCATCCATCCATCATCTACCTATTCATCCATATATTATCTATCTATCTATCTATAGATATATGTATCTATTGCCCATCCATCCATCCATCCATCCATCTATTATCAATCACCTATCCATCTATTATCTATCTATCTATCTAGCCACCCAACCATCCACCCATCCATCCATCATCCTACCTACTTATCCATCTGTCTACCCACCTACCCCCATGGATTAACATGGTGAGGTTATCCCCTCACTTAGGTTCCAAGATCCTTATTACTTTCCCCTCACAAAACCACCACACCATCCCAAACCACCTCCATAGTCTGACCTTAGATTATTACCCAATTTTATTTTTTCTTATAAGCCAGTCCAAGCCATCAGTTGGGTTAAAGCAAGTGGGACCAATATTCCCACACCATGTCACATCTATTCTCGGTGACAAGTTTTCAGTTTTTATCCAGTCTTCTTGACTGCAGAAGTCATTACATTTATTTTATTCTCTTTTTTTTTTTTTTTGAAGAGGTGGAGATTACGCTGCTCCAGAATGTGGGCGAGGTCATCGCATCCTGGAAAAACAAAAGTAGACAAGCAGTGATGACATACCTATGGGACTCTTGTACTAAGAACAATAATCATTACGGTTGGCATTATTGTAATTTTCAATGCTATGGAAGAAGATCCAATCTATCAGAAGCCAGTGGCTGTTGCTACACTCGCTTCTCAAGAATCTATCCTGGCTAGAGTCATGCAGCTGTCGTATGAATCTTTCCAGCTCATTCCGAAGGGATGGACCAATGGGGAGATATAGGCAGATGCATAAAGATGTATAAACTTCTTTCTCTGTCATCTCTCTAGCGCAGAGCCCTGAGATTATTTAAAATCCTCAGAAAGTCCGGTCCAGTTGCCAACACCGATGGCTAATTCACCACCGTGTCCTCAAATTGGCTTTCCCTCCTTCTCCGCGTCACCCTCCCCCCACTTCCTGAAGTTTGTTCCTGGCTCTCTGTCCTCAAGTAAACGACTTGCACAGAAGCCTTGGCCTCTGGCTCTGCTCTCAGTGGTCCTCTGACGATTTTGTGCCTACAGACTAAACTCTGGGGGTAACAAACATCATCAAATGAATGCACTGACTTCTCTGAAAGGAAATCAGTTGTGTTTTTCTCACACTGACAAAATGAACCTCATTTTATTTTAAGACTATGAACTTTTTGCCAATCTGGGTTTTTAAAAAAATTTTTTAATGTTTATTTTTAAAAGAGATACAGAATGTGAGTGGGGACGGGGCAGAGTAAGAGTGAGACACAGAATCTGAAGCAGGCTCCAGGCTCTGAGCTGTCGGCACAGAGCCCGATGTGGGGCTTAAACCCGCAAACCGTGACATCATGACCTGAGCTGAAGTCAGACGCTTAACTGACTGAGCCACCCAGGCACCTGGCAATCTGGTTTTTAATGACTCCCACATGTATGTCATTGAAAGAAAAGTGTGCCTCAATGTATCCCCCTGAAGCATTTGAAATCTGAGAAAAAAAGGAACATATAAACTAGACAGAAAGGTACACCCCTCCACCCCCTATCCACGGGGTTAATATCTAGAATATGCAAAGGATGTCTATTAAAACAAAGAAGAAATCTAACAGAAGATGGGGCAATGTATGGAGATAAATGGTTCTTATTTTGTGTTTATTTATTTGTTTTGGTGGGGGAGGGGCAGAGAGAGAGAATCCCAAGCTCCAACCCACAAACTGTGAGACCATGAGCTGAGCCAAAATCAACAGTTGGATGCGTAACCAACGGAGCCACCCAGGCACCCCCAAAAAATGGTTCTTAGAAGAGAAACTCAAACAGTTTGAAGGGAAGGAAGGAATATGTTCCCTTTCATGGCACTGGAGAATGAAGGCAGCAGATGAAATTCAGGTTGCCAGGCAGGTGAGGAGATTGGGGGGGGGAGCACATGGGTGGCTCAGTCAGTTAGGAGTTCCACTTCGGCTCAGGTCATGATCTCGTGGTGTACGGGTTTGAACCCTGCGTTAGGCTCTGTGCTGATGGCTCGGAGCCTGGAGCCTGCTTCAGGTTCTGTGTCTTTCTTTGCCCCTCCCCGGCTCGTGCTCTGTCTCTATGTCTCAAGAATAAACAAACATTAAAAAAGTTTTTAAGAAAATAAGGAGATGGTCCTGGCTTATCCAGGTGGGCCCAATGCAACCGAAAGAGGTCACAGGTTTGACCCAACATTGGTGGCTCTCAAGATGGGAGAAGGAGCCATGAGCCAAGATGTGCAGGCAGCCCCATGGGGTCACTCTACACTTCTTCTCGCACTTTCCAGGCACTCTTATTTCCTCCACATTCTCCTTATTTCTTGTATTTTCTTATTTCTTGGATGGTAACACAGCCGCGTGTCCCTGACACAGGAGACGGGCAAAACCTGTTCTGGTCTATCCCGTGGGTGACAGGACATATGGCGCAATCCTGATTGGCTTACAACAGCAGTCCTCAAACTGGGCACCGAACCCGTTTCGGTTACAAAGGTGTCCCTTGATTCCCATCAAACGTTCGCAGACAAACCTACATGCTATTTACCCGTGGCCTTGGCACATTGAGAGATGGTGTGTAAATAGTTTGCAGACTTCTGCCCATTCCCCGTGATATTTCTTTGTAGAAGAATTATTCCAGGGCCTTCCGCCAGTTGCAAAATGCTCACTTGGCAAATGCACCCTCTCTCCCTCACGTGGTTCTACAGAAGAGGCACAGCGTGGTTCTTACATATTCCTCAGCTGCTCCCGAGTCTTGTAATGGTGTAAGACCCTGGGCGGAGACGCTGGAGACCCGCGGTTAGCCCCCAGTCTTTCGTTTCGATGGCCTGACCGTCGTGGGGGGGTCCCATGATTTTCTAGGTGGCTTCTGGAAAATGAACAGCATGCATTCCTGAGGCCGGCATTGCACAGAAAACCAGTCCCTGTTCCCCTTCAGAGTGAACCAGCAAATACGACGTACCCACTAACTTTTCCTTCATTACGTTCCATTTCCATTACGAGTCTCTTGGACGACTTAGACTCTGCCAGGGCCCTTCATGCCTGAACGCACAGCCAGAAAACTGGGTTGGCTTCGAATAAAAGAGTATTGCATTATTTTGTTGTTGTTCCCGTAAAGCACGGTGTATGTGTTTTATTTCAGACACGTGAATGGATGGTCTCTATCTGCCGATGGGGAGACCCAACCGTCTTCCCTACCTGGGTCCACCTAGATGCATACCCATGAGCCCCGGATGCTTCATTGTAAAAGGCTGTAGACAAGCAAAGCTTGTGAGGTGTCTCCACCACAACACGCACATACACGTATTTATTCTAAAGAAAAATACACAGGAAGCACAGGGATGCCCAGCGATATCTGTTAACTCAGTCGTTCCTGAGTTAAGCCCACGAGCTGTGATTTCTGTCACATGGGAGTTTTTAACAACCAGAGCTAGACAAAGGCTCAGGTCACTTGGCTTCTGGAGTCGCACACGCTTTCCCCGCATCAAGGTCATGCTGCCATTATACCAACAGCGTCCTCATCTGCAATTAATTTCGCCGCGTAGATGATATATACAGGTTATTGTTTCCGTATGTGGGGAGCATGTGTATCGTATCTGTGTTCCTTCAAAAAAGAAAAAAAAAAAAAGAAGGTCTCATTTTCCAGGTGTTGAATAGGTGGTTTGGCCCCAGGGTTGAGGTTTATGTAGGAACATGTTACTTGCTTTTTACTCGCTTCACGGTCCTGAAATGTTTAGTCTTCTCTGGAAACTTACACAACCTCACATCTTGGCACGTGTCATGTAAGGATCCAGGATCAATGTGGCTCAGTAAACAAAAACAGCCCCTCCTTCCTGCTCCCTCGGGCCGTGTGGGGAGGTGGGAGATGGCTCATCAGAACACGGGTCTCATCTGTTAAGATCCTCGTTCATGTGCACTCAGCCCTTTCGTGTCAGGTTGATGGTCCCAGGGGCTCAGATTGTGCTGTTCGGTGGGTGTGTTTCTCTGGGCGCCCGGGTGGCTCAGTCGGTTAAGCCTTTGGCTCAGGTCATGATCTCATGGTTCGTGGGTTCGAGCCCCGCGTTGGGCTGTGTGCTGACAGCTCAGAGCCTGGAGCCTGCTTCGAGTTCTGTGTCTCCCCCTCTCTCTGCACTTCCCCCACTCATGCTCTGCCTCTCTCTCTCTCTCTCTCTCTCTCTCTCTGTCTCCAAAATAAATATTCAAAAAAAGAAAGCTTTTTTTTTAAATTTTATTTTAGAGACAGAGAGGCAGATGGAGAGAGAGAGAGAGAGAGAGGGAATCCCAAGGAGGCTGGAAAGACCCTGCCCCACGTGCCACGTTTGCTTTCCCACGGTCGCCAAAAGAGGTCACAGGTTTGACCCAACATTGGTGGCTCAGAAGACAGGACAAGGAACCATGAGCCAAGATGGGCAGGCAGCCCCAGGGGGTCACTCTGTATAGTCGGAAGGGATGGACCGTCTCTGTGCCAGCCAATCGCAGCCAGCCATCGAAGGACTGCAGAAGCCTGGCCGATCCCACGTGAAGGCCCTTTTTCCAAGGAGGAAAAGAAAGAAGAAGGGTGCCAGGCCAACGAAGAAAAACGCATCCAGCCACATCAGTTTACAGTAAATCAGGAGCCGACATGTTCAACCAGAAAACACGACATGGTTCTATTCCCTAAATTGCAATATTTCTATTATTAGTTGAAAAACATGGCATTTTAAGGTTGCTATAAGGTTGCTTATTACCTCTATTGTCATTGTAATGCAACATACTTAACCCTCGGATAGAGCGGACGGCTACTGGACAGGGGTGAATGGTGTCCCCTCAAAATGGAACACAGAATGTTCCTTATTTGTAAATAGGGTCACTGCAGATGTAATGAGTCAATATGAGTTCATCCGGGATCAGGGTGACCCTAAATCCAATGACAGGTGCCATTGTAACACACAGAAGAGGGACACACATGCAGAGGAGAAGCCACGTGAAGGCGGAGGCAGAGACGGGAGGGACGCGGCCACGAGCCCAGGGGCACCTGGAGCCCCAGAAGCTGGAAGAGGCAGGAAGGACCCTCCCCCGGAGCCTCTGGAGGGAGCACAGCCCTGCCTGGATTAAATGGGCCCTGCCTCTCCTGGATCTCAGTGGCCCTGCCCCTCCAGGATCTGAGTGGCCCTGTCCCTCCGGGATCTCAGTGGCCCTGCCCTACCTGGATCTCAGTAGACCTGCCCTGCCTGGATCTCAGTGGTCCTGCCCCCGCTGGATCTCAGTGGTCCTGTCCCTCCTGAATCTCAGAGGCCCGGCCCTGCCTGGATCTAAGTGGTCCTGCCCTGCCTGGATCTCAGTGGCCCTGCCCTGCCTGGATCTCAGCGGCCCTGCCCTGCCCTGTCTGGATCTCAGTGGTCCTGCCCCTCCTGGGTCTCAGTGGTCCTGCCCCTCCTGGGTCTCAGTGGTCCTGCCCTCCTGGATCTCAGTGGTCCTGCCCCTTCTGGGTCTCAGTGGTCCTGCCCTCTTGGATCTCAGTGGCCCTGCCCTCCTGGATCTCAGTGGTCGTGCCCCTCCTGGATCTCAGCAGCCCTGCCTGGATCTCAGACTTGTGGTGTTCAGAGCTGGGAGAGGATCCATTCCTGTAGTTTTAAGACCCCTGGTTTTTGGTACTAATTTGTTAAGGCAGCCCCAGGAAACTCTTGCAGGAGGTATCCGAGTTTGAAGCCTAATTAGAAATGGTTACCACACGGCACAGTTTGTTTCAGTTAAATCTTTTCTTAGGCTTTTTTTCCCCTTTGTAAGAATTCAGTGTCTTGTGTGGGCGTGTCATTTTCTCCTCCAGAGATTTATATAATCATTTGAGTCATGTGTTTCCCCCAGTTTATTCATAAATGACTTGTATTTACATCTTTTGACACCACATTGCAAGGCATGTGGATAATTTCTTTGGATTTCATTTGGGTGTTTTGTTTTGCTTGGGTTTTGCTTTGTTTTGTTTCGTTTCGTTTTGTTTCCGGATGTTTAAGACAAACACACACCTGCCTTTATACCAACGGGGGAAATCAGCACATTTCTATTCCCTGACATGCAGGGTAGGGCCACTGTGCACAAGGATTGCCTCCTACTTGTAGGATTCAGAATGGCCTAAACCGTGTCCAGAAGGCATCTTCTGTCCATCAGTGAGGTTACGCAACCTACTTCGCGAAAGGAATCCCCAGGCAAATGTCCTTAGGGGACCCGCTGAAGGGCTGGGTCTCAGCAGCCTTCAGCCTCAGAAGGAGCTTTTTAATGACATTCCTTCGTTGTGGCGTCTGGGCCAGCTTCCCCCGGAAATACCCTAGAAGCTACTGGGTTTGCATTCCTAGAGACAGCTCACATGGCCAAAATGGGTCGTCCAAAAAAAAAAAAAAATTCCTTTTTTAAAAAGTCTTTACAACACTTTGTAGAACTTTGCATATTCACCGTTTGTAGGACCCCTTTCTCCAGTGAATATTTTCACACTGAGGTCGAGACCTTGTGTGGTTTTTATTTTGCAAAGGGACAAAGGGCTTGGTGTTTACCAAAGTGCCATCCAGTGTGGAAGCCTTGGAGGCCATGCTCTGGAATGCGCGGACGCCCCCTCGCCGCCCCCCCCCCCCCCGTCTGCCTGTCGCTGGCCTGCGTGGTGGGGACGGAGGACAGACTGATAATTCCCTGACCTCATCCCCCTGCGGTGGTTTTCCACCCGGCAGCATTTGGGGACCCAGCGTGAAGGACCATGTGCCCATGACCTTCCTTGTTCAAGGGGCTTCTGCTCACCTAACGGGCGGCCAGGGGTCAACACCCTTCCTGTTGCCCAGAATCCCTTCTAGACACGTGTCATGGGGAGCGGAGTCCCCACCACGGGCCCGACTGACTTCCCAGCTGCACACGATGCATTTCCTGCACGTCGCTGCCCTACTGGCTGAGCAGAGTTTTCCCCAGCCTCGTGGGCAGAGACACTAACTCGACTGTGCTCGGGAGATCTGCCCTGAGCCTCTGATGTCTTTTCCCCTTTAAATCATGCTGCCGAGAAAATCTGGAAGCGTTTTCGTCCAGGCAATGGAGCAGGAGAGTTCCGAGCGCGCGGTGTGTGAACAAACAAAGGAAACAAGCCTCCTCGCTCCCAGCTACGCGAGGAGAAGTTTCCTGTGTAGGCTCTTTTCTCTGTCTCCTGGTCATGGGACAGGATTCAGGGTCAGTCCTTCCCGGGGTGATGGAGCCTGACAGCAGCCGGCCAGGCAGTCACGTGACTCAGAAGTGAGGTTTAAAATCCCTGTCAAGCAAAGAGCCACGTCACTCTTTGCTCCTGCAGGGCCCCGCTTGGAATATTAAACTTTCCCATTCAAAAGCCACAGCCCGTCCGTCCCTGCAGGGATCCTGCCTTGATTAGGGGGAAGGGCTGGGGGAAGGGACACAAAAGACACAAGAACGCAGTAAAAATAAATGACGGTCGGTTCGCCAGATCATCCGCATTAAGGACAGATACCCCACTGCCTTGCACAGCACCGACAAGGGGGCATCACTGTCCTTATTTCACATGTGGAAAAGCTGATGTTAGGAAGGTCGAATGGCATGTTCCAGGCCACCCAGCCAGGAAACCAGGAGGAGGGAGTGGCTTCAGCCCCGTTGTGTGACTCAGTTACCGACCGCTGGGACGTCTGTACCCTTCTAACAAGACGGGTCCCAAGGTTCTCACAATAATTCAGATGACACACACTGATGGTGGGTCCCCCACAGCAGAGGACTGTAGGGAGCCTCTGAGCCGTGAGCTTGTCTTATCCCCGTGTCCTTAAAAGAACAGTTAGGTCAAGGGCAGGAGTTGGAGGCTGGGGACTGAGCCGGCAAAGCCATTAGATCGAAGATCACGATGCCTGTGGCTCTGGCTTCCAGAACGAGGCCTCTCCGTGGCTCACAGATGGCTACCTTCTTGCCGAGACCTCCCGTGGTCGACAGAGACATCGCGACGTCTGATCTCTACTCACAAGGGCATGAGTCCCTTCCTCGTCGGGACCTCATGGAAACCTCATCACCTCCCAGAGGCCTCACCTCCTGATACAAACCCCATGGAGGGGACCGGCCTCTGCGTAGGGCATTCGAGGGGACACCACCCAGTCCACAGCATAGCTATTGTCAAAATTCTGGTTGAAATGGGGACAAGGAAAACACTAGCTGGCAAAATCACTATGTACACCATGCATCCATCGAGACACATGCCGTTTGGTCAGTAGCACGAATCCCATGGACCCCCGGCAACATGGACGTCAATATCCCTCCTTTGCCCCAAGCCATTCGAAGGAGCCAGCGTTCTCTTTCCTCCCCACCCTCCACGTGGTAGAACAGCGATCACACACGTGACTGTAACTCAACCGACATGCGTTTCTACCTCTGGTGGATTCAAGGAACTCTGTGGGCACTGGTGGTGATTCCACAATGCCTAAAACACGGTCCCAACCCATGGACTCAACGCCCGACGAAGCAAACCAATGCAGCCAAAGTGAGTGTCCAAACAAAAGGATTGAACACATCAAAGCACTGATTTCTTTCTTTCGTGGCACAGTCATTGAGAACCATAATGCCGTATGCAAGGATTTGTTGTGTGAGTTGCAGACTGACCTTTTCGATCTACACGTTCCTTGGCAGAATTGAACCTCGTTGGCTCATTCATTCAGTTCACCCATCACTGGCAAGAGAAGAAGGCACGATCTCTACCATTTGTTCAAAACGGCAGCGGCAAGGGGGTGGGGACAGTCTGGGAAGAGCTTGGCAGGTCGAATGTCACCTCCGGGCACCTTGGCAACCTTCCCAGCTTGGGTGACCCACTGGGCATTGAGAAAACAAGGGACTGGTGCAGGAAGAGTCTGGCAGGAGGCCCAGAAGGCTGGCAATGCGCGTCCCTCCCAAGGCAGCCGGAGAGGTGGGTATAAAGCCCCATCCACTGGGCCCAACAATCTTAGGAGCCAGGATGCCCCAGACTGGGCGACCCGGTGACTGTGAGGTCCCCCCAGAGAGGCACACGGGCAGAACGATGTGAGTTTCCAGTTCAGCTCAGTAGACGATGGCAATGCCATTAACAAACATGAGAAGATGTTGTGGGGACAAGATTTTTATAAATTCATAGAACGAGTCCCACCAAATAGGTCTGCACTTACTACTGAAAAGTAAAGCTACAGAGGAAGCGAATCAAGCCACTTATGAACCAGCGTCTACTGATGACCTACCTTGTGGATACCACCATGGACAAGGGACGCGGAGGAACCCACGTGTCTTTCTTGGGAGAAACCGAGGCAGCCCGGACTCCAGGCACCAGAAGCAACGGAACGCCGGGCTCCTTTGCGGCCGCGTCCTACGACTCCCCGTCTCACGGCCGGCCTTGCAAAGGCTCTATCAGGACCTCTGGAATGTTCTTTTCCTGAATCTTGGCCTTTGGACACCTAGTCCTTTTCTCTCTTCACAGAAGCTCTGTCCTTTCTTCCGGGGTCTTGGGGGGGGGTGTCTCTGCGCGGAATGTCCTCACCTGACCCCTTCCTAACTTTCTCGGGCCCTCATTCCTTCTGGAAGCTGGGTGCCCTTCTCCTGCGTCCCCATCTGGCTCCTGGACGCACGGCGCTCTCCAGCCGTGCTGTCGCGCCCCCTCCCCAGGTGGCCCCCAGCTTCCCGCAGCCGGCACCGAGGCTCCCCGCGGCTCCCCGCCCCCGCCCTGCCCCCCGCAGGCCGCTCGTGGGGGCGGGAGGAGCGCGCTCCCACCTTCCGGGCAGGCCGAGTCTGGCGGTCGGGAGAGGCGGGCGTCCAGGAGCCACCGGAGAGGCGGGAGGGCGTGGCTGCGGGTCTCACGTTGCAGCCGGGCCTGCCGGAGGGGGCTCCCGCCCGCACACGGGTTCGGGGGAAGCCGCCAGAGCAAACTCCGGCCCGCGCGGAGGGGTGCAAAGCGCGCGCCTTGTCCCTTCCCCGGAAGGAAAGGCGGCCGTTTGGCAGCCCCGCTCGGCGCCCCGGCGCGCCCCCGGCCCCTAGTCCCCGGCCTGGCTCCGGGACCGGCGGGACTCGGTCCCAAAGCCGCTGCGCGCTGGGCCCCGGCCGCTCCCGCAGCCGCAGCGGGCGAGGCGCGATGAAGAGGCGCGAGGAGGGCTGAGCGCAGCGCGCGCGGCCAGGGTCCCTGGGCTCGGGCCCGCGCCCCGTCTCCCCGGGGTGGGGCAGGGCAGGGTGGGGGTGGGCCGAGGCGTGGACTCGGGGAAGCCTCTCGGCGACGCGAATAAAAGGGCGCCGGCTCGCCGCGCCGAGCTGGGAAGCCTCGCCGCCTCGCCCCCGGCCCGGGAAGGGCATGGCCCCGGCGGACCCCCGGCGGTGAGTCAGGGCGCCCCGCTCCCGTGTGTCGCGGCTTCCGGAGGACAGGTGAGGACCGAGGGCGGCCTGGGCGCCCGCGGGGAAGGGGGCGCGGGGTCTGCTGCGCGGGGGCAGTTGGGGGTCGGCCAAGGGTGGGGGCGAGGACGAGGGCGCACAGGCCACTGGGCCAGGGGCTTGCGGGGCCTTTTGGGAAGGACAGACAGGCTGAATCTGGCGGGAGGATCCCCGTCGCCTTAACCTCTCCGCTCCCTTCCCGGGCCACCTCGCGCCTACCCATCCCTGCTCTCCAGGGAGGCGCCCGTGGGACCCCCGAGGGAACCCGAGCCCTCCTGGCGTGGGAGGGGACAGCAGAGCCGCGGGGCCTCCCCGGAGGGCGCTAGAGTCCCCCCGCCTCCTGCTCGAACTCTGGAATGTGGGTGACCCTCGGCCCGCTGGCGGCTGAGCTGCACGGAAGCCGGACAAGTCTTCGCCCGGGAGGGACGGCGCCTGTCGCGCGGGTCCCCGCAAGGCCACCCGAGCCGCGTTCCGGGAAACCCCGTATTTTCCTTACAGCGGCGCTGGAAGCTGGCCAGCTGGTGCGGCGGGGGCCAGCCTCCCCTCCCCCCACTCCCCGGGGCGGCCCCGGCGGCTCCGGCGGCTCCGGCGGCTCCGGCCCAGGGCGCCTCCCCGCGCGCGGCGCCAGGTCCGGGCTTCCCTGGGGCGCGCGCTCTCGGTCTCCGGGGACGACCCGGCCAGAGCCGAGGCTTTACAGAAGGCGTCGGCGCGCGGGGGCCCGGGTGGCCCGCGGGCACAGCGCGCGTTCCGGGCGCGGTCGGCGGGGGAGGCTGCAGGAGGCTGAGCCCCTCCTCTGGAAAGGCTGCAAGAGAGGACGCGCTCGGGCCGAAGAAGGTGTCTATCTCGAGGTTGTTTAAAGGACCAACAGCTCCGGATTCCTAGCCTGAGCGAGCGGATCAGAGCGTGTTGCCCGCAGCTCTCACCTTCCCAGAGCACGCGCGTGTCTTTTGCGCACTTTACACGTGTATTATTATTTTTAAATAAAGTCGTTGCAAGAAGTGAGAAACACATAACATGATTAACGATGAGCAAAGCATGGACCAAATAATAATAATAATAATAATAATAATAAATAACCACGCATATTCTAAACTGTTGCTTGAAATATCCGCGCATTTCCATGTTTGCGCGCATGGCCTCACTGATCGTGTTTCTTTGCACATGTTTTATGGGTCAATTCCTTTCCTCTTTATCTGATGTCGGATTTCACCAACTTCTTCCCCTATAGCGCACGCACCCACATGTAGTGGAATACATTTTGCTTCAGTGAGCGCGCACCCTTTAAACACTGTAAGAGGACATATGGAACACCTCAAGGAATGTCATTCAAAGAAGGGTATACTCTTAATAACGACCTTGTTGAGAAGTTTATTTTCAGTCAAATATGTACAATATATAATGGCTCGGAATGAACATTGGAGGCGGAGACTTTAATCAGTTACTTTATTATTATAGAAACATTATAGTAATATATATTATATTGGTATATATATAAAGTATATATTATAGTTACTTTAATCAGTTACTTTATTATTATAGAAACATAATATATATATATTGCTGTATATATAACTATATATTATAGTGACGTTAATCAGATACTTTATTATTATAGGAATATTATGGTATATATTACTATATATATAAAAGTATATATTATAGTTACTTTAATCAGTTACTTTATTATTATAGAAACATAATATATATTACTATATATATAACTATATGTTATAGTTACTTTAATCAGATACTTTATTATTATAAGAATATTATAATATATATTATGTTACTATATACATAAAACTATATATTATAGTTACTTCAATCAGTTACTTTATTATTATAGAAACACCAGTATATCTCTCCTCTCTCTATATGGATAAGCAAATATACACACGAATATCTGTACATTTGTATATACGAACACACATGTACGTATATTTTTGTGTGTCTGGTCTCCATCCATTCCATACCGTCGCTCGTCACAGCGTCAGATTTCCAAATGGGAGCTTCAAAGTCAGGAATTGAGATGACCTTCGAAATAATGGTTCCAGATCGCGGGGAAAGATCAGGAAAATAAGTTTCGAGTCTCTTGGCCCGAATATCTTGTGTCAGTGAAGGACACCATGCGGTGATGTCTTGGGAAGCCCCAAACCATCTTGCACAATTCGAAGAACGTTCGCTGCACATGCACGCGCTACCTGACAATAAACGGCTCTCCTTCTGTGGTCCCACGACAGGTGTCCAGGGATAACGAATCAGGACAAGATGCCATCATCCCGGGCGCGGTGGCCAGCCCTGTCCGTGGTGCTGATTCTGCTCTGGGGTCATCCACCAGCCGCGCTCGCCTGCCCTCACCCGTGCGCCTGCTACGTCCCCAGCGAGGTCCACTGCACATTTCGGTCCCTGGCTTCTGTGCCCGCCGGCATCTCTAAACATGTGGAAAGAATCAATCTGGGGTTTGTACCACATTCTTACTGAACAATTTCAGCCTCTTTCGTTGCGTGTTTGTTTTTGTTTTTGTTTTTTCACACATGTACGTGCATTTACAAAACTGTCAATGCGTACGACTCTCTGTAAATGCAATCCTTTGGGGGCGATTATATGAATTTATCCGTCAACTGGAACGCTATCATATGATTTAATAACCAGGCATCCTGGATAACTTCAATGTATTGACAGATTTCCCTTGATAACAATTGCCTACCGTAGAGTAGATACAAATGTGTCTGATACACACATAAATATATAAACATTACTTCAATAGACTTCAGAAACTGCTAAAAATAACTTAAAAATCAGTTGGACTTCTCCGACATTCTGTAAGTTATCTGCATGATGCACTTGTGCTCTTGGGGGAATATAAAGTCCTTGTAGTTTTTACCTATTTAAAATATGAATATTTTTTATGAGAGGTTTTATGCAGCATTTCAGGTAGATTTACATGCGTATAGATTTATATTTATATAGATTTATGTGGAGACATATATTTTTGTATTTTAAAATATCGTTTCATGTGCATAAAAGCTTTGTATACATAAATATTAGTTGCCTTAAATTGCAGGTACTCATGTGCAAATTAAATAATAAACAATTATTTGGACTTACTCAACAAAAAAATGTAAGCTATTTTCTACCAACTACAAAACAACAAAAATAACTTAGGCTTTGGTGACTAGCCACAGACGGGATGTTTTAAGTGAAACGCAATGGCCAATGAACAAATAATTGTAAATGCGCTTGGCATCTTATAGCAGAAGCTTAAAAAAAAAATCTTGTATTTGTAAAGTCCTGTAGCAGAAAAGGAGAATGAAAAGTTAAGACAGTAAGATAGAAAGTTCCCTAATCGAAGGCAGTAGACCATTGAGTAATTTTCTCAGTAAGATCTTGAGAGACCTTATGATTTGAGTATCTGAAAATCCAACCAGAATCATGATAACTAAGTAGGGGAAATAGTTTGGCTTTGCCAGAAGAGGGGGTTAACTTTTTGTTAAATTTTGTTTTAAAATTTATTCTTGAGAGAGAGAGCACGAGTCGGGGAGAAGGGCAGGGAGAGACGAGACACAGGTTCCAAAGTAGGTTCCAGGCTCTGAGCTGTCAGCACAGAGCCCCCACGCGGGGCTCGATCCCATGAACCGTGAGATCATGACCTGAGCCCAAGTCAGATGCTTAACTGACTGAGCCACCCAGGCCCCACCGCCCCGCCCCCCTACAGCCTTACCATTTGGCAAGTGGGAGACAGAAAGGGAACAGCAGGTACCATTGATTTGAATCCGGATAGGATGAGCCGTGCTTTGTAGAAAGGAAAACAGACTTTACCTGTGATTTCTTTCCTCTCTCGCGTGTCCTGATGTGCAGGATGGCCCTGTCTCCGCACCGTTGCTGTCTTTCTCAGCCTGTGGTCCCACCGGCTGTGATTAGCCCCCTGGTTCCTCCAGCCCGACCCCCTGGCCGTGCACACAGTAGGACGTGGCGTCCCACAGGGCATCGTGCAGCCCCCTAGAAAGCGTGACAGTGACCAGCAGGACGACAGGTTTCTGCTGTGCTCCTGCCTAGAAGGCATGCATGTGCCGCCTGCTGTATACTGGGGCTCTGGGCTGTGGGGTGGGAAAACAGGGCAGGGAAGATGCCGCAGGCCTCCTCCCACACGGTGAGCTACACGGTGGCTTTGTACAGACAACAGCACTGAGCTACAACCTGTCAGGCTGCGTTTATCTCAGTTACGATTTCCGCGGCTTTTGTCCCCTACTCCTCTTTACAGTGAAGTATTTTGTACATGTGAAACCTAGCTTCTCAGCTGGAACATAGTTTCTGGTGGCTTCATTTTAACCAACTTTATTTGTTTAACTTTCTTTATTCTGAAAGACAGAGAGAGAGAGAGAGAGACAGAATCCCAAGCAGGCTCCACACTGTCAGCACAGAGACTGACGTGGGGCTTGAACTCATGAACCGTGAGATCACCACCTGAGCCCAGAATCAAGACCCAGATGCTTAATGGACTGAGCCACCCAGGTGCCCCATTTTAAGCTGACTTTGTATGGTAAAGACTATAAATGACTGGGTCCCAAAAGCTTTGCCACTGGAGCAGTACATAGATACTGAGATCCTTCCTTTCCCTGTTGGTGGCAATAATATTTTCGGGTGTTTTCTGTAATATTAAAGAAAAAAACAAAACAGCTAAAATATGGCTTCACTGCACGCAAGTGTGTAAGTTCCGCCCGGCTAACTTGGTCATAGGAATCTACATGCCACCTTTTCAAATCACTCTTTTTCAAAAATGTTTATGTATTTCTTTTGAGAGAGTGCACACATGATCAGGGAGGGGCAGAGAGAGAGAGAATTCCAAGCAGGCTCCATGGTGTCAGCGTGGAGCTCAGTAGCAGGGCTCGAGCCCACGAAATAGGAGATCATGAACCTGAGCCAAAATCAAGAATGTGACACTTAACCGCCTGAGCCAGCCCGGTGCCCACTAAATCAATCTTCTATCCCAGCACTGTCTCGGGAAATCAGTCTGCAAGGAGATGATGTTAGCGTCATTGTGCGGTTTGTTGACGGGGGGAAGGAAGAACCAAGGGCGATGTCTAATACAGACGGGACTCAGGGTCTGATTTGTGTTTTCGCCGTCTGGAAGGAGCAGCATGCCCTCAAGGAATGAGGGATTGTTGGCAAAACGCTACTGAACTCTCCCATTCCCGCACAGATGTTTTTTCAGGGTGTTGAGTCGGCACTGAAACAGAGATCTGCTGTTTCCTGTTTGGACACAGCCCCAGAGCTTTTTCAAAAACTACTTTCCAAGTATATTTTAAATGTTTGTATTTATTTATTTATTTTAGAGAGACAGAGAGACAGACAGAGAGACAGAGCATGAGCAGGGGAAGGGCAGAGAGAGAGAGAGGGAGACCCAGAATCCAAAGCAGGCTCTTGGCTCTTGAGCGGTCGGCACAGAGCCCGATGCAGGCCTTGAACAACTACCATAGATAGATAGATTATATATATATATATATATATATATATATATGGATAGGTATATAGATATATATGATAATAGATAGATAATAGATACATGATACATGGATCAATAGATGGATGGATGGATGGATAGATAGGTAGATAGATGATGGGTGGATGGATCAATGGATAGGTAGATGATGGATGAACAGGTGAATGGGTTAATGGATGGATGAATAGATAGATAGATAGATAGATGACGGATGGATAGGTAGAAGATGGATGGATTGATGGAATGATGGATAGGTAGATAGATGATGGATGGATGGGTGGATGCATGGGTGAATAGATAGGTAGGTAGATAGATAGATACATGCATACATACATAGATAATGGGTGGATGGATAGATAGACCAACAGGCAGCGTCTCTTCCGCTTGGGCAGTTTCCAAATCTCAACACTCTTGATATTAAGGGCTGAGCCATTCTTTGTGGGCGGCCATCCTGTGCATTGTGGGACGTTCATCAGCACCCGTGGTCTCTACCCACTGGATGCCACTAACACATCCCCACTCAGCTGTGATGCCCAAACGGTTCTCTGGACAGTGTCCAATATCCATGCTGTCCAATCCAGAAGGGGGAGCCTTTCTATGTAATTGTCCGTTGACTCTGTGAGTTAAATGCAAACAGCAGCCATGATTACTTTGTACTGTATTTTACCCGTGCACCACTTCAAAGCCCTATTGCGTTTTCTTAACGAGACAGGATACATTTCATTGCATCGAGTGTTTCCTTTGCCTAAGTTGGTCTTATAAAACAGTGCAGTGTTTAAAGTCGTTCTTTGTAGACGTCCAAGCGATCAAGCTGAGTGGTTTTGCTGTTGGAGGTTATTTTTCCTGGAATTTATAGCTGAAAAGTGATGCTTCCTCAGGCTGGCTCTTAGAGGAGTCATTAGCCAGATCTTGACTTCGAAATCAGGGTTTGGGCACATATGTGTTTATAAGAATGGGGCACCCGGGTGGCTCAGTCAGTTAAACGTCTGACTCTTGATTTTGACTCCGGTCATGATCTCACGGTTCGTGAGTTCAAGCCCCAAGTCGGGCCCTGTGTTGGCTGTGCGGAGCCTGCTTGGGGATTCTTTCTCTCTCTCTCGCTCTCTCTGCCCCCTGCCCCGCTCGCATGCTCTCTCTCTCTCCCAAATTAAATAATCGTTAAAAACTTATTTTTAAAAAGGAAAGAAATTGGCGTTGTCTGTTGTATTTAGCTATGAGCATTTCACCTTCACTGTCTTACACATCTATTTCCTTTTATTTAGGTGCTATGGGGAAGTCATAAATAATGTCAGGCTACATGTGTTGTATTTCAGCAGAAGGAGTGGCACAAAGCAACTGCCCTCCAATACAGAATTCTTCACTCATTTTAGAATGCCTTCTCTAGGCATTGACTCTGGGGATTCCCTTGTGCCATCAGTAAGGTAGCAATGAGGAATTTTCTTTTTTAAAAAAGTTTTGTCATGTTTGTTTACTGTTGAGAGAGAGACAGGCAAAGCGTGAGCAGGGGAGGGGCAGAGAGAGAGGAAGACACAGAATCCAAAGCCGGCTCCAGGCTCTGAGCTCAAACCCACACGTTGTGAGATCATGACCTGAGCCGAAGTCGGACCCTCAACCGACTGAGTCACCCAGGCGTCCCGGAGATGAAGAATTTTCAAACTGGCCAAGAAAACATCTTTACCAATGTTGACGCGACACGAAAACCAGAAGAGACCAAAATGTTTACAATTAATTTGGAGAATCTATCAGAAATGGCCACTGGTCCTGGTGAAACAGAGTGCTGGTGTTAGTCTTCGTTCTTTAATTTGGTCCTTCCTAGCCTGGAGTACCTCCTCCTGTCATTACATGATGCAAAGCTCCTTCCCAAGCTGCCTGTTCCTTGGCATCGATGCTCGTTCTTTGCATTCAATGACCCATGTGTCATCCATCATTATGCACACTTTCCATTGGACGTTTCCAACAAGGGGCCATTGGACCAGCTTCCTTTAGACTCTAAATCCTACTTGTGTCCCTGAAATCACCTCTAGCTGCATTAGCACATTCTTAGTCAAAATATCCAGCGAATATTCCTGAACCGAGTGAAGGCCAGTAAGAGTAGGTCATTTTCCTTTTGACCCTAGAAACGGACAAGGATACAAAGCAGGAAATGGCACCAGTACACCTCAGACTCAACATTGGGTAAATGGTTCCTGGGCAGACTGCTGAATCTTTCCCAGATGGGGCTTCAGTATTCACTGTTTCTTATTCCAACTCTTCTTCTTCTTCTGTTTTTTGTTTTTTTTTAGATTTAATAGTATACAGGCTTTGTCAGAAACCTCATTTGCGGGACTGAGCAAGTTGGAGCTGCTTATGATTCATGGCAACGACATCCCCAGCATCCCCGACGGGGCTTTAAGAGACCTCAGCTCTCTCCAGGTAAACCCGGGCTTTTACGAGCATCAGGAATTGCAGCTTCTACGACCGTTAACGAGTAAGGGGAAACGACATACTGCTCCCCAACGATTAATAAAATTGCCGATTTTTTCTTTCCGTTAAAAACCAGCTTAATGTCCTTACCTCTCTGCCCTTTGTTCTGATTTCTGTCCCTGCTTGTGGCTTTGTCTATTATAAACAGGCTTTTCCACTGCGCCCCTGCCTTTGTAGGTTTTCAAGTTCAGCTACAATAAGCTGCGTGTGATCACGGCTCAGACCCTGCAGGGGCTGTGGAGCTTGACGAGGGTGCACATTGACCACAACAAGATCGAATTCATCCACCCACAAGCTTTCAATGGCCTAACCTCCCTAAGGCTGCTGCACTTGGAAGGAAACAAGTTGCAGCAGCTACACCCTGGCACGTTCTCCACGTTCACGTTTCTGGATTATTTCAGACTCTCCACCATCAGACACCTCTACCTAGCGGACAACATGATTACGACTCTCCCCACGGGGATGCTTCAGAACATGCCTCTTCTGGAGAATCTTTACCTGCATGGGAATCCGTGGTCGTGTGACTGCAAGATGAAGGGGTTTCTGGAATGGGACGCCAGATCCAAAGGTAAGAGGAGAGCACGGCAAATGTGGCTCCCACCTGCACGGTGCCCACCCTTCTGGAGAGCTTATGTCGTCCAGCGTTGTGCCATGGCTTGGTCTTGTGAAGAGAACATCACCAAATCAGCACGGCAGGAAGCTTCCCGTGTAAAGGGTTACAGCGTAGATGCTAAGGCACTTCGGTTCCATAATTCTCACGGCTGTCTCCTTCAGGGAATTGTGAGGCAATGATCTTTCAGTTTTATATGGTTGACTATGGTTGTCCTAAACTGAATATCTGGAGTGTTCCATGCAGCCCTGGGTTACGGCGACATGTGGGACTTTCTCTGCATCCCTGTTATATGAAGAGGTGTTCAAAGATGCTCGGGAAAGGGAAGGCTGGCAGTGGCTGTGACACGTCTCTCTTGAGAATGGGTGACAGGGATGTTCTGCACTGATCCAGAGAACAAAAAACAGGAGGGCTGTGCAGAAGTTGCAAGAAAGTAGATTTTTTTAAGTTTATTTATTTTGATGGGGGGGGGGAGGGGGAGGAAGAAAGAGAGGATGAACGGGGGAGGGGCAGAGAGAGAGAGAGGGAGATACAGAACCCGAAGCAGGCTCCAGGCTCCGAGCCGTCAGCACAGAGCCCGACGTGAGGCTCGAACCCACGAACCACGAGATCATGACCTGGGCCGAAGTCGGACGCTCAACAAACGGAGCCACCCAGGCACCCCTTGCTTCTTAATACTCTTAACTAGAAAAGACACACGTCACCTCCATTCATATTTCATTGCTGGGAGATAGTCCCCAAACCCCACCGGGTACGAGGCAGGGGGTTGAAAATCAGTTTGGGTAGACTTTTACCAGCAAAACATTGGATCAGGGAAGTGAAAATATGATGTTTTCCTGCACAGACGGCCATCTTGGCCATTCTGGAGATACATGTGTGTGTGTGTGTGTGTTATGTGTGCATGCACATACACGTATGTCTGTGGATATTTGGTGTGTGCATGTGTTTACATGTGTGTCTGTGTATCTTTTGTGTGTGCATATGTGTCTCTATGTGTGTGCATGCACTGTATCTATATATTTGTATCTGTGCGTGTTGGGTGAAGGAGTGACACAATGATATCTGCATGTTGAGGTGTTTACTCTGAAAGTCACGTGGAAAACTGCATTCAGAGAGGCAGAACCAGATCTCGTGAAACCAGTTAGGAGGTTTATCGTGCTCTGAGTCATATGATAGCCCTTTGACTGGTTTATTCCCAGCGGGGATGGAAAGAAGTGTGCAGATATCAAGATAGTTCGGTCTCATAAATGTCACCTGGGGGAGACTCTGGGACTTGGAAATAGTCACGTCAACTAGAAAACCGGTGTGGAGTTTGTACGATGTGTGTTGACTGGAGAAGCACGTATGGCAGCCGTCATTAGAAAATGGATGGTAACGAAAACCATACATGTAGCTGAGGCCACCTAGGCCAAGTCCTGGAACACTCATCATGAATGAGTCCATGGGCAGAGAAGGATGAAGACAGTGAAAGAGGCAGATAGAGACAACATTCTGGAACACTTGGTATCCAGGAAGACAAGAGTAGAATGTGAATCCAAAACATAAACACAGCCTGAAATGCAAAATTACCGGGGCCCCTGGGTGGCTCAGTTGGTTAAGTGTCTGACTCTTGATTTCAGCTCAGGTCATGATCTCGTGGCTTGCGATATTGAGCCCCGAGTCAGGCTCTGCACTGACAGCATGGAGCCTGCTTTGGATTCTCTCTCTCTCTCTCTCTCTCTCTCTCTCTCTCTGTCTCCCTGCCCTTCCCCCACTCACTCTCTCTCTCAAAATAAATTAACATTAAAAAAGAAGAAAAATTATGGCAACAAAAAAATCATGAAAGACAGATACGATGTGATTCATGGCAAAAGTGGGGCCTTTCACCTCGAACTCTTTTCATGGGTTGGTTGCATTTGTTTATGTAGATTCTCCTGGACCTTCAGAGAAGGTAAGTTGTATTGGGTGTGTGAACAGAGTCACTTTTTTAAAAAAATAACTTGGAAATACTTTTGGGAAAAAAAGCATTCATTGCTCCTTGTCAGGGAGTTCGAACACTGTGGTTCCATACCACATTCTGTGCTAAATGGATTTCAAGTCATTGGTGAAGTCACAGAAGTGGGTGAGTGTTGAATCATTATGCACATGCACTGAGGAGATAAAGGTACACTGAAAGCCTTCATCCTCTGCCATGTGCAAGGCATGCTGCTCTTGGGTTCCCTGACTTACCGCACGCTTGTTGATTCCTTTTAGGGACTCTGAAGTGCAAAAAGGACAAAGCCTATGAAGGTGGTCAGCTATGCGCCACATGCTCCAGTCCCCGAAGATTGTACAAGCAAGAGATTCACAAGTTGAAGGACATTACTTGTCTCAAGCCTTCCATAGAGTCCCCTCTGAGACAGAACATGACCAGGAACAGCGAGGAAGACCAGGAACAAGAAGAAGATGGTGACGGCCAGCTGTCTCTGGAGAGGTTCCAATTCCACCCATGGAACATCTCTTTGAATATGACCGACGAGCATGGGAACACAGTGAACTTGGTCTGTGACATCAAGAAGCCAACGGACGTGTACAAAATCCACCTGAACCAGACAGATCCCCAAGAGATTGATATAAATGCAACGGTTGCTTTGGACTTTGAGTGTCCCATGACTCGGGAAAACTATGAGAAGCTGTGGAAACTGATCGCGTATTACAGTGAGGTCCCTGTGAGGCTAAACCGAGAGCTCATGCTCGGCAAAGACCCCAAGGTCAGCTACCAGTACAGGCAAGACGCCGATGACGATGCCCTTTACTACACGGGTGTCAGAGCCCACGTTCTTGCAGAACCAGAATGGGTCATGCAGCCGTCCATAGACATCCAACTCAACCGACGTCAGAGTACGGCCAAAAAGGTGCTGCTCTCCTATCATTCCCACTATTCGTTAACAATGCCCGCCAAAGAGGCCAGGCAGTCTCGGAGCAGAAGCTGGGTCATGATCGAACCCAGCCGAGCAGTGCACACAGCCCAGATCGTCTTGGAAGGGGATCCGTGCCAGCTAAGCTGTAACGTGAAGGCTTCTGAGAGTCCGTCCATCTCCTGGGTGCTCCCGGATGGCTCCGTGCTAAAAGCACCCATGGAGGACCAGCATGGCAAGTTCTCCATCGTCACCAGCGGCTGGCTGAGGATCAGATCAACAGAGCAGTCAGACTCGGGTTTGTACCAGTGCATCGCCCAGGTGAGGGATGAAATGGACCAGATGGTGTACAGGGTCTTTGTGCAACCACCTGCCACTCAGCCTCCCGACGGACATACGCTGACAATTCCAAAGAACGTAGGGGAGCCTGTGATGCTGCCTTGCAGTGCGCTGGCCATACCTGAAGCCCAGCTCAGTTGGATCCTTCCAAACAAAAGGATAATAAACAATCTGGCTAACACGTCACATGCATCCGTGTTGGCAAACGGAACTCTTTCCATCCCAAAGGTCCAAGTCAGTGATGGCGGTTACTACAGATGTGTGGCTGTCAACCGGCAAGGGGCAGATCATTTTACTGTGGGGGTCACCGTGAGTAGGAAAGGATCTGGCCGGTCATCCAAAAAAGGCAGACACCCAGCTGGGAAGACTCTTTCCAGAGTGCCAGGAGATGTTGT